>NC_058377.1:80428295-80771795 GCF_018350175.1 Felis catus | reverse complement strand
TATGGGTAGATAAATATGGGATCTGTAAACTTACGAGCTGTTGCTTACTTTTGTTGAAAATATACATTTATTGAAGACTGCTTATGTTCAATACATGCTTGTGCATCCAAATGCAAAAGAAAAGGCTGAATAGCATTAGAAAACCTGACTTCTCCCTGTTTTGTGGCTTTTATCCTTTAATCACAGTAAAACTTGACAATGAATAGGATCTTAGTTTTTTTTAATATTATTTCACAATCTATTTTTGTTTATGCAGGTAAAAATTAGCTGTTTTTAGCAGCTGTTTTTAGTTCCTTGAGGCTAACAAACCTTCAAGTTTCCTTTGATATCTTCTTTCTCATTCCCATATCTAATCAATTATCATATACCATAAATTTTGGTTCTAAATATGTCTTCAATGTGTTTTGTTACTCTCCATTCCCACTGCTCTCACCTCAGGCTAAACCTCGATCATCTCTTCTATGTTTCTTGTAATAGCCTCTTACCGTATCTACTAGCCTCATTATTATCCTCCTTCAATCCAATTTCCACACCATAGATTCTTTTTTTAGAGGCTCTAAGTAGTTCCCCCTGGGTTGTCTTCTAAAGGTCAAAATCTTTAACATTGCTTTATAGGCCCCTGCCTGCCCTGACTTCCCATGCCATGATATAATCACATGATTCTTCCCCCCTTCCCCCCCCTTATCAGTTTTATCAAGCTTCTTCCCACCACAGAATCTTAACACATATTGATTTCCTACCTAGATCATTCTTCCCCAGTTAATGTGTGTCTCATATATTACTGAAATTTCACTTCTTCCCAGAAGACCCCTTGACCTCAGCTGCTAGAATGGGAATTTATTATATAATCTTGATGCTTCTTCAGTGTCCTCAAATAACTAGTTACTTTTAAACTGCCTAATTTCTAGAGTCATATAGGTGCCATATGTTCATAAGGGAAGGAACTAGGTCCCTTTTGTTCACTGCAGTATCCTATTGAAAAAACAGTGTTTAGCAAGTAGAAATTAATCTAAAAATAACTAATCCTGAGAGTCATTTCCAGGTGATGAAAGCACAATGATTAAGTGCTGTGTGTTAGTAGATGTTTAAGAGAACTAGCTTGGTTCTTTCCTCCCTAATGCCTGCTTGCTGAGTGTTCTATCAGAATAACCAGATAATGCTTTAATCAATGCAGCAACTTTTTTTGAAAGGCTTAGTGTTTAGAGAAAGCATTGGTTAAGAATGAAGTAGGTAAAATATCTTGTCAATAAAAATAATATCAAGTGTTCATAGAGAATAATGGATAAATATCTTCCATAGAGATAAAAAATGAGTTATAAGCTTAGGAGAAAATACAGGATAGACATTGTAGACTTCAGATTTTCATGGGGGCTGGAGTCGTCAGGGAAAATACGTGCATTCAGGAGAATGCTCATGTTATTGTTCAATCTGCCTTCAGCACAGAACTTTTTTCCATCTTGTTTCTCTTCCACGTATGTGTAGAGTTTATGTTTCTCTTTCAACTATCATTTATCAGCATGTCAAATGGGGAGAAATCTGAACAGACACAACAGTCATTAGGTTTCTTGTAGAGGAGGTGAACATCTGATTGTTCTCATAGATGCTTCTGGCTTTTAACAGGCAATAAAGCAGAGCATAAACAGCTGCAAGCAAGACAGAAAAGATCTCTCATCCGATTCTAGCTTCTGTTACATTGCCAGTAAGGATGGTGGGTTTAAATTTTGATATACCACCTATGTCACCGTAGAAATGGCTCAGTGGGTTGGTAGATTGTCATTCTAAATACTAAATCTTTTAGGAATCTTTTGGTTCAGTGGTCTGATATAGTCTTATCAATTGCACATGTCACCAAGCACTGGTTCTTTCCTTCAGTAGATTGGTATATTGCCCAATATAGGTGATATATTCTGAGATTTTAAACTCCGTAGGAAACTTACAGTAATAGGATTGCAACTACTTATTTTGTTATAGATTCTCTATGTTGAAAAATGATTTGAGAAGTATATATTTTCACAGAACAAATGAAATGTCATGATTTTATGGCATGGTATGATTTAATGAAATGTCTCTTAATCTGCCAGTTTCACACACTTCAATTGTGTTTAATGTTCCATATGCTATGTATATGTATGTGTGTATACTTCTGGGAGATGGTGGCACAGTCTATACTACACTATTGCTTATGAGTTAGTACAACCTGGAAAGAATCAGAGTGGTTAATGTTATAGGAAGAGAAGACTTTGGTGGAGGGGTAGGGACAAAAAGGAGTGAGAAGGACAGAGTTCTATATAGAAGACACCTGGTTTAGGAGTGCTGATGTGAAAAAGAGTATAACCAGCCAGAAGGGCCTGAGTCCTTGATTACAGCTCCCCTTACAGACTGCAGTGCATTGGCTATGCACCAGATCTGGTGTGGGGAGGGGCAGCTATCTCACATGATGCTTTCCAGGTAAAGCATTTGTAATTGCCTATACTCAAGCTTGAAAAGTGATACATAGGCTTTGGGCAAGGAGCTATACTTTTCATTTCCTGTCTTTGAAAATAAGAATATCAAATACCTGAAATACAATGGTGTCCTTACTCCGAGAACAGCTCTACATAAGGAAGTGGAGAAAGAGAAAATAGAAGTAAAAGAGTCCATGCATTTAGCTGTGTGGGTAGTGTCAGAGGTCTGTAAGCCCCTTTTGAGTGTTTCTCAGTAGAAGTTCAGAGAGAGAGAGAAAAAAAGGAAAAAGTAGTGTGAAAATGAATAAAGGAAACCTAATTCTAAATGGAGTTGGGAAACAATGAAAGGAGGGTTCTCACTTGGGTTCCACTTGTTGCAGCTTACTTTACATACCCCTTTACATAACCCAACAGGGAGAAAGATTTTCCCCTTGCTCAGCAACAACCCAACCAATGAAAGACTGCCACAACTCAGCCAATGAAGAGCCACCCCAACCCGAACTCTCATTCTTCTCCAATGAAACTTTGGGCCAAACAGCCCCTCCCAGTGTCCTCCTTTCCTCTATAAAAGCAAGCCCTCTTCTTCATTCTTTGGACTTGGCTATGGTTCTCCCTGGTTTGCATACCCCAAGTTGCAATTCCTCTCTTATTTCTGAATAAACTCATTTTTGTTGGTTAAATAACTGGTTATTTTGTTTTTAAGGTTGACAGTAGATAATCAAAACTTTGGGTAGTTTGGTATGTGGAGGAAAGATTATAGAACATTTTAGAAGTTTTTAACGTCACAGTATGGAAGTTTTTTTTACAGGGATGTTAGTTAAAAATTCCATGTCTTGATTAAGAACTGTTTGAGGCTCTCCAGTTCTAACATTCACCCTTGACACTGACAATTGAAAAGGCAACGAATAGACATTTTCTGAAAAGGAAACTGGCATCATTAGAGCTGTGGTTTAGGAACTGGCCATTTTCAGAATAGTTTGAAGGGAAAGAAACAGGAAACAGGGAAACCATTTAGAATGCTACATGTATAGTTCAGGTAAAGATGAGGTTGACCTGAAGCAGAGTGATTGAAATGGAAATGCAGGGCAGTGTACACACAGGTACAAGTTGTATTTCATAATTTGATGTATATGTTTTGATAATTTAATCGGTCCAACAATGAAAGGTAAACAACACAATAAGAGATCTGGTTTTAGATACTTCAGTTGGTTTCCTGATTCTAACATTTACTAGGTACGTGACCATGAATAAGTCTCACGCTTTTTTCTTCTTTAGTCTTAGTTTCCTTATCAATAAAAGGGATGATTATAAATAACAACTGCTAGATTTATTGTGAAGTTTAAATGCATCATAAGAAGGGTGCCTAGGTGGCTCAGTCAGTTGAGTGTCTGACTCTTGATTGTGGCTCAGGTCATGATCTCACGGTTCATGAGATTGTGTCCCATGTTGGGCTCTGTAATGATAGCCCAGAGCCTGCTTGGGATTTCTCTCCCTCTCTGCCCCTCCCATGCAAGCCTGCCTTTTCTCTCTCCTCTCTCTCTCAAAATAAATAAATTAACGTTTGAAAGAAAAAAGGTAAATGCATCATAAAAAAGGCTTAGAAATGGTAGTGTGTGTGTGATGTGCTGTATAGGTATGGATATTTCAATGAGATTATTGATCATATTTTTAAGGAAATGTTATTCTTTTTAGAATTTTGAGTTTTGCACAATATCAAAACAATCATAGGATGATGGATCATGAAATTTTATGCATTGTACATCTTGCAGCCAAATCACAAATGATGGGACTCAGATCTTCAAGTTCAGATTATACTTATTAGGCATACTTCTTAGTATTTAAATATATGCTTTGTGCTTACAAAACATTCTGACAAATCACATCCTAAATTGTGCAATACTAAGCTGATTTAATATGAAAATAGCCAATTACAGATGAAGATATAAAAATGCAAATGCATTTGAAATAAGTATTGAGCATTGAATGCTACTAAAAAGTTATTTTGCCCAGGAGCACGTCCTTGTATTAAGAAAATTGGACTTTAAAACTGTTGCACATATTGCATTGATCTGCTGACCTATGGGAATTATCCTGCTATGTAAATTGGGAACACGTAACCATGTTGTATAAGTAAATGCGACATGCTATTGAAACGGGCAATGGGTGAGGCTTCACATTTCCTGGACTTGCTGAGTGGAGCACTTCATGAATTGTAGAACTGTGTTGAGAAAAGGCATGCTAATGAGTTATGAAGATGCAACAAGCTTGATATCATGTTATTTCTATCCTTAAAATTCCAGGAGAGCAGAGGTGTTCTCTACTAAATGTTATTAATGAAAGACATTCTCTTTGGTATTATTATATATGTGCTTTGCAACTGCACCAGCTAAAGGAATAATTTGAACAACACACTACAGAGCCAAGAACATAAGTTGTTTTCTTAATTTTTTTACTTTTTATTTATTTTTAGACACAGTTTGGAATTACTTGTGGCAAGAAGTTTACATGCATTTTTCTCATTTAATCCTAACAACATCTCCACCAGGTAGAGATCATTACTATCCTCCATTTACAAATGAGATAACAAAGGTAAAAAGAAAAAAAAAGAAAGAAAGAACAAGTAGCTTCTACAAGCTAGTGTAGCAGAGCCAAGATTCCAAACCCAGGCTTTAGCATGAAATCCTCTGCTTGTGACACCACACCGTTACCAGTAGGCAACGTGCCATTAACATAGAGGGAAACCATCCATAAGCTGTATAATATGGTGCAAGAATCTTTGGGACATCACAGCTTTTCTATGAAATAGAATAGCATAGGGCAATATAACATTAACAGCATTATTATGTCTCCACAAATGAGAAAAAAAGGTTTTAAGGAAAAAAATAACCCAAATGCTTTCACCAAATCTCTTATTTTTATTTATTTACTTATTTTTTTTTGGTCTCACGCATCATTTAATCTGAATATTATAGGCTCTTCATCTTCAAATATAAGTGATAATGTTACAGAACAAGCAACAAACTCAACAATTTAAAAACAAAGTTTATATGGTGTTAATTGCGGGCAGTGGTCCTTCCAATCTGTTTTTTTTTTAAAGGTCATTCCCTGCCCCCATTCAGTAGATGTGCACCATGCCAGAGAGGAATGTCCAAAACAGGACATAGGTGAAAAGGCTTCCAGTGAGACCTCAAGACAGGTTTCTGTGATTTAAAATATTTGTTCTACCTTCTTCCCACTTTGAGAATTAAGAGCAGGGAGGAAAGGATGGAGGCAAGCAGGTAGAAGATGAAGCCATGGAGGCTGGTGAGGCCAAGGCTATGGGCTGTGGTCTCCTGACAGCTGGGGTCCAGTGGTAATCCAGTACGGCCACATTGCCTCACACAGCTGTGTAAGGGAAGGGACAGAACTTAGAGGTGAATGAATCTGTAATATTGCACATAGATAACTCAGGATTTTATAATACCTCATTTATACCTCCACCCAGTGGGAATGAGGTGAGGAGTCTAAAACTCTAGAAGGGGGAGTGGAGAAGAGAGGACATGAATAGAAAGAGCCAAAGTGGAAAAAGGTTGATAAAACAACACTGTACAAAGAGTACACTGATTGTTCTGTCTCTCTGGAGACCCTAGAGTGCTGATACCTTTAACGAACAGCAATTTTTTTCTTTCAAATTTTTATTTAAATTCTAGTTAGTAAACATACAGTGCAATGTTGGTTTCAGGAGTAGAATTGAGTGACTCACCACTGACATACAACATCCAGTGCTCATCATAACAAGTGCCCTTCTTAATACCCATCACCCATCTAGCCCATAATGAGTAGTAATCTCAGTATATATCTTTCAAATACAGAAGAGATTGTTTGACATAACACTATTTAAAATCACTGTAAAGGACTGTGAGAATAACTGATCCACATTTTACAACTACAGTCAATGCAAACATGTATTTTATGTATGTTCCTCATGAGAGAGTTAGTATAAGATGCCTTCTCATGAGGAAATTGGTGAAACCCTATGTAGTATAGCAAAGGCAAATGGATGGGAGGTGATAACATCCAGAATCTTCCCTCTAAAATTTGTCCTAATTCTAAGTTATCCATTACTTGCCTGGCTTTTACATTACTTTACTAGGAAGTGGCTATTTTTTGTAATGTAACCTCAACTCTTATCAAGACACCCCAATTTCTTTGTAACAGCTCATCGGGTATATGTATTGTTCTACTTATTCTGGCCTATATGAGATACTGTACAGTTTTGTGTAAGGCTGAAACTTAGGAAGGTTTTCCCTAAAAATACCTGTAGTTGCCACCTGGAGTGTCTCATCCATAGTCCCTCAGAGTTAGAGTTGTAATAAAAGACTTTTAGCAGGGATTTAGAAGTACCATAAACTGTGCAAAAATGATGTATTCTATTAACTTTATGTGTTATCAGTATACTGTCTCTTCCCTGCTACAACAACCTAGGATTTGGTTTATAATTATGTTTTGTACATTCATTTGCACAGTAATAATTGTAAATCAAAATAATTAGTAAGTCAGATTTCAACGTGTTGCTTTAAAAACACTTTAGTATAAGTTGTGTAATATATATGTATGTGTTAGCTCCAATCTGTTCTTCGGGGCAATTACTTAATATTTGAAGCTCTTTAATCAGTTATGCATCTTCCAGGGCAGCATACTAAAACTCTTCAATTTGGACTAAATGGTCTTAAGTTGACTTTTCCTTAATTACTAAATGACATTAGAAATTCTATAACTTTCTGGGTAGAAATTTCTGGTAGACAAGGTATGTGGATTGTTTATAAAGATTCCGTAGACACCTTTGCCAAAAATATCCAAATAACTCCCTGTGTACTAGAGTGGAGCTCTTAGGTTTGAGCTCAAAGTTGATTCTGTGTATCCATACCTTAGAGATAATTCCTCCCTGATGAGACCAGTAAATTTGCTAAACTTGCCATTACAGTTTGTTGCATCTGCCTAAAAGGACTATTCAAAGGACTTTTCAATGTTCTGTAAGAAAGAACACTGAGATTTAACCTGCTTTACCAAAAGAGGATGTGTAACTTCTGTGCATATACATTTGAATACGTGTGTATACCTTCTCACCAATAAATGTCTCCATGTGCAACAAAATTCAGGCTGAAATATAAATCTTGTTAAAATGTACCATATGGTAGTGAGTCTGTGTTGACAAAGAAATATAATCATAAGAAGTCATCAATGTCCACAAAAAAGTACCCAACGGTTGTGAAAATGAAATTGGCTTAGTTCGGATCATGACAGTAACAGCTATGATAGCTAGCAAGTGGTAAACAGGGACAAAATATTATCGACATCCACGAAGTGTTGTAAGGATTTATTGTGATAATCTATGTAGAGGGCTCAGAACAGCGTCTGCTTCATGGTAAGCCTCTATAGATGCAATCATTGTATTATTACATCCTTTTATGTATCTATGCTATACTATTTTATGTATATATGTATATATTTTACTATTTTGTAACATATTTTTTTCCACTTTCCTGAACTTTATTAAAGAAAAGGTGATGGTAGTAAATGTCCAGAACATAGTCAATTTTCTAGGATTCTTCCTTTGAAAATGTGACATTTGATTTCCAAACACAAGCCAGAGCGTACATGGCTTCCCAATTATGCTAAGTAGGTGAGAAGCTGAAATCCTAAAATGTTCATCTTCCAACTTTTCCCAGTCTGTGTTCTGTCTTTGGATCGGCAATAATTGCCTGAACAGCTACGATGGCTTCATTAATTTTTGTCTGTAGCTCCCTGATCTCTCCCATATGGAACAATCCAAGATTTTTGAGCAGCTTCATTAAGAACTGCATTTCCTCTGTCAAACCCAAGAATATGTTTGTGTAAAGCAACAGGCAAATCCTCTTTTGTTTCATTTGTTTTAGCTGCTGCATCCTGCCTCAGGTACTGCTGGACCACAATGTGAATTGCCTTAAGCATTACCAGGTAATCATCATGACAATGAATCTGATGGTTAGCCAAAGCCATTACACCAGCCTTAAAATTGGGAGTATTTACATCCAAACCAATCAATGGCTCTGCATTTTTTGCTGCATTGTCAGCATGTTTTGTATTATCAGGTAGTAAGTCCTTGTATTTTCAGCATTATCTCAATGTTCAAGTCTAACAGCTAAACCAAGAAACCAGTCAGTGGCTTCCTGTTGATCTTGAATCTTGAAAAGACAGTTAACATCTCTGTAGTACTTTTTAAAGAACTTGGGCTGGGGGTTCCTGGGTGGCTCAGTGGTTAAGGATTGGACTTTTGGTTTCACCTCAGGTCATGATCTCAGGGTTTGTGAGTTCCAGACCCACATTGGGCTCTGTACTGACCACATGGAGCCTGCTTGGGATTCTCCCTCCCTCTCTCTGTGTCCCTCCCTTGTTCGTGTGCATGTGCACTCCCTCTCTCACACTCTCTCCCTCTCTCAAAATACATGAATAAACATTAAAAAAAAAGCTAGTCACTGCTGTGGATGTTTCTTTAATTACCTGTCTTCAATCTGGTAGTGTCTGATATTATGGTCTTCAAGTCAGACAGTAAATTTTCTAAATTTTATTTCATTGCTACAATTGAAGCCATCAGGGTTGCAGTAGTTGAGGGCCATCAGCTTGCATCAGAACATAGTCCCCACTCTGGTCTCCCAGGCTGTGGCTGGGAGAAGAGAGGCCAGGAGAAGCGGGTGGCACAGGCACCGGAGATGCAGCAAGAACTATTTTGTAACATTAAAAAAAAAATTAGTGTTTATTTATGAGAGAGAGAGAGACAGAGACAGAGCACGAGCAGGAGAGGGGCAGAGAGAGAGGGAGACACAGAATCCGAAGCAGGCTCCAGGCTCCGAGCTGTCAGCACAGAGCCCGACGCGGGGCTCAAACCCACAAACTGTGACATCATGACCTGAGCTGAAGTGGGATGCTTAACCAACTGAACCACCCAGGCACTCCTATTTTGTAACATTTTAAACATGATATTTCCAAAATGGTACCTTTAGTCCCTTTAGCCTTCATAATACTTAATGTATTTAGTGAGTACGTAATGGTGCTGTAGTATACAATGTGTACTGCAACTGCTTCCAGTCAGTTTTCTTCCCTTTTAATAACAGATTAAACACATTTATGAACATCTCTGTGCGTTAACTGTTTTGAGTTCTATTGAGTTACAAGCGTATAATAAAATGCACGGGGAAATGGTTTTCTGACTACTGCCATATAGTACTTTGTTGCCTTTTGAAAAATTTAACACAACTTTACAATATCAGTAGTACTCTATCTACACTTCAGTTTCATTACAACTTTTTGCAATGGGTACTATAATTGTTGCTAGTTTTTTTTTTAATTTTAATATTATAAATGTGAGGTTGTTTTAATAAACGATTCTTTGATAGGATAAATAGTGAATATATCCTTAGTGTGTGTAATGTTTGCCTTTATTCATTTTTAATTGAGTATATATTAGTGCTTAGTTACTAGTTGGTTACAAGAGTAAAAAAAAACAGTTTAATTTGGCATTTTTGTTTACAGCACTTGTGCATCTATTAAGGTGGGTGGCACATCATTGCAAGATGGTTCCATATTTGATAGATGACTGGGATACAAAGAAGAAAACTCTCCAGAACTTGTGTAGGGTTTCCATGATGCTCCTTGTCCAGAGTTGCTTTATTGACTATGTTCAAAATGACTAATGAGATGAAAAAGGCAAAACTATGGAAAAGTAGCACTTGAAAGGAAAAAATCAAGAAACAAAATATGTTGCAGTTCCCTCAAAATTGCATTTTAAAAGACAAATAGGCTATAATTCTCCTGAAATACATAAAATAAATAACAGATATTCACCTTAAAGCTTAGTCACTTGTGCTGTTTATAAGAAAATATACATCAAGGGACCAGGTAAGTAAGAGTGAGTTATATGCAAAGAAGCAGAGAAAGGGATTCTGGCATAAAAAAATGAAGATAAATCTTGAATTATTAATCTTTTTGAATTTCCCAGTTATTTTCCAAGACAGATGATTGCCGTAGTCATTAGACATTAGTACCATAATTGACAAATAGTATATTTAAGTCAGGAGTCTCCCTACCCATTTGACTACTCTACAGTGTAATTTAATTTGGTCATAATTAAGATGCCTCTCTCTGAAAATGTTTAAGTGATGAAGGAATGTTATGAAGGAGTGTAAATTCATGCAGCTAGCTCTCCTATCTGACTGATACACCACACGTACTACAATCTACAGTTAGACTACCTCATTGAAGCTGAAACTGACACACCTTCCTTGGGACTGGGGTTACAGGGTCTCCTTGTACTATTTTTGTCCTTTATCTGAAGTGGATAATGAATGACCTTTTTTCTATCCTTGGGTTTATCAAATCAGATCCCCTTTTCAATTGAAGTATAACAGGTAAGGACATTTACGACCATGAGTAAATGAGTTTTATAGATAAAGGAATGTTTTTCAATGTTCTGTGTCTTAGGACAATTTCTGAGGCAGAAGGGGGATGCTCCACTATGTTACCACACACGTTCTTTTACTACACTGTCAATAGACATATCCAAGTCCAAATCACAACTCCATTAGTCTTGGTTATATATTTCCTCAGTTTTTCTGGATCTCGTGTTTAATTCCCCACATAATGAAATATAATAAAATACAACTTGGTATTATTGACAGGATTAAAATTAGTTCCCTCATGGAAATCTTCCAATAAAATGACTGGCCCGAAGAGAAAACGAACCCCTAAAATTCAAATCCCCTTCCTTTTCATGTAAATTCTAAAATACGTAGGTGGTGGTAGTGAGGTGGGCCTCCTGTGTATTCCAAGGACAGTTGCTGTCTGTGACTGAGAAGTCGAGAAACATATAAAATATTTTCCTTAGTATAAAACTCATAGTTTGGGGTATTTTTGGACGCTAACCACCTATTTATCAATTCTTAAATTCTCTGATTCTCTGATACTGAGTGTCCAACAATTCAATTCAGCTCAATTCTGATACTAAGTGCCCAGAGTCAGAGTCAGACCCCATAAGTTAAAAGGCTCAGTCCCATAAGACTGCTCTCACTTCAAGATGCTGGCTATAAATAGAAGTACCCAGGCCACCCACACTGCTGACTACAAATTGAAGGTTCCTGTAACCCCTTCCCTAGGTTCCATAATTTGTTAGAAAGACTCATAGAACACAGTGAAACACACATTTACTGGTTTATTATGAAGGATACAAGTCAGGCATAGTCATATGGAAGAGATGGTATGCAGGACAAGGTATGCAGGGGATGCAGGGAGCTTCTGTGCCATTCTTCCAGCATCTCGACATGCTCACCACTCAGAAGGTCTCTGAACCCTGTTGTTATTATTTTTTTAAAGGAGGTTTCATTACATAACCATGCTTGATTGAATCAGTGGTGGCTGGTGATTAACGAAACTTCCAGTCCCTAATTTCTCTCCTCTCTCTGGAGGTCAGGGGAAGGGCTGAAAGTCTAACTCTTGGATCGTGCCTTCCTCTTTCTTGAGAGCAGCCCCCATCCTGAAGCTGTCTAGGGGCCCCACCTATCAGAGACCTGCCTCATTAGAACAAAAACTCTCTTTTCATCCAATCACTCAAAAAGTTCAAGGGTTTTAGGAATTGTGTGGTAGGAACTGGGAATAAAGATCAAATATCTTTCCACAGTACCATACATCATATGTTTGGGCAGGAAGGGGATGTGCAGATGTGCTATATCCCTATACAGACTAAAGGGCAGAGAGTCAGAGAAGGGAGCAAAACCTGAGTTCCAATTCTCCCATTGGCAGGGTGTGTGTGTGTGTATATATATATATATATATATATATATATATATATATATATCCTCTTGAGAATCTTTTTTGTTTCCTCTGTGTGTACACAGTTGCTAATATTCCTATTATTCCTGATCCACATGTCCTAGATATTTTATTTTCCTTCACCATTTACCTTCAATTCAGCTTGATTATGGAAATAAATTTATATGTCCCTGGCTTGTTAATCCTCTTAAATGATTGGTGGATAATTAACTCTGGTGATATACTAGTTAGCTAGAATTTAACTGCAAGTAAACATACTTTAGAAACAAAGATCAAACCCAGAAGTTAATTTCCTTATTAGGTAGCATTAAATACAAATCAATTCTTCCTTTTCTCCAGTCCAATTTAATAAAAATCTTCATTTTACTTTGGCATTTGTGTCTTTCCATTTCCATGTTTTGAAAGGTTAGAAATAGCAATATTTCCCTGCTCAATATTTGCCATGAATATTTGCTATGAAGGCTATTTACTGCTTATAATCCAGTAAACAGAACAAAAACATTCACAAATTTCTATCTAGTATTTATTAAATCTCTAGTTTGGAATGATGCTTCAAGATTTAACAAGATTTAACAATAAAAATCTGTAGATCACAGTCTCTATGGGTTAACATGATATTAAATATATTAAATATATTTTTTTAAAGGTCACAGTAGTTCAGTTTACTAGGAAATGATTTGAAACCAGAAATCACTGGTTGATACACTTAACTTTGAAGTAAACATTTTTTGTGTGTAATTTCAACAGATAACAGCTCTCACAGTGTCAGGAAAGACAGTGAAAAGAAAAATAAGGTTATGATGTTGAGAATCTTGTGAACAAATTTAGTATTTTAGGGTTTTTTTGGTCCTCTTAGATAATGATCTATGCCTATTTTAGAATATAAATAAAACTCTTAAAATTATAACCAACTATAATAAATGTATTTTTATTATATGGCATATATATTATAAGCCAAATTAAATATATTTTGGCACATTCACAAAATAACTTTTGATATTTTTCACAAAATCAAGAAAATTGTGTTAAAGTATATGCTTGTATGTATTATACATTCATATAGTTGTATGTTCATAACATGTCATAACTGGGACAGATTCATACATGTGTATACACTTAGGCTTTAACTATCTGAATGGCACGATTCTACATGCATTTATTTTGTTTTGTTTTATTTATTCTATTTTTTCATAAAGGATTTGTAGATATAGATGTGCTACCCCTGCTCTGACCAATACAGTATGGTAGGTTGCTAGGAGTTTGTACTTTGCATAACAGGAATTAGGAAATGAGCGTTGGGTAGGGAGGTTATACCATATATTAATTTATCAGGATTTATATATTTTAGTCATGATTCTCTAGTAAGAACATTTGATTATTGGTAAATCTGAAGTGAATAATTAAATACCTGGAAATTCTGGAACTTTCCAACCCATAGAATAACTTAAAAGTTGTATATAATTGTGGGATGACCAAAGTAAATATGGCGACTTTCACTTACAATGTATTTAATTCCCTACAGTATACTTACTCTATAGGTCCATTATGTAGTATATATTCTAGAGATTACCTTCAGTAAGTATTTACAGTCATCATATGAATTGATGCTGGAGATTATATTCCCAGGAAGTATTTCAGATATCATAAAGATTCTGTATCTTTCTTGGTAAACTATAAAAAAGATCAAAACTTAGTAGATGTGAATTAAATATGCCTTTTTTTTTTGCTTCTCACAACTTTAACAGTGCCTTTTTTATCTTATCAACTCAGTACATTAAGATTCAAAGTAGTTATATCAGCAAGATTCTTTCTTTTTAAGACTTCAAAAACCAATATAACCTACAGAATATTTCAATTTAACCGAGGCAAAATCTTTTTTTTTTTTTTTAGATTTACAATTTATATCTATTATGTCCAAAGAAAGGTATGTGTAAGGCAAAGCATCATTAAAGTCAGTATGTCTGGGTAATAAAAAGTTGCACAATGGATCTTAGGATAAGTATTGTAAGTGTAGACAGGTCAGGCTAAGAAAGATTTTAAAGAACATTGTGCTTGTCCTGTAGGCAACAGAAACAAATGATAATTTTTTTTTAAGAAATATCATTCTTGTGGCCTGAATGACTGTCAAAGAGTGTATCAGTTGGGATTCTATTAAAGTGGTGTATAATTTTCTAAACAATTGTTACCGCTCAACTATGTTTTGTTGAATTCTTTTACTCCTTAAAAATATTCCAGGCAGAGACTATATTTTTATCTTTATTGCATTAAAATCCAAAACTCCAATCTCATAGAAAATTGAAATTTGTCTTTCTAACTCTTCTCTATTGCTATAGGGCTTTGGCGATTTTACTTTTTTTTTTCTTTTTAGAGGGAGAGAGAGAGAGAAAAAATATTAAGCAGGCTCCATGCTCAAGGCAGAGCCTGATGCAGGGCTTAATCCCAGAACCCTGGGATCATGACTTGAGCAGAAATTAAGAGTTAGATGTTCAACCAACTAAGCCACCCAGCTGCCCTGGGGGATTGTACATCTTATTTATTTTTTTCTAAGTAAACTCTCCATTTATTTTTCTAAGTAAACTCTGCACCCAATGTGGGGCTCAAATCCATGACCTTTTGATCAATAAGAGTTACATGCTCTAATGACTTAAGTGCCCCAAGCTTTGAGGATTTTAAAGAGTGAGTTCACTTTATTTTTCATTTCATGCTTACCACCTTGGTTTGTAGGTGTGTATAGGGCCTGGGTCTGAGGCAATGTATCCCCTCCTTTGGACTAGATTTTCCTTGTTTGGGGAAGAAAGAATAGGGAAAACAGAAGATACCTTATGCAATTCATCACATGCTAGTGATGGGCTGCAGAACAATTGCTGTGGTCCTTCTCAGATCTATTTTAATGTCATGGTCTCAGCATAGATGATGAGTTTGCTTTTCTTCTTTAAAGTAGCATTTGGGCCTGCCCTGGTTCCTGGCATCATATATGACCCATTCCAAGAACAGTAGTTGCCTCTATTGCTATCCTTACCAAAACCACACACTTCTTGTCATCTCCAGGTGAGATGTTGATGTTATACTCTTAGTTTCCTCTTAATCTTAACCTTTTTTGCTTCCTCATGTGGGGCTATGAAAGTAGATCCCCAATATCCATGAATGATCCTTTTTGAGTACCCTTTTATGTCACTTTGTGAAGTTGGACACTACCAACAATGAAGAAAAGATCTTTTTGCCATGAACTTTGATCTGGGCACAGGTCAAAGACACTGTCAACTTTTGTTGTTCTTTCCTCTCCTCTCCTCTTAAAAACATCCATAAGGCATAAGCAGTGAAGTTTGGTTAATTATAGAATGATAGTTCATTTTTCCTTAAACCCAGAGGAAAATGTATAATGCCAAATGTTGGCAGGTCTCTTTATAATGTGGGTTCTTGTGGACACTATTTTCAGTTGTTTGTGTTGGTTGCCAATTCTGGGGCAGCAAAAATTCTCTATCATTGTCTTAATACGCTAGCTACAGAAACAAGCTTTTGGGGGGAGGGAAACTTCTTCAAAATGACTTTATGAGAAGGATATTGGAACCTCACAGAATCAACATAAAGGCTGGAGAAAAATTTAAGCAAAATCAACTCCAGAAACCTAGGAAGCAGAAATTACAAAATGGTTTCTATAAAAAAATTTGTTTGGCTATGGTAGTATAGCTGAATATAAGGGACCCTAATTTTTTTTTTTCATCTTTACATGCTTCTGTTTCAAGATTTAATTCCAGGAAGGGAATATGTGATTAAGCAGGCTTAGGTCAGGAGCTCATCCCCTTTTCTTGGTAGTGAGATAAAAAAATTAGATCTTTGGCCTGTGCACATTCTCGCTCCCCACCCCTCCTTCACTGGTCTCCATAGGGCAACACAACATGGGCACAGTAATTTCTTCAAAGAAAGATGACAGTTAATGCTTGTGGGTAAAAAGGAAAAAAGAAAAAAAAAGTTTGGTACTAAATAGCAAGTATAGACGAACTGTCCATTTTAAAATCATCTTTCAAACATCATATCTTACTGAAAGCCACAAGGAGACAATTGGTGGCCAGAAATGCCATCCCTAACAGGACCAAATGTCCCCCACCTGGTGTGCTTTCATTTGTCTATAGTGTTTTCAGAATCTTCCAGTTTCTGGATGTACTTTATATAGAAATCATAGACCTAATTAAAAGGCATGACCTGTATTGTTAACATGTGAGCAAGCCAATATAAAGCAATTAAAAACCTCCATCAGAAGGTGGAAATGCTGTTTGAATCACCGAATGGATATTCAAATAAAAATTATCTATGTTCATAATGTATATCTAGTTTTATAATATAGAACTGTGTTTTTTTTTGCAAAGATGACAATTATAGAGTTAAATTAACAAAAATATATTGTCCTGAGGGACATGAAAAATGTGATCAAATACATTCTTATTCTATTAAATTAAAAAAATAACATAAAATCTCTTGAGGTCTGAGATCATGTAAATCACATTGGAGTATTTATGAAATTGTACACTGCTTTAAAGTATATTTATTTCACTGTTGCCACAGGGTTTTTTTTTTTAATTTTTTGTATGTTTTACTGATTTTTTTCATACTCTGTCATTGTGGTGGTGGGGATTTAAATAATCTATTACTCTTACTAACTCATGTATGACTTCCCAGTAGCCATTATGGTGTGTAAATTGTGACTATTCTCACTGGGTTTGCATGGCCAACTACAGCAGAATTTTCTGGACATGACAAATTACAGTGCTAATGAGACTATGAGTTGGGATTATGTTCATTGTAGAAAATAATTTCTGAAATCAAACTCAAATTTTGGAATTTTTTCTATCAGCTTCAGAATGAGAACATAAGAGTTGTTCTTTCAACAAAATAAGAATTATGGTGGGGGTACCTAGGTGGCTCATTTGGTTAAGCATCTGACACTTGATTTTGATTCAGGCCATGATCTCACAATTCTTGAGGTCCAGCTCCATGTCGGGCTCTGTGCAGACATCGCAGAATCTGCTTGGGATTCTCTCTCTCTGCTTCTCCCCTATTCACACTCTCTCTTTCTCAAGATAAGTAAATAAAACATATATATATGCACCAGGAAAAAGATCAAATAGACAAAGTTTCTAAACAAACAAACAAACAAAAAAATCTTTATGCTCATCAGCTTTCCTGTAATGAATTGCTTCATAGCCTTAGTACATTCTCAGCATGGAATGTGCAAGTCAGAGTTAGAGTCTATTTGTAGTTTCATACAGAACCAACTGGCTCTCATTCAAAAGTGGTTGATCCTTGGGGCAGCTGCATGGCTTAGTTGGTTGAGGCTCAGGTCATGATCTCTCAGTTCATAACTTTGATCCCTGCCTCAGGCTCTGTGCTGCAGCCCAATGCCTGGAGCCTGCTTTGGACTCTGTGTCTCCCTCTCTCTTGCTCCTCCCCTGCTTACACTCTGTCTCTCTCTCAAAAATAAGTACACACATAAAAAAAAAAAAAGCTTTTTAAAAGTGGTTAATCCTTAAAAATTCACAGTTATCTCCTAAAAGTAAAATAATGTATTCATTGAGATGAAAGATTTTTACTTACTAGTAAAGTAAGTACTTACTAATACTTAATTACTTAGTACTAATTTACTTACTAGTAACGTAAAATCTTTGACTGTGGTAGAATTCCTAATATTAAAAACTTGGAGAATTCAGGAGTGAGTTGAAATTCTTATTTTTCTATAACAGATAATTGTGTACTCCTATGTTTTCCAGATTCTTTTTAAATCACAGTGTCATTATTTTTTAAACTAAGTGTATAGTCTGTGAACATAGTATGTGGAACTCAAATGCTGTCTGATGAAGTTGGATCCAAGAGTGAAATAGAAACCTGGATGCCAATTTATTTATTTTTAAACAATAATGAATTTTATTCCTTTTATTACTCAAGTTAGCTTGCTTAGCACATATTTTAAAAGAATAATAATAATAATAATAGCAACTATCTCTTTGGATGCTTTTGAACTGCTGTATCAGGGTAATCAGTCTACAGATGCTAATGCAAGTTCAGGAGATATATTATTGTCAATATTCCCATTCCACAGATGAATCAAACAGAGGTACTAAGAGAGCAGTTTTCTCAGGTTTAGAGAGGAAGTGCATAAGAGATAGCACCCAGATTTGTCTGTACAGGGAGCTGTTATGAGGCTATATTATATAAAAATGCCCTCACCAATGGGATGAGAAATACTCAAAGTCAATTAGCTATAGTTTGTTTAATTGTCTTCTTTCTAAAGTGGGTATGTCACTACGACATGTAATAACTCAATGTTCTAATGCTCAGATGGATATTTTGTGGTGTTAGTATGACACCAATCACATTTCTTTCAATGATTCACATTTTCCATGCTTTCATGGGTGAGCCAAACTCTCTTATGATTATATAATGTTTTACTTATCATCTATATATTCAAATAGATAACAACAGAGTATTAATGCTCCGTGAGAGATCCTTCCTCTTCAGGTGACTTTGGTTGTCAAATTTTTATGTGTTGACCCATAAACAATTTACTGACCTGTCCCTCCTTGGCACCTAAATCTGACAATCTCCTCAGAGAAGGAAGGACAACTTCACTATAACTGTCTGGTTTCCCTCCCATATATGATGTTCTAGAAACATACACACACACATAACATGTGTGTGTGTGTGTGTGTGTGTGTGTGTGTGTGTATATATTCTATAGCATTTGCACATATATGTATTATATATATGTGTGTATATATATGTATATGTAATATAAAAGACTGATCTTAGTATATATGTTTGTTATTTATTTTAAATCAATGTATTTTAAATCAATTTAAGAAATTATAACTTCCTCTAAACCTCTCAGATCTCATCTTCATAAGGTCAAAGGGAAATTTGATCTCTTTAAAATAAAATGAATACTTTATGAAAATGGATAAAATGAGAGATATACTCACTTTTATTCATAAAGGATGAGTTTTCCTGAAGTGTTTAAATTACTTTTCGGGTATAAAATTTGGAAGTAAAAAATAGTAAAGACTTTTCAAATAATATATTAAATAGACTTGAAACATCACTCTTTGCCCATAACCTTATATGAATATTGTCACTTTATAATTACAGGAAATCTTAAATTCTCAAGTTGGCATTCACAGATTTGCACTCTGGCATACTGAATATTCAATGCTTTGTCTCTTAGCTTTGCACAAACCATCGACTTTGTCTTGGGCAAACTCACTATATTTAGCATATGCATATTCATTTCTACCTCCAAAATCCCACCTTCAAGGTAAAATCCCATAGAGAACTTTCTTTTGAAATCTTTATTGACACTTACTGCCAGTAAGATACTTATTGTCTGCATATATTGGGCTTAACAACAACTGTCATGTTTTGTGGTTTGGTGGGAACATTTGAATATTTAATAATTGTCACTAAATGTCAGATGAAAGAAAAACATAATTAACTTTGTTCTGAAAACCCCATTTTTATTCAATCGCAAGGGAAGAATAAATGATCTCACAAGTGAAATGTAAACTCTGGTTCTTTTGGTGTAAAAGAGACAACTTCTGGCCAGTTCAGTCACTTTGGAAGGCAGCTATGCTCACCTATACCACTAACACACACTAGTCACTTTGAAGTAAATTCTCAGTAAGTTCAAAATCCAAACTCCTTAACAGGGCTTTTTTGTTTGTTTCTGTTCTAAGTGTTCTCTTACTGTCTTCTCCTTGCCAAAGTGATTCTATGAGCACAGTAGGTTGTGTACCTTTAAGAGACTCTGGTTGCTGTCCTCTGGGTCTGGACATTCTCATGGAAAAGAGATTGCTGTGGCCTGATTCCATGTCCCTGTGTTTGCGCACCTGTGTTTTATCCCACCTATCATTCAGAGCATTGTGCTGGCCTCAGTAGGGCAGAGATTATGTTCCCTGTCATTAGCCTTTCATCCTGAGATACTTGAATTCTGTGGTGCCTTTACATCCCACAGCCAAAACAAGTCCCTTCAGCAACCCCCCTATCTCTTTTTATCCTTTTCCGAAGTCATCAAAAGAGAGTATTTTTGCATGTCATGAATAGATCATATTTTCATCTTCTCATGACACAGTTTTTAAATTTGAAGCTCTATCAATGTTGAACATAGGGAAATGCAGAATCTAGATGTTCTCTGATGGTTGCAACACATCTAGCAATTTATTGGAGTCTCAAGAATATTAATCCTCTTTCAACAGAGAGTGAAGTGACAAAAATATTAGACCCATTCTCACATTCAAATTGTTCCTCTCCTTCCCATGACAGTTTTCTACTTCCTCTAATCAGTAGAAACTTCCCCTATACCAATTCCTTGTCTTTTCTAATTATTTTTAATAGTAAAATTCTATCATTTAAATAGCTCTTCAGGGTCCCCTGCGTGGCTCAGTCGGTTAAGCGACCAACTTTGGCTCACGTCATGATCTCAGGAGTCTGTGAGTTTGAACCTGGCATTGGCCTCTGTGCTGACAGCTCAGAGCCTGGAGCCTGCTTTGGATTCTATGTCCATCTCTCTCTGCACCTCCCAAGCTTGAATTATTTTTTTTTAATTTTATTTTTTCATTTTTTAAAATTTACATCCAAATTAGTTAGCATATAGTGCAACAATGATTTTAGGAGTAGTTCCTTGGTGCCCATTACCCATTTAGCCCATCCCCTCTCCCACAACTCCTCCAGTAACCCTAAGTTTGTTCTCCATATTTATGAGTCTGTTATGTTTTGTCGCCCTCCCTGTTTTTATATTATTTTTGTTTCCCTTCCCTTATGTGCATCTGTTTTGTCTCTTACAGTTCTCATATGAGTGAAGTCATATGATTTTTCTCTTTCTCTGACTAATTTCACTTAGAATAATACCCTCCAGTCCCATCCATGTAGTTGCAAATTGCAAGATTTCATTCTTTTTGATTGCCAAGTAATACTTCAGTGTGTGTGTGTGTGTGTGTGTGTGTGTGTGTGTGTGTATACCACATCTTCCTTATCCATTCATCCATCGATGGACATTTGGGCTCTTTCCATACTTTAGCTATTGTTGATAGTGCTTCTGTAAGCATGGGGGTGCATATGTCCCTTCGAAACAGCACTCCTGTATCCTTTGGATAAATACCTAGTAGTGCAATTGCTGGGTCATAGGTAGTTCTACTTTTAACTTTTTGAGGAACCTCCATACTGTTTTCCAGAGTGACTGCACCAGCTTTCATTCCCACCAACAATGCAAAAGAGATCCTCTTTCTCTGCATCCCGGCCAACATCTGTTGTTGCCTGAGTTGTTAATGTTAGCCATTCTGACAGGTGTAAGGTGGTATCTCATGGTGGTTTTGATTTATATTTCCCTGATGATAAATGATGTTGAGCATTTTTTCATGTGTCGTTTAGCCATCTGGATGTCTTCTTTGTAGAAGTGTCTATTCATTCTTTTGCCCTTTCTTCAATGGATTCTTTGTTTTTTGGGTGTTGAGTTTGATAAGTTCTTTATAGATTTTGATACTAACTCTTTACCTGATATGTCATTTCCAAATATCTTCTCCCATTCCGTCATTTGCCTTTTAGTTTTGCTGATTGCTACCTTCCCTGTGCAAATTTTTATTTTGATGAGGTCCCAATAATTCATTTTTTCTTTTGTTTCCATTGCCTCCAGAGACGTGTTGAGTAAGAAGTTGCTGTGGCCGAGGTCAAAGAGGTTTTTACCTGCTTTCTCCTCGAGGATTTTGATGGCTTCCTGTCTTACATTGAGGTCTTTCATCCATTTTGAGTTTATTTTTGTGTGTGGTATAAGAAAGTGGCCCAGGTTCATTCTTCTGCATGTCGCTGTCCAGTTTCCCCAGCACCGCTTGCTGAAGAGACTGTCTTTATTACATTGGATATTCTTCCCTGCTTTGTCAAAGATTAGTTGGCCATACGTTTGTGGGTCCATTTCTGGGTTCTCTATTCTGTTCCATTGATCTGAGTGTCTGTTCTTATGCCAGTACCATACTGTCTTGATGATCACAGCTTTGAGAATAGCTTCAAGTCTGGGATTGTGATGCCTCCTGCTTTGGTTTTCTTTTTCAAGATTGCTTTGGCTATTCGGGGTCTTTTCTGGTTCCATACAAATTTTAGGATTATTTGTTCTAGCTATGTGAAGAATGCTGGTGTTATTTTGATAGGGATTGCATTGAATATGTAGATTGCTTTGGGTAGTATCGACCCGAAATTTTAACAATATTTGTTCTTCCTATCCAGGAACATGGAATATTTTTTATTTTTTTGTGTCTCCTTCAATTTCTTTCATAAGCTTTCTATAGTTTTCAGCGTAAAGATTTTTCACCTCTTTGGTTAGATTTACTCCTAGGTACTTTATGTTTTTTTTGTGTAACTGTAAATAGGATTGATCCCTTGATTTTTCTTTCTGTCACTTCACTGTTGGTGTATAGGAATGTAACCGATTTCTGTGCATTGATTTTATATCCTGCAACTTTGCTTAATTCATGAATCAATTCTAGCAGTTTTTTGGTGGAATCTTTTGGGTTTTCCATATAGAGTATCACGTCATCTGTGAAGAGTGAAGGTTTGACCTCCTCCTGGCCGATTCGGATGCCTTTTATTTCTTTGTGTTGTCTGATTGCAGAAGCTAAGACTTCCAATACTATGTTGAATAACAGTGGCGAGAGTGGACAACCCTGTCTTGTTCCTGACCTTAGGGGGAAAGCTCTCAGTTTTTCCCCCTTGAGGATGATATTAGTGTTGGGTCATTCATATATGGCTTTTATGATCTCGAGGTATGCTTCCTACTTTCTTGAGGGTTTTTATCAAGAAAGGGTGCTGTATTTTGTCAAATGCTTTCACTGCATCTATTGAGAGGATTGTATACTTCTTGTCCTTTCTTTTATTGATGTGATGAATCATGTTAATTGTTTTCTGGATATTGAACCAGCCCTGCATCCCAGGTATAAATCACACTTGGTCGTGGTGAATAATTTTTTTAATGTATTGTTGGAGCCAGTTGGCTAATATCTTCTTGAGGATTTTTGCATCCATGTTCATCAAGGAAATAGGTCTATAGTTCTCCTTTTTAGTGGCATCTCTGTCTGGTTTTGGAATCAAGGTAATGCTGACTTCGTGGAAAGAGTTTGGAAGTTTTCCTTCCATTTCTATTTTTGGAACAGCTTCAAGAGAGTAGGTGTTAACTGTCCCTTCAATGTTTGGTAGAATTCCCCCTGGAAAGCCATCTGGCACTGGACAATGTATATATTGTTTTTTGGCAGATTTTTGATTACTAATTTGATTTCCTTACTGGTTATGGGTCTGTTCAAATTTTCTATTCCTGTTTCAGTTTTGGTAGTGTATATGTTTCTAGGAATTTGTCCATTTCTTCCAGATTGCCCATTTTATTGGCATATAATTGCTCATAATATTCTCTTATTATTGTTTTTATTTCTTCTGTGTTGGTTGTGATCTCTCCTCTTTCATTCTTGATTGCATTTATTTGGGTCCTTTCCTTTTTCTTTTTGATCCAACTGGCTAGTGGTTTATCAATTTTGTTAATTCTTTCAGAGAACCAGCTTTTGGTTTCATTGATCTGTTCTACTGTTTTTTGTTTTTGTTTTTTTTTTTTTTTTTGGTTTTGATAGCATTAATTTCTGCTCTAATCTTTATTATTTCCTGTCTTCTGCTGGTCTTGGGTTTTATTTGCTGTTCTTTTTCCAGATCCTTCAGGTGTAAGGTTAGGTTGTGTATCTGAGATCTTTCTTCCTTCTTTAGGAAGGCCTGGATTGCTATATACTTTCCTCTTATGACCGCCTTTGCTGCATCTGGAGGTTTTGGGTTGTGGTGTTATCATTTTCATTGACTTCCATATACTTTTTAATTTCCTCTTTAACTTCTTGGTTAGCCCATTCATTCTTTAGTAGGACGTTCTTCAGTCTCCAAGTATTTGTTACCTTTCCAAATTTTGTCTTGTGGTTGATTCCGAGTTTCATAGTGTTGTGGTCTGAAAATATGCATGGTATGATCTCTATAATTTTTTTTAATTTTTTTAATGTTTATTTATTTTCGAGACAGAGAGAGACAGCGCATGAATGGGGGAGGGTCAAAGAGAGAGGGAGACACAGAATCTGAAGCAGGCTCCAGGCTCTGAGCTGTCAGCACAGAGCCTGATGCAGGGCTCGAACTCACGGACCGTGAGATCATGACCTAAGCCAAAGTCAGACACTTAACTGGCTGAGCCACCCAGGCGCCCCTGATCTCTATCTTTTTGTACTTACTTAGGGCTGTTTGTGTCCAAGTATATGGTCTATTCTGGAGAACGTTCCATGTGCACTGGAGAAGAATGTGTATTCTGCTGCTTTAAGATGAAATGTTCCAAATATATCTGTTAAGTCCCCCTGGTACAGTGTGTCATTCAAAACCATTGTTCCCTTATTGATTTTTTGATTAGATGATCTGTCCATTGCTGTGAGTGAGGTGTTGAAGTCTCCTACTATTGATGAGTTTATGTTTGTGATTAATTGATTTATATATTTGGGTGCTCCACATTTGGCACATAGATGTTTACAACTGTTAAGTCTTCTTGGTGGATAGACCCCTTGATTATGATATAATGCCCTTCTACATCTCTTGATACAGTCCTTATTTTAAAGTCTAGATTGTCTGATACAAGTATGGCTACTCCAGCTTTCTTTTGTTGACTGTTAGCATGATAGATGGTTCTCCATCCTCTTATTTTCAATCTGAAGGGGTCTTTAGGTCTAAAGTGGGTGTCTTGTAAACAGCATATAGATGGATCTTGTTTTCTTATCCATTCTGTTACCCTGTGTCTTTTGATTGGAGCATTGAGTCCATTGATGTTTAGAGTGAGTACTGAAAGATAGGAATTTATTGCCATTATGATGCTTGTAGAGTTGGAGTTTCTGGTGGCATTCTCTGGTCCTTTCTAATCTTTGTTGCTTTTGCTTTTCTTTCTTTCTTTCTTTCTTTCTTTCTTTCTTTCTTTCTTTCTTTCTTTCTTTCTTTCTTTCTATATATATTTATATATATATAATTATATATAATTATATATAATCATATATTATATATATTATTATATATTATTATATATATTATATATAATATATATATATTATATATATATATTTTTTTTCATCTTTCTCCCCTCAGAGAGTCCCCCTTAAAATTTCTTGCAGGGTTGGTTTAGTGGTCACAAACTCCTTTAATTTTTGTTTGTCTGGGAAGCTTTTTATCTCTCCTTCTATTTTGAATGGCAGCCTTGCTGGATAAAGAATTCTTGGCTGCATATTTTTCTGATTCAGCACACTGAATATATCCCGCCACTCCTTTCTGGCCTGCCAAGTTTCTGTGGATAAGTCTGCTGCAAACCTGATCTGTCTTCCCTTGTAGGTTAGGGACTTTTTTTCCCTTGATGCTATCATTATTCTCTCCCTCCCTGAGTACTTTGTGAATTTGACTATAATATGCCTTGCTGATGGTTGTTTTTTGTTGAATCTAATGGAGGTCCTCTGTGCTTCCTGTATTTTGATGTCTGTGTCTTTCCCAGGTTAGGAAAGTTTTCTGCTATGATTTGCTCACATAACCCTTCTATACCTATTTTTCTCACTTCCTTTTCTGGGACCCCTGTGATTCTGATGTTGTTCCTTTTTAATGAGTCACTGATGTCTCTAATTCTTAAATCATACTCTTTTTCCTTAATCTCCCTCTTTTTTCTACGTCATTATTCTCTATAAGTTTGTCCTCTATATTGCTGATTCTCTGTTCTAACTCATCCATCCTTGCCGCTGCTGCATCCGTCCATGATTGCAGCTCAGTTATAGCATTTTAGTTTCATTATGACTATTTTTTACTTCTTTTATCTCTGCTGAAAGGGATTCTAATCTTTTTTTGACTCCAGCTAGTATTCTTATTATCGTGATTCTAAATTCTGGTTCAGACATCTTGCTTGTATCTGTGTTGGTTAAATCCCTGGCTGTCGTTTCTTTGTGCTCTTTCTTTTGGGGTGAATTCCTTCGTTTTGTCATTTTGAAGGGAGAAAAGGAATTAATGAGGTAGAAAAATTAAAATTAAAAAAATATTAAAATTAAACACACACACACAAAAATCGAATAAATGATGCTAGATCCTAGGTGTGTTCTGGTCTGGGTGTTGAAAGTGGTTTGACATATTAGAGGAAAAAAAAGGGGCGGGGAGAGAAGAAACAAAGAGGATCATTTGAGAATTTGAAAAAATGAATACACTGAAGTAGACTAAAATTAGATGATGGGAGTAAAATAGAACTTGAAAAAATATACACAAAAGTAAAGAATATAGTAGTAAAAATTAAAATATTTTTAGTAAAAATTAAAAATAAAAATGAATTTTTTTCTTTGTGTGTAGTCAAGAAAAAGAAAATAAATGAAAAATAGAAAAAAGATTAAAAAAAGAAAAAAAGGAAATCGTTTGAAAGTTTGAAAAAGTGAATACACTGTAGTAGACTAAAATAAAATGATGGAAGTAAAATAGAATTTGACAAAAATTACATAAAAGCCAAATATATAGTAATAAAAATTAAAGAATAATATTTTTAATTGAAATTGAAAGTAAAAATGAAGTGTTTCTTTTTCTGCATTGAGATAAAGAAACGAAAAAGAGAGAAAAAGAGAAAGAAAAAAAGGAAATGTTTTGAAAATTTGAAAAGGTGAATACACTGAAGTAGACTAAAATAAAATGATGGAAGTAAAATGGAATTTGAAAAATTTTACACCAAAGTAAAATATATAGTAATAAAAATTAAAGAAAAATATTTTTAATAAAAATTGAAAATTAAAATGATATTTTTCTGTGTATTCAAGAAAAAAGAAGTGTAAGAAATAAGAAAGAAAGAAAATTGAATAGATGGACCTGGTAACAGATTGAAATAGGACTGAAATTACTTCGTTTTCCCCTAGAAGTCAGACTGTGTAGTGCTTTATAGTCCATAAACTAAGCAGGCAGTGAGATTTGTGTTCTTGAAGAGCAAAGTTGGCCCAGTTGGGTGGGGCTCAGTGTAATGGTTCAGCTCTCCACTAGATGGTGCTGCTAGCCTAGTAGGGTGGAGTGTTGTAGTGCTCTTAGGTGCTTTTGCGCATGCATGGGAGCGGTGAAAATGGCGCCACCCAGCTACCCAGTCTCTAGTTTTGGAGCTCTGTTCTCCCACATCAGCAATCACGCACCTGTCCTCTGTCTTTAGCTTTTGTCCACTCCCTGCTTTTTCACTTTCTGTGATCAGGCCCCAGGCAGTACCTCTCTCCCGAGTTTTGTCTCAGATGTGGCTGTTTTCCTCGACCCCTTACTTCTGAAGGACTGCAGCTTTGACCCGTTCCTCCCCTCTGTGGGAGGGTCTCACCAGCAATGGCTGAATGAGCAGTGGCCGAATGTCGGCTGCACCCAGAAATGCTTGCTGGACCCTGCTGCTCTCGGTGCCTGAGACTGCGGCCAGGTGCCAGCCCGCCCCAGGAAAAGTTCGTGAGATAGTGTAGCAGCAGCTTTTCAGGGATTATGGAAAATCAACACACATCTGGCACCAGGCTTCACCCTTAACAACCTTGTTGCAGCACCAGCGATGTTTTCTGTGGTCTGCTGGGACCAGGTGGCTTCAACAGTCTCTACCAAATGTCCTTCCAGCAGTGGAACCGCTTTTCCCTGTGTGGCCTGAGAACCTCCTGGACCCCACTCTGCTCCTGGGGATTCACCCTTCCCACCAGAGCACCACCAGGTATCGAGCTGCAGAGTTGCAGACTTTGTGTTCCCCTTGTTTACAGTCTTAATGGAATATAAACCCTCTCCTTTCTCCTTTCTCCCTTTTTAGTTCAGTACCTGCAGCTGTTTCCAATTTTCCACTTTCTCTCCAGCTGCTTTTGGGAAGGGGTGGTTTTCCTGTATTCTCCCCACCCCGCCCAGTCTCTGTCCTCTCTCTGTTTGCAAAAGTACCTCCCTACCTGCTCCTTCTCACTCCAAAGTTCACCTCTCCACTCCAGGTACATGCTGAATTCTGTGGTTCAGGTTATGCAGATTGTTGTGTTAATCCTCCAATCAATTTTCTAGTGTGTAGGATGGTTTAGTGTTGGTCTGGCTGTATTTCATGGACGCGAGACACACAAAAAACTTCCATGCTGTTCCGCCATCTTGGCTCCCTCCCCAGCTTGAATTCTGTCTCTCTCACTCTCTTTCTTTCTCAAAAATAAATGCACTCTAAAGAAAATTAAAAAAATAAATAAATAAATAAGTAAAATAAAAACTTCTGAAATTGAGGAAATACCTGACTCATTCAAAAATACTATAATGTTAAGGGGCTCGCCACCTGGGGGGCTCAGTTGGTTAAGCCTCTGACTTTGGCTCAGGTCATGATCTGGCAGTCCGTGTTTACGCCCCATGTCAGGCTCTGTGCTGACAGCTCAGAGTCTGAACCTGCTTTGATTCTGTGTCTCCCACTCTCTCTGCCCTCCCCCACTTCCACTCTGTCTCTCACAGATAAAAAAAAAAATTTTAAATACTGTAATGTTAGGACTATTATATGATATGGAAATTGATTCTTAAATTTTAATTGTTTATCTGTACAACATTGCATTAATAATTTGGAACCAAAGGCTGCAAATTGTTTTGACCAAAAAGAGGATGATCTTACAATGTGAGGAATGAAAAGTGAAAAAAGACATTAATATATTTTCAAAAGTATTTTCAGTGGATCATTTATGACTTGTATATGCTGTTTTCCCAGCAGATAGTTTAACTGTCATTTCTTATTCACCAGTGTCTACTAAAAACTTTCCATGTGTCACACCTTGATCAGACATAGATTTGAAATGCCTTATGTGTAAACATGATAATTATGGGCATGTCTTATATCTACTAATATAATTTTAAATGTTAGAATATTGTTCTTCTTACCAAACACATATTACCAAAATTACTTTAGCAACTCCCTAACGTTACTGAATTTATTTTGTCCTGAAATTATTCTTCACAGATTGGCTAGAGCAAACATTAATAATTGTATATGTTATATCATTTTGTTTCATTCAATCCTTCAACATTTTCACTGCAATTACAATTAAGACTTAAATTTCTGCAATGGTCTAAAAGGCCTGGCACGCATCCGATCTGATTTATATCTGTGTTTTAATATGAGGACCAATGCATAACAGTCCATCTTTTCCCCTCGGCTAAGGTTCAAAACAATTACGAGAACAACAAAGTAAGTACAAAGTAAATTAAAATCTGATCTTTACTATCGATAATTCCTAGATTGCCATATAAGGCTTAGATCAATTGGACAAATGAGCTTACAAATATTTTATTCCCAAATTAGATTTAACCACTTGGTAATATGCTCAGCTATACTATGGCAGTCCAAACTCATTGAAGGCCCACCTGTGAAACTTTTCTCATGTTAAAGCATAGGAATTTGTGTACTTCTTGAAAGTAATCTTCAGAGAAAAATAAGAAGGAAGGGAATTGAGTCATGTCTGTTCCTTTGTCCTTCTGCAAGAGCATAATTAGTTCATGACACTGTAATTGATGTCCTCTTTCATAAAAGCATGAAGCCTGGAGAAGATTCCCATCCATGTTCTCCAGAAACACCCTGCATTACTCTCTATTTTCTATCACTATTCCACTGAACTTTTTAAGTTTCTATACACCAATAATGAAGCAGCAGAAAGAAATATGAAGGAATCAATCCCATTTACAATTGCACCCAAAAACCATAAAATACCTAGTAATAAACCTAAATAAAGAGGTAAAAGATCTGTGTGATAAAATTACAGAAAGCTTTAAAAGAAATTGAAGAAGACCCAAAGAAATGGAAAAACATTTCATGCTCATGGATTGGAAGAACAAATATGTGTTAAAATGTTGATACTACCCAAAGCAAGGTAAACATTCAATGCAACTATCAAAATAACACCAGCATTCTTTAAAGAGCTAGAACAAACAATTCTAAATTTTTTATGGAGCCAGAAAAGGCCCAGAATAGCCAAAGAAATCCTGAAGAAGAAAACCAAAGCTTGAGGCATCACAATTCCAGATTTCAAGATGTATTACAAAGCTGTAATTATCAAGACAGTATGGGACTGGCACAGAAAGAGACACTTAGATCAATGGAATAGAATAGACAACCCAGAAATGGACCCAAAAATATAACCAACTGGTCTTCAACAAAGCAGGAAAGAGTATCCAATGGAAAAAAGAGTCTCTTCAGCAAATGGTGCTGGGAGAAGTGGACAGCAACATGTAGAAGAATTAATCTGGACCACTTTCTTAAACCATACACAAAAATAAATTCAAAAAGGATGAAATACCTAAATATGAGACATGAAACCATCATAGGCAAGGGAAATAAAAGCAAAAATGAACTATTGGGACCTCATCAAGATAAAAAGCTTCTGCACAGCAAAGAAAACAATCAACAAAACTAAAAGGCAACCAGTGGAATAGGAGAGCATATTTGCAAATTACATATTGGATAAAGGATTATTATCTAAAATCTATAAAGAACTTATAGATTCAACACCCCCCAAAAAACTTAACCCAGTGAAGAATTGGGCAAAAGACATGAATAGACACTTCTCCAAAGAAGACATCCAGATGGATAACAGACACATGAAAAGATGCTGAACAGCACTCATCATCAGGGAAGTACCAATCAAAACCACAATGAGATATCACCTCACACCTGTCAGAGTCACAAATATTAACAACTCAGGAAACAACAGATGTTGGTGAGGATGCAGAGAAAGGGGAATGCTTTTGCACTGTTGGTGGGAATGTAAACTGGTACATCCCTTCCAGAAAACAGTATGGAGGTTTCTCACAAAAGGGGGGCTGGGGTGGCTCAGTTGGTTAAGTGTCCGACTTCCTCCTGGGTCATGGTCTCACAGTTCGTGAATTCAAGCCCACTTTGGGCTCTGTGCTGACAGCTGGGAGCCTGGAGCCTGCTTTGGATTTTGTGTCTCCCTCTCTCTCTCAGCCACTCCCTTCTCTCTCTCTCTCTCTCTCTCTCTCTCTCTCTCTCTCTCTCTTTTCAAAAATGAATAAACTTTAAAATATATATATGTATATATATTTTTTAAAGAAAAAATTAAAAATAGTACTACCCTGCAACCCAGCAATTGCACTACTAATAATTTATTCAAAGGATACAAAAATGCTGATTCAAAGGGACACATGCACCCCAATGTTTATATCAGCGATATCAACAATAGCAAAAATATGGAAAAAAACCAAATGTCCATCGACTAATGAATGGATAAAGAAGATACATACATGGTATGTATATACAATGGAATACTACTTGGTGATGAAAAAATAAGATAAAATCTTGTAACTTGCAACAATGTGGATGGAACTAGAAGGTATTATGCTCAGTGAAACGAGTCAGAAAAAGACACATCATGTGAATTTACTCATATGTGAAATTTGAGAAACTCAACAGATGAACACAGGGAAAGGGAAGGAAAAATAAGATAAAAACACAGAGGGAGGCAAACTATAAGAGAATCTCAAATGCAGAGAACAAACTGAGGGGGGGGCAGGGGAGAGGGAAAATGGGTGATGGGTATTAAGGAGGGCACTTTTCAGGATGAGCACTGGGTGCTCATATGTAAGAGATGAATCACTGGAATTTGCTACTGAAGCCAAGACTACACTGTATGTTAGCTAACTTGAATTTAAATAAAATAAATGAAATAAATAAATAAATTCCTTGAACATGTCTTTTTTTTTTCTGACTATGATTCAACAGGCAGTTCTTCCTTTCTTCTTCATCTAGTTATCTTCTATTCACCCTTTATATTTCAATGGACCTCCCCTTACCTACTCTCTTAACAACATACTGTTTTTTTTTATATTTCTATATTAATGTTTTCTTTATATTACTAAACAGTTTTAAATTATGTATTTTCATAACTATTTATTTGAAGTATGTGTATCTTCCAATACACTCTAGGCTTTATGGAGTCAAACATTTGACTCTAGGCTATGGAGTCAGGTTCTATATATTTTACTGCATAACTTACTTATTTGGCATAGAGTAGCTAGACCACATGTCCAATAAATGTTTGTTGAATCGAGAAAGAACTAATACTCTTCATTTGGTTGTGTTTTTTGAAATACCTGTAATGTTTTCAGATTAATATTGAACCATACACTCTGGAAATATTAACTGGTTTCTTAAAAGTAAATATGTATCCTAGATATGATAAAAATATAAATGAGGCTAGCATCTTTCTAGGCCGTTCAGTGTGGGGACAGTATAGTTGGAGTGCACAATAATTGAATGATAGCTACTTCAAAGCTCAATAACTCCATTAAAGCCTTTGTTTCTTCATATTTACAAAACTTGAGTCTGCCCACAGATTTCTCTCTCCATTTATTATCTTCTTACATATATTCTTTAACTCTTAGATTATTTACAGTGATCTTAATAATGACAACATTGAGAGTGCCAAAAGATAACAATGCTAAAAACATGTATATGGCCTATATATTACTTTTTAAAATGCTTTCAAATCCTGAATTTTATTTCATCCTCACCAGAATCACTGGAGGTAAACAATATTATCTTAATAGAGAGTTAAGAAAAATAAGATTCAAGAAAATTAAGTAAATGAAGATAACATAGCTAATCAGTAATGGCTCTGGGTTTCAGATTCATATCTATCATTTTCAAGTTAATTGATATTTCCACAATGGAAATGTACAGATTGAATATCCACTTATAAATGTGCCTCTAGTCCCAAACTGAATAAATCATGAAGAATCTTCTTTGAAGCATTCAAGGACCACTCAACCTTGTCCCACCATAACACACATAAGGCCTCAGTCTACTTTCTCTACATGATCAGCAGTCACCTCTAAACTTTATCAAGACTAGATTTATCCCTCGTTCTTAAACTATGCCTACAGTCATAACTGTTTTCTCTTTCGCAAAATCTGTTTTGCAAGGGGGGATGGATCTCACTGTATCTCACTTCCTATCTCTCCCCTCTTTTTTTTCATGTACATGTGTACACATATGCACTTGCAAATTTATTCTTGTAAATAAAGAGCAACTTCTATATTTACTTGAAGCTTCCTCCTAGCCCTCTCTCAGACTGTTACTTGCCTATATTGCTTTTTTCTATATTTATGACATGTAGTAATATAAAAATCCAGGTTGTGCTATCATGGATTTATAAATTTATTGAAGAGAAATATGGGTATGTGCAGAGAATAAAAAAGATGCAAGAAATAACTAAAGAGTGGTATAAATAATAAGAGATAGAGATACAGTGTAAGAATGGTGATGATGATGATGATGGTGACACCTAGGATTTATTGAGCATTTAATAAACAGGATATGCACTATCCTACATGCTTTGCATAAGAATCTCATAATAACCTTCTAGAAATTCCCTGAGGGTCAGTATTTCAGGTGAGATGAAAGAAGTTATGTAATTTGTTCAAGTGACATAACTAGTGATAAATGAAGTCAAGGTTTCAATACAGGTCTGTCTGACTACTGAGGGTGATTGGATGAGTTAGAACAGAGAAAAATTTTAAATTACATCATTTCTGTTTAAAGGTACCCTGGAGGAGGTAGAACCTGAGATAATCCTGAAAGTCATTTAAAATTTATATGGATGGGGAGAAAGAAGACCTAAATCTAATGCAGGCAAGTAAATGTATTACCCCTGTATCTTAGCAGTGATCAGGCTTGCCTTGTTCAATAGTTTCAGAAATTGGTGAAGGATATGAGATGAATATTTTACTCTAAATCTTTGCTTTATATGGCTTATTTCACTTAGCATAACACTCTCCAGTTCCATCCACATTGCTACAAAGGGCCATATTTCATATGTGTTCACTATTATGTGGATCCTGAGAAACTTAACAGGAACCCATGGGGGAGGGGAAGGAAAAAAAAAGAGGTTAGAGTGGGAGAGAGCCAAAGCATAAGAGACTCTTAAAAACTGAGAACAAACTGAGGGCTGATGGGGGGGGTGGGAGGGAGGGGAGGGTGGGTGATGGGTATTGAGGAGGGCATCTGTTGGGATGAGCACTGGGTGTTGTATGGAAACCAATTTGACAATAAATTTCATATATTTAAAAAAAAGTAAAAAAAAATAAATCTTTGCTTTAACACGCACTGTTGGTAATCATGATTTGGGATGAGAACAGATGGATTTAAAGATATTAGGCTCTTCTGATGAATCCTGATCATTCCATCTAGAAAAACCTTGGGAGAATCGAAAGAATCTAGAAGCATTTCTTTCTCTCACTTATTGAATAAAATCAAAACAATAAAAAAAATATTTCCAGTCTGGTGAAATGCAGAGAACCTAATGTCTAGTACTGAAAGATTCATATACTTTATGTATAATCCCACCCAATGCAGATAGAAATGTTTGTGGCAAACACTAAAATTACTCAGGTTACTGAACAAAATTGTGACTTGTTCACAAAACACTATTGCAATAAGTGTCAAAACATAGGTAATAAGACAGCTTTTAAAAGATTCAAAGTGATAAAGCTTGAGAATCCAAAACCTGACCTTCAATGTGTCAGTCATTTGTTTCCATTAGTAATAAAATGGAGGGGGTTGCCCAGATGGACCTATCAGGAAGAAACCTGCAGCAATCATTATCTGCCTTGGACCTGTTTAGTAGCAGGGAATATATTGCTTCTGCTTGTATTTCAGAAAATCAACCTATTTTCAGGGTGATTTTGGAGAACTTATTAAATGAAGAAAGGAAGGGAGGGAAAAAGAAAATTTGGCAAAACCAAATGCTGCATTGCTGCATTTTGTTTGGTTTGGTTTGGATTTTGTCTGTTTCTTTTTGTCTTTTGTAAAGAAAAAGAGATGTCTTTCTTTAAAATAAGTCACAATATGCATCACCACCCCTCCCCCCCCCACACACACCCCTTTACACCTTGAGTTCCTGTGGGGTGGTAGCTGGCTTAGTAATCTTTGTAGTATAGCACAAAGATGCTCCACAATGGTATATATGTTTTAAGTACTCACTAAACATGAAATGAAATTATTATCCCAGTAAAGAATGAATATCCACACAGAGAAGGATTGGTGGTGATATTGACAGGTCTAGATGTTCCCAGTTCTTTATCTTTTGAGAGAAAATATGGGGCCATGCTCCTCATTCAGTCCTGCCAACCCACCATCCTTTGCCATACTACTATTGGAACTTTAAAATGATCCCTGGCTGGTGATTTTTGAAGGTAGGACACTTTTCTTATCTTTATATTGCAAAGTCTCATCTTATCTATACACTTAAAACAATCATGCCCTTTGTTCTCATTAAACAATAAGGAATTTATTTATTTCAGGAAAATGCCATGCAGCTTACTTGAGTGTCCACTCAGGATAAGGAGATAAAATGCTTTCATAGCAGCCCTGGTTAACTCTGACCTAATTTCAACAATCAGTTAGGATATAGATATGGGGAGCTATTCTACAAAACCAGTGCACTAACTTACTCATGGCCCTCAGATTCAATTATCAAAATTCCAAACACTAACATTCCACCCTGGCAAATAGCCAACATATTTTTGAAGCATTTTGTCTACATAAGTCTAGAGTAGATCATCCTCTGGTCTTACTTCCATATTAGTGGAATTAGAGTAAATATTTTTGTCAGTTAGCCCTGAAAAAATTATAACTGAGCCAGTGAAGCATAGGCAGTGGATCTGCACTTCTGTGAAGGAAGAGGGCTGAGATTGTGTGAAAGAGGCTGAGTCCATTTATTTAATTGATTCCATAAGCTTCATCACATCCTGCTATGGATCAGGCACCTGTTAAACAATGTGGATACATAGATGAAAAAGAATGTCGAAAACTCTAACTGCATGAGTAATTATTAGGAAAAACTAAACATTAAATAATTCCACAAATAATTAAGTAAATGGCAAAGATTTCAGGCTAAAGTGTCTATATATACGCAGATGTAAAGCCATCATGGATAGATCTAACAAATAGTGTTATGCTGGGGACAGGGTAGAGGTGGCTGTCTTGTTTTCACATAAAGGCTCCTTCCAGGACTGTTCTGAACACAGGAACACAATTATTATACTATTATTATACATTATTACTACTAATAATAGTATATTACTATTATTATACATTATTATTTTGTAAATCCTCATTATGTTGTTTGTCCTCAATTATAGAAGAAACAAAGGAAGTTATCTAAAAAAAACCTGTAAGATATTTAAAAACAGGAGCCATATTGGGTATGTGTCATATCCTCTGTTTTGCCAAGTATAGTCCTGGCTACTTTCTAGGAAGTCTGGAAAGTTTAGCATTGAGGAATTCCTCCACAGCCTTTTGTTGACTGGGATAATATCACAATTATGTTTGAATAGCTGTATGCACTTTAAAACTCCAAATTATTGAAAGTGTTTATTGTTATGGTTTGGTGTGTTGTCTTTGGAGCCGAAAGACAAGAAAGAATTCTTGAGATGTCTTTGGTGCAAAATGGTGGTTTTATTAAAACACGGGAACAGGACCCATGGGCAGAAAAAGTTGCACTGGGGTTGTGATAGGTGACTGATTATGTACCTTCATGTTGGGAAGGGAGTCAGTGATAGCATAAGTCTCTAAGAAATTTTGGAAGCAAAGTTTCCAGGACCTTGAAGATGTTAGTTACTGTTAGGAGAAGCTCATTTATTACTGTCTAGTAAAACTTCAGTCATGAGACCCTTCAGATGTTTATCAGTGGCCCATATGCTTGGAGTATGATTGCCAACATATATCTTGGGGGTAGAGATAAAGGAAGTTCCCAAAGGAAGTTTTATATGTTACAGTAGACTTATAGGATCCTGGCGGCGGGGCGGGGTGGGGGAGGGGGTGTCAAGATAATGTTAAGCTAAGTTTGCCTTTTGCCCTTATTAGCAAAGTGTCATCTTCAAGGTAGCTGAGCTCATAGAGGAAGGTCACTCTCCCTGTCTCAAGGATTTGTCAGTGGGCTGTAACTTGTAAGGAAATATAATTTTTCATTTGCCTTTGTTTCCCACATCATTTATCTCTGAGGAAATTAGATAAGGGGATGAGATGAGGATTAGTTCAGGTGGAAAGTCTAAAACAAAGTTTTTCTGATTTAAAATGGTAATCAATGACAGCATTAAAAAAAGCATTTCCTTTTATGTCAAGGCTCAGAATAGGCAGTGATTTCCATGTGTAAAGGGAATTGTGTTACTTGAGAAGCTGAACCTTGCCACTGGAGAGCTTCATGTCAATACCTATTATAAGGGAACAGAATTTGGGGGTGTTTGCATCATCTTAATGATATTTACATCCTGCCTAGAGAAGCCTATGACTGCTGGAGCAAAGGATCAGGGTTGGGGCTGAACTGCATTTGTATTCATTGTCAGGGAAATTCTGGGGAGATGACAAGTATTATATTCACCACAAAGGACTTTTTGCAATAAAATGCTGTTTAGCAGGCAGTTTCTACTTCAGAAATCATGTTTAAAAAATGTCTTCTTGTGTTACGTTTGAGAAAAAAAAATAGTAACCTGAAATAGTATCGATAGCAATAAAGGGTACCAAGAAGAGAATGAATTGCATACCTTCTACTTAGGACTTTGTGAGTTTCAATTTCTACATGTGTAAAATGGAGACAAAGTCTACTCTTTTAGGAGTCTCATCTCTCTATCTCTCTGCTACCTTAACATCTCCCCACAACTCAGTCATGATAATAATAGCTGATCTTTATTGAGTGCTTACTACATGCCAAGAAGTCATTTATGGGTGTTAACTCTTTTAATTTTTTAAGCTATTTTTTAAAAGTTTATTTATTTATTTTGAGAGAGATCATGCACACACACATGCAAGCACATACGAGCAGGATAGGGGCAGAGGGAGAGAGGGAGACAGAGAATACCAAGCCAGCTCCATGCTCAGCGCAGAGCCTGATGGGACTCCACTCCATGACTATGAGAGCATGACCTCAGCCACAATCAAGAGTCAGATGAGATGCTTAACTGACTGAGCCTGCCAGGTGCCCCAGCTCTTAATTTCTTAACAATCCTATGAGATTCATACTGTAATCATCCATATTTTACAGATTAGAAAACCAAGGCACAGAGAGGTAGGTAACTCGTCCAAACTTATACATCTAATTGGTAAGAAGCAAAAGCTGTCCCTTGAACCCAGACTATCTGGTTCCAGATTTGTGTACTGTCAAATCCCACATTATCCAGATTTAGATCTTTAAACTTTGTGCTTGGATCTACATCTGCCAAAAGAAATGTTCCTTTTGCAGCATTCCTTAAAGTAATTTCTAGTCACATTTCAAGTCTCTCTACAGGTATAATTGTTGTCAAAAACTGACCTCATACGTTGGAGCCAAAATATAATGTGAAGATAAGAGTTTGGGATAAAGAGGAATAACGACTTTATTGCTTTGCTGGGCAAAGGAGGCTACAAAACTACCTTCAAAAACTACAAGCTTCCTGGGGAGGAAGAGATTTGGAGGGTTTTATAGGGAAATACAGGATCTAGCGAGTTTCGACAGGAATTGTGTAGGTCTGCTAACCTCCTTAGTCATATTCAGGATGGTACCAGGTTCCTGAAACACAAGGCTCAGAACGGAGAAGGGGTGGCTTGTGGAAGAGAGAAAAAAGGTTACTTTAAAATCGAGGTTTGCTGAGGCATTAATGCAGCCATTTTGGTTTTTGTTCAACTTTATGCTTTTAAGCAGTTTCATAATCTCTCTTCCAGAAATATTTCACTCAATTTTCCCACTCCAGACTTCTCTGTGCTACCATGGGAATCAGTGTTAACAGCTTGAATCACACTATAATTCAACTTCTTTTTCCTGCTTTTCTGTTTACTCCAACTATTCTGAAAACTCCCTTCAGGGCAAAGACATTGTTTCTCCATAAATTTTTCCTGTATGTAAATGGTAATATGCAGAGATAACATGAGACAATTTGGTAAAACTGCCTTATGAATCATAAAGTACCCATACAAAGTGTTACATATAATGATTATTCATTAACAAGGCACTCAGAAAAGTGTTCTCTATATTGAAAAGAATATCAGAAGATCATAAAAGGAAAGTAGTACAACACAAGCACTAATTTATGACTCTGATAAAATGGGAAACATTAACTTTACTGAATAGCAGATATTAAAGGAAGAGATTTCCTGTTATTGAATATCATGATGTAATATGCCAGATGCTGATAAATAATGACAATGCAGCCCACATCCATTATATACTCAGTTGAATAGATAAATAAGAAGGTGAGAAAGGGCTAGCTACATCGGTGCTTCATATGTGAAGTGAAGCTAGAAATCTCTGTATTCTTGGGAGATTGCACAGTGAGAACGAAGGCAGGGATGCCAAAAAGGATTGGCAAGGCTCTCCTTCCAAATATAAGTGGACTGTCACTAACAAACATCTTTGTCTAAAGTGGAAACAAGAGTAGAGAGAGTCAGAAAGTCAGCTTAGAAGAGAGGATATAATAGTTTCCAGAAGCAGAGAGACTTTTCTCACTATAGATATGCCCCCTTGAGAAGATTATAGTACAGTTCTTAGTCTTCCCAATGTAGTTATTAACATCTATATCATTGGACCCTTACGATGCCAAGGTGATTGTGTATGTTAAGCTGTACAAGCAACACATTTAAAACAGGCTTTTCATAAATTTCAATTTTATCCTACTCCAAACTCTTGTTTTCGTCATATGTTTAGTGACCTACACTACTAATTAGTAGACTGGCATAGACTCTGGGTCTGGAGTTCTCTCTTGTCCAGCAAGAGAACAGACACAGGATTGAAATGCAAGAGAGGCCACAGGTGGAGACAAGAGCCCCAAGTAAGGTTCCTTGCTCCGGTTTTATCAAGACCAGAAGGCTTACAAGCATGATGGACGTGCACAAAGAGACAATGAAACCATGAATATTAACTCATGGGTGTGAGGGAAAGGGGGTTTTGAAGATAAGCAGTGTTAGGGGTTTGGGTCAATATAAAACAAAACCCCTGCGCCTGGCCAAATAGTTGTTTACAGCAGACATGAGGTGCCATCTCTGTTTACTTAAACTTGCCTGGGGGAAAAAAAAAACAGAGCATGCTACAAGAAAGACAGAGCATACTACCTCAGGGTCAACAAGGCACCTTTTTTTTTTTTTTTTTGCTAATTAGCTCTGCTCTGGTCAACTTTGCCCTGCTGCGGTGTATAGTCCTATTTACCTATTTACCTATTTTGTTCCTTCCTTCCTGTGAAAGCAGCTTTCTGCTATTGTACTAACTTGGGGGCACTTCTGCCCTGAATACCTAATCTTGTTTACCTAATCTTGGAAGCTTTCATACTGTGGCTTTCTATTTCCTTATGCCTTGTTAACCCATAGGTGTAAGCTCAGGGAATTCTAAGCTTATTCCCCACAGTAGACCAGGGTATAATATAATTTTAATAATTTGGCTTTAAATGATTACAAATATAGGCCTAATTTAAATTGGAGTTTTCTTTAAAACTATCCTTAACTAATCCTATTCATACAGATACACTAAATGCAATCAATTTTGACAGTTACCTATGTTAAAGTTATAATTACTTTCAGTAAGTGTATTAAATCTACAGTGGTTTAACCTTAATTCCCTAATAATCAATGTATTATAATAATTAGTAATCAGTAATTCCTTAGTAATCAGTGTATTATTGCCCAAGAATGATAGAAATTAACCATTTATTGTTAGATACAACATACTGATTCCTAAGAAATTCTATGACTGCAAATCAGATTAAACATTAAAGAAATAAAGCAGACTGAAGGGAGCAGAGATTATTTCACAGCAACTTTCATTTCAATTTTAATAGGGTATTTGAATTGTTATATAGCATAAACATTAGACTTAAAGGTAATTCAGCACTTATATTGATAGCTGTCCTGCTTACTCATAAAAAGTGTGGATTGGATAACATGCCTGAAATGATGCATATTATGACTTAATCAAGGCTTAGGGACTAGGTATGGAGAGAGAGGAAGTTGAGAATTCTAAATCAGGGTTTTTAATATTCACTCACTTTCTCATGCCTCACCACAGATAACCAGGGTATATTTTAATTTTTATAGATGAGGAGATAGGTTCATAGAATAATTAATGTGTGGGTCAAGCCACACAAAGGTAAAGAAAGTCTTATGAAAACTTACAGAAACAATATTTATAATGATAACACTTAGTGTCTATGAAGCACCAGATATTGTTAATACAGGTTCAAGATACAAAAGTTAGTGAACCAAGAAAAGTTCTTGATTTCACAGTTCATTTTTGTTTTGTTTTGTTTTTCTGGGGGAAGATGAACAATAGTCAGCAGTCTAGCATGACTTCTAGAATGAGGAGTGCTGTGACATAAATAAAGCTGGAAAGAGGGATAGAACATGATGAGGAAAGTGCTCATATTTTAAATAGGTTAGTTGCAAAAAGATTCTCTGAAATGTGAAATTGGAGTGCTCTCCGAACAAACTACTTTGGAAGTAGTAAGTTATGAGAAGCATAAGTACAGGTGTGCTTAAGTTACAGGTGTGCTTAAGTTAAGACCTTGGGTAGAAATGAACTTGGCATTTTCCAGGAATTTCAAGACCAGTGTAGTGGTGCCAGGGTGAACAAGGGGAGAAATTACAGGAATTGAGGTCATGAAAGAGGCAGCAGCCAAATTATACATGGCCTTGTGGGGACTTTGAATAATTTTAGCCAGGAAGTGAAATGATTTTTTTTAAAGGATGAAAGAATTATTGGATATCACAATTCCTTCTGTTTCTTGGTTTCAGTGATTCTTACATTGATCATTATATAATTTCTGGTCCCTAAAAGAAAGAGATGACACATCTCAAAACAAGTCTTCAATAAATGGAAGATTTACAGAGGTCTGAATAGGGTTAAGAGAAAAAGGTGGGGACATAGTAAACCTTTATCTGTTCTTACTGTGTCCTTTGTGACTTTGTCTTTATTTGCATGATACATATTTCCATTAACTAAAACTGTTGACACAGAAGTATGAAAAAGCTCCCCCATGTATTCAATGGGTTTTGGATACAGTCTTTGCTCCCACAAACCAATTTCTCTTTTACAAACAGTATCAAACACTAAGAGGCCAAGAGAGTAACAGAAAAATGACTCTCTTCTCTGCCTCTTGGTTTAATGCATGAGAAGTCCCACATGAAGATGAGAATGTTCCATGGTTGTATTCCTACATTGAGGCATTCTTCCATTTGCAATCAAGGCTTCTAAACTTACTGAACCAAAGAATAAAGGAATAGAAAGCAGTAATTTTTCAGTGGAGTTATTAGGTAAAATAGTGCCAAGGGGCACTTTTATTTCTACCTTTTAACTCCTAGACACATAGTAACATGACTATAGGAAATAATTCACTATTATTCACTTGTCTAGAGCATATACCACATCCTTCAAATCAGAACCACCTGTTTTCAGGGTGTTTCTTTCTACCTGTTATTCTTAATCTTTCAGGAGGCCATACCATGGATCTTTCAAAACAGCTTTTTCCAGGTGGATTGAGATAGCAAAGCCAATACAACCTATAAGGCTTAATTAAACCAATGCTTTAAATCTCAGGTGAGTGCATCTGTGTGGACAAATAAAAAAAAATCCATACACGTGCTCATGATTCTTCTGATTTAAATTGTCAGGATCTCATGATTCTTCTGTTCTATAGGCTAACTCCTCTTGGAGCAGCCCTTGTTTTTCTGGGCCAGCCCTGCTTCCATCTAGCTCTCACTGTGGGCTTAGAAGTCATGAGGAAGGGTAGGAGTATGTTCTTTTTAGCAAAGAAATTTAGTGGGATTTAGAAGTTCAAAGTCATTTTCCTTGAGTGTGTCAGATAAAACGTTTCCATCTTGTATCTCAGACTCCCAGTCTTTTCCCTACACTATAAGAAAATTGGACAGATTGAACACTTAATTGGTTTGGCATCTTTACACCCCTTCTATTCAGACCCGGAGAATGTTCCACAATCATTGAAATTGGTGAATAGTCTTTCTTCTCCTGTGCTGAATCACACATTGACAGCATTTACTTTGTCCATTCCTCTGTGTAGCCATTAGTTCCGTTAGAAGAAGCACAATAAGTCAGCTTTTCTTTATTCTTCATTGCCATACTAAATTATCTAAGGTACTCTAACACCCACATCTTGTCTTCTATTTCTACTACTTCCCATAGTACTATTACTGTAAATTTCCCAATCACAATGTTATCACAAGGCATATATTACCAGAATCCTACTTTCTCTACCCAGCATATCCATGTATTTGTCAAATGTTTATGAAAAATCCAATCTCATATTCCCATTTTGGTAATCTGATAACAATGTATAAAGTTCCTAGCAGGAAAATGAGTGTAGGCTCAAAAGGGTCATTAAATTCATTTAATAGAAGTACTATTATGAGAATGTGGGCAGAGTTAAAACTGGTAAGGGTTGATGGAGCACCCTGGGGCCAGCAGCAGAGTTAAGCAACCACTACATTTGGTTTTAAAGGGACAAGAGGTGAGAGATGTTAGCAGAGTCTGAGAGTAATCTGACTATAGATAAGAAACACCAATCAACAGCTATTGTTTTTTGGTTTTTTTTATTTTTTTTTAATCTTTTTAATGTTTATTTATTTCTGAGAGACAGAGAGAGATGGAGTGTGAACAGGGGAGGAGCAGAGAGAGAGGGGGGGAGATACAGAATCAGAAGCAGGCTCCAGGCTCTGAGCTGTCAGCACAGAGCCCAAAGCAGGACTTGAACTCAGGAACCCTGAGATCATGACCTGTGCCTAAATTGGATGCTTAATCAACTGAGCCACCTAGGTGCCCCATAAACAGCTAAAGTTTTTAATGGAAGAAATCATTCACTGCCAGCCTATAGTCCAGAAAGGAGAGAACCTCTCTTTTTGTCCCATTCTCCAGTCTCTTGCTAGTATTTATCATTGGTCAAAAACAAATAGAAATTAGAGAACAAAAACAAACAAACAAACAAACAAACAAACACTTTTAGAACATTTGAGATGTAGAGGAAGGTGGAGAGTATGAAAAATGGATCTAGAACTTCTAAAATATGCATAGCATAACCATCCTTCCCCTTATGTTCATAACATCTGGCGATGTCAGAAAAAGAATAAATTGCCTTTGGATTTGAAGGTTCAGCTACTGAGAACCAGGCTAAATAATTCTCAATCTCAAACTTTGAAATTTTAGGTATCTCAGTCTAGGAACTATGTAGCTAAGCTACAGATTCACATATACCCTGTGAGAGCTGTTCTGCAGTAAGAAAAGTAAGCTTCAGAGTAATTTTTCAGGGACAGTGGTTTGTTATTGATTTCTTAAAAAACAATCAGGTAAGATGGGCATTAAAATTATATCAATTTACTGAAATTGCTGTGGCTTCGGTGACTCCTATACAGACTGCAATTTGAAATCAACTGTCAGAGACAATGCTCCATAGAATCCCTTAGTCTGCCAGTCTCTTTTCATGCTATTTGTAATAGAATAGAGTAAAAATAAAAGGAACAGGCTTCGGGTATAATTCACTTCAGGAAATGTATTTTTACCTGTTATATCATTATTACCTGGTTGGAAAATTAAATATGATTCTCACATGCATTCCTAAGAAAGTGCCTATAATTTAGTAAGATGATAAAAATAATTCAACATAATTTATTCAGTATATATTATATGTCTAGTACTGTAGAATGCTATCTTAAAAAGCTATGAAACTTTTCCATACTTTCTTTAAAAGGTTAATTAACTGACCCCTCACACATAAGATACAAATATAGTAACTCATACTGCTGTGTGGGGGCACTAGACATCAAAATTGAATCTTTTCTTTTTTCATTTGTATTAAGCTGTTTTTGTTTTGTTTTGTTTTGTTTAATTTCAATATAGTTAACATACAACATTATATTAGTTTTGGACGTACAATATACTGATACAACAATTCCATACATTACTCAGTGCTCATCATGATAAATGTACTTTTTAATCCCCACCACCTGTTTTGCTCATGCCCTCACCCACCCCCTCTCTGGTAACCATCAGTTTGTGCTCTGTAGTTAAAAGTCTGTTTCTTGGTTTGTCTTTCTCTTTCTTTTTTTTCCTTTGTTTTACTTCTTAAATTCTACATAAGGGTAAAATCATATGGTCTTTGTCTTTCTCTGACTTACTTTGCTTAGTATTATACTCTGTAGCTCCATCCATGTTTTTGCAAATGGCAAGCTTTCATTGTTCTTTATGGCTGAATAATACTCCATTGTGTATATATACCTCTTCTTTATCCATTCATCTATCAGTGGATACTTGGGCTGCTTCCATAATCTGGCTACTGTAAATAATACTGTTGTAAACATAGGGGTGCATATATCCTATTGAAATTGTGTTTTTTTAAATTATTATTATTATTTTGGTAAATAGCCAGTAGTGTGATTTATAGACCATAGGGTAGTTCTATTTTTAGCATTTTGAGGAACTTCCAAATTGCATTTTCACAGTGGATACACCAGATTGCATTCCTACCAACAGTGCAAGAGAGTTCATTAATCATATCCTTGCCCACACTTGTTTCTTGTGTTTTTTTATTTTAGCACCATTCTGAAAGGTGTGAGGTGATATCTCATTGTGGTTTTTATTTGCATTTTCTTGATGATGAGTGATGCTGAGCATCTTTTCATGTGTCTGTTGGTCATCTGTTTGTCTTCTTTGGAGAAATGTCTATTGATGTTTTCTACCCATCATTTAATTGGATTAATATTTTTTATTTATTTTTTTAACGTTTTTATTTATTTTTGGGACAGAGAGAGAGCATGAACGGGGGAGGGGCAGAGAGAGAGGGAGACACAGAATCGGAAACAGGCTCCAGGCTCCAAGCCATCAGCCCAGAGCCTGACGCGGGGCTCGAACTCACGGACTGCGAGATCGTGACCTGGCTGAAGTCGGACGCTTAACCGACTGCGCCACCCAGGCGCCCCTGGATTAATATTTTTTAGATGTTGAGTTATATAAGTTCTTTATATATTTTGGATACTAAACATTTATCAGAAATGTTATTTGCAAATATCTTCTCACATTACACAGGTTGTCTTTTTGTTTTGTTGACTGTTTTCTTTGCTCTGCAGAAGATTTTTATTTTGATGTAGTCCCAATAGTTTATGTTTTGCTTTTATTTCTCTTGCCTCATGAGACATATCTAGAGAAATGTTGCTAGAGCTAGTATTAGAGAAACTACTGTCTGTGCTCTCTTCTAGAATTTTTATGGTTTCAGGTCTCACATTAGGTCTTTAATCCATTTTGACTTTATTTTTGTGTATGGTATAAGAAAGTGGTCCAGTTTTCTTTTTCTGTGTGTAACTGTCCAGTTTCCCAATTGGATATTATTTCCTGCTTTCTGAGGGGTTAACTGACCATATAATCATGGGTTTGTTCTCAGCTTTCTATCCCATTCCATTGATGTATGTGTCTAGTTTTGTGCCAGTACCATACTGTTTTGATTACTACAGCTTTGTAGTATAACTTGGAATTTGGAATTGTGATTAACTCCAGGTATTTGTTTGTTTGTTTGCTTTGGTTGTTGGTGTTGTTTGTTTTGGTTGTTTTCTTTGTCAAGATTCTTTTGGCTGTTTGAGATCTTTTGTTTTTCCATACGAATTTTAGGATTATTTCCTGTAGTTCTGTGAAAATGCTGTTGGTATTTTGATAGGGGTTGCATTATATATGTAGATTGCTTTGGGTAGTATGGATAGCTTAACAATATTTGTTCTTCCAATCAATGAGCATGGAATGTCTATTTATTTGTGTCATCTTCAATTTTTTTTATCAATGTTTTTTGATTTTCAGAATACAGGCCTTTCACCTCCTTGGTTAAGTTAGGTTGTTTATTTGAATTTTTTTTTTTTTTTTTTTTTTGCTTGAGGTAAGCTTGTATTGCTATAAGCTTCCCTCTTAGAACCATTTCTACATTCTAGAGGTTTTGGACTGTTGTGTTTTCACTTTCATTTGTTTCCATGTGCTCTTTTAAAATTTCTTCTTTTATTTCCTGGTTGAGGCATTCATTGTTTAGCATGTTATTTAACCTCCATGTATGTGTGGTCTTTCCAGATTTTTTCTTATGGTTGACTTCTAGTTTCATAGATTGAGTTCAGAAAATATGCATGGTATGATTTTAATCTTCTTGAATTTGTGAAGTTTGCTTTGTGGGCTAATGTGTGATCTATTTTGGAACATGTTCCATGTATGTTTGAAAGGAAGGTATGTTCTGCTGTTTTTGGATGGGATATTGGATGGGAATATATCTGTTAAATTCTTCTGTTCCAATGTGTTATTCAAAGCCATTGTTTTCTTAGTGATTTTCTGTTTAGGTGATCTGTCCATTGATGCAAGTGGGGTGTTAAAGTCCCCTAATATTGTTATATTATTATCAGTTAGTTCCTTTATGTTTGTTATTAACTGTTTGGTGTATTTGGGTGCTGCTATGTTGGGTGCATATATATTTATAATTGGTATATCTTGTTGGATTGTCCCATTTGTTATTACATATTGTCCTTTTTTGTTTCTTCTTGCAGTTTTTTTCAAAAAATTTTTTAAATGTTTATTATTTTTGAGAGAGAGAGAGAGAGAGAGAGAGAGAGAGAGAGAGAGAGAGAGAGCTCAAGTGGGGAAAGGCAGAGAGAGAGGGAGACAGAATCCCAAGCAGACTCCAGGGTCTGAGGTGTCAGCACAGAGCCTGACGTGGGGGTTGAACTCATGGACTCAAGGTCATTACCTGAGCCAAGGTCAGACACTTAACTGAGCAAGCTAGTCTCCCCTATAGTTTTCATTTTAAAATTTATTTTAACTGTGAATTATTACCCAGGCTTTCTTTCCGCATCTATTTGCATGTAAATACTTCTGCATCCCTTTGCTTTCAATGTGCATGTGTCTTTGGTTCTGAAATGTGTCTCTTGTAGGCAGCATATAGATGAGTCTTGTTTTTATTCATCCCACCACATTACATCATTTGATTGGAATGTTTAGCCTATTTACATTCAAAGAAGTTATTGATAGATATGTATTTATTGCAATTTGTTACTTGTTTTATGGCTGTTTTTGTAGATTTTCTCCATTCTTTTCTTCTCCTGCTCTCTTCACTCATGATTAGTTGACTTTCCTTAGTGATATACTTGGATTCTTTCCTTTTTATTTATTTCCGCTTATCTATTACTGGTTTTTTATTTGTGTTTATCATTTGGTGTATATATAACATCTTCTGTGTATAGCAGTCTATATTAAGTTGGGGGTTGCTTAGGTTTAAACCCATTCTTTATCCTCCCCCCCAAATTTTAGATATATAGTGTCATATATTATATATTTTTTATTTTGTGAGTCCCTTGACTGATTTTTGTAGATATACTTACTTTTATTGCTTTTGTGTTTCTCACATTCCTTACTTTTGCTTATGGCCTTTCCTTTCCACTCAAAGAGTCCCTCTTAACATTGTTGTAGGGCTGGTTAGTGGTCCTGCATTCCTTTAAATTTTGTTTGCCTGGGAAACTCTATATCTCACCTTTTATTCTTAATGATAGCCTTGATGGATAGAATATTCTTGGCTGCAGATTTTTTCAACACCGAATAAATCATGCTACTCCCTTCTGACCTACAATGTTTCTGCTGAAAAAAATAGTTGATAGCCTTATGGGATTTCCCTTGGATGTAACTGCTTTCTTTGCTCTTGCTGCTTTTAAAATTCTTTATCACTACTTTTTTGCCATCTTAATTACTGTGTGTCTTGGTATGGACTTCTTGGGTTGATTTTGTTGGGGGATCTCTATGCCTTCTGGATCTGGATTTCTGTTTCCTTCTGCAGATTTGGGATGTTTTCAGCTATTATTTCTTCAGATAAATTTTCTTCCCCTTTTCTCTCTCTTTTCCTTCTGGAATCCTTGTAATGCAAATATTATTATGTATGTGGAGTCACTGATTTCCCTAAGTCTATCCTTATTTTGCATATTTTTTTCCTTTCACCTGCTCAGCTTGATTACTTTCCATTACTCTGTCTTGAAGGTCACAGACTCATTCTTGTGCTTATTCTGGTCTACCATTTATTCTAATGTATTTTTAATTTTAATTATTTTGTTCTTCATCTCTGATTTTTTTTCATCTAATTGTTAAGTGTCTCACTGATGTCCTCCACACTTTTCTCAAGTCCAGTATCTTTATGATCATTGCTTTAAATGTTCTATTGAACATGTTACTTATCTCCATTTTTTTATATCTCTTGCTGTGATATTGTCCTAGTCTTTCATTTGGGACACATTCCTTTGTCTCCTCATTTTGTCTAACTCTCTGTGTTTTGTCTGTTTCTATGTGTTAGGAAAGAGCTATGTCCCCTGCACTTGAAAGGAATGGCCTTATGAAGAGGTACTCTAGTGCTCTGCTGTGCAGTAGCCCCTGTTCATCAGAACCTGGCATTTCAGGGGTGTCTCCTATGATATCTGTGATCTGCTTTTGTGACTGAGCCATTTTTCCTTCAGTGAAGTTGTCCACAGAGGCTCTCTTCCCCTTTTGTGGGGAGTAATTGTTCCCTGTGGTATTAGTGGGCCAGTCTGGGGATACCTTGGGCTTGAGTTGAGAAAGACCAGGCATTTATCAGACAGGCAGTAGCACCAAACGTCAGGGTGTTTTTTTCTGTGTTGTCGCCCTGAGAAACTTTCATTGGTGGTCAGGGCCTGCAGTCAGATCAGTTGTCTGCCTCCAACCCACTGCTAGTTCCTGTGTCTGACTGTGTGTGTGTGGTATCTTTTTCTCTCTCTGCTGCAGGGATCACTTTGGAGTCGTTCTCCATTGTAGGGGCTGCTTGCACCGGCCAGACCTATGGCATTGCCCTGTATGAGCTCTGGCCAAGAGTGTATTGGAGAGGGTGGATCTGCCTAAGCACAGCACTGGGTGATATCTGAGCTAACAAGCTTTGTGTACTCCTAGTCCTCTGCATAAGAGCCCCTAAAGGGGTGCATCAGGCTCCATAAAAGCACAGTGCAGGATGGGGGTCTGGCATTGTGATGCAGCAGCATTACTAGCAAGCTTTGTGTGTCACTTCCTTTGTGGGAGGGACCCTGCAGAGCCAGGACTGAGGCAGGCTGTCTGGAGGGGTGGAGTGGCAGAAGCACAGCCTGGTGGTCAAGATGGCAGTGCTAACGAGTTAGGTAGCAAGCCCTGCAGATGGCCGTGTGTTTAATCTGTGGGACTGGGGAGAGAAATGGCACCTGCCAGTTTCTTTGTTCCTGGAGGAGTTCCCCAGTGGTTTCTGTCCCTCAGGACATGCTCTGAAATTAGTAAATAACTCTCCCTTCCATTCCACACTGCTTTATGCTATATATCCTGGGTTGTTTGTTGTGCTATCTTTTCAGGGTAGGGACTTAGTTTAATCTTGCCCTCCTGGCTTCAGAATGGAGCTGCATTTTTTTTAATCCAAGTTTTAAGTCCCTCTGGTAGTAAGAACTCATGAAATTTGGCCCCTCTGGTTTTCAACGCCAAATGTTATGGGGATTTGTCTGCCGTGCATGGACTTTGCAATGTGGGAGCCTCTTTCTCTCCCCTCTTCATGCCTGAGACATCCTTCCCTCCCATGGACAATACTGCTGATTCCTTTATTTATCCCAACAACATCTCTGCCTTTCTTACTCTCTTCTCTGCATTTAGTTGTGGAATTTATCTGCCAGTCTTCTGGTCATGTTTTTGATTTATTTACTCTGAAGAGAATGCTATTCAGCTATATCTTTGAGACCAAGGTAAGCCTAGGATCCTCCTACTCTACCATCTTTTCCAGAAATCTGATCCTTTGGTTTTGTTTGTTTTATTGTTGTTTTTAAAATAAAAACTCTACCACTTCTAATTCGATATTCTGTCCAAGGTCCACATCTATATCTTTGTATAACACAAAGTGGGTTCTGTCAATATATAGATACCATTAAAATTTTAAACTATATATCTATTTTAAATATATATTAAAGAAATATAATTAAATTAGATTTTGAACCAGTTGACAGAAAAATATTAAATAGTAGCACAGATGGTATGCAAATAACATTATGAATGTGGTAGGTGAGTGAATACAATTTGGAAAATATTACCTAATAAAAAGTTGTTTACAAGGGATAATGAGGATTAAAATAGGATATATGTGGTGGAACCAATTAGGAAAAATTGATTTCTGTTTGGGGCTTAGCATCTGTGAGAAGTAAATGAGATGATTCATTTTCAGAAATATCAAATAAAATCTGTGCTGTCTAGTTAACAATAGGTTTTTTTTAAAATCTGTTGGAAATATGTACAAACCCTTTCCCCCGACACAATGGAGTCCTAAACCCTTAGACACTTCACTTCCAGGTTCTTCTTCCCTGCTCAATTTTTCAGGCTTATTTTTCATGGGCTTTGCAAAGAGCATGCACCAAAGAACTGAAGTCTCTGTTGGAGGCATTTGTTCCAATCAGACTACTTTTTGGCCTTACACGAGTATAGGTGACTTCCAGGTAATACTATAACCTCTGTAGTACTCAGCCACTGAGGAATTAAGGGAGAGACTTCATACTAGGAGATAAATTGCCTGCTGTAACCACTCCAAGTGTACCTGTCCATCACACACCCACTTTTGCAAGAATGTTGATTAAAGCTTTACTTCACTGTGCTCTGAGTCTCTGCAAACCTCCTTTGATTGGGTCAGTGGGCTTATTTCTCACAGTATCTAACTATATTAGGTACAAACATGATGTCAATAATAACCTACTGAATGATTAACAATTATTAGATAGGTCTACTTTTTAGTAGATGAGAATGACAATCACATACAAATAAAATACAATATAACGTTATTGTAGATTGAGGAGAATAATATTCTTGGAATTACCAAAAAGATTTCCTTTTTCTAGGAAATTCTACTAATTTAAAGAGTGTAGTTCAGACACAAGAGACAATAATAAAAGAAAGTATAAAATAAATATGAAAAAGAATAAGGTACATAAAATGGAGTATGGATTGATTAACCAGTTGTTATTTAGAAGTTATTTGTTTGATTGTAGTGGGAGACCCAACTAAAAGGTGATTGTACAAAGAGAAAGTATTTTCAATTACATGTGAAAATAAAAGGGCAGTGTGATGCAGGGGACTGAACAATAACGTTTCTCACCTCGGCACTATGTTGTTTTTATTCTCAGGCCTCATACAAGTGACTTCCAACATTTTTAGCTTATATCCTCACTGCCAACAGTGTGGGAGGAAAAGAAAACCTCTTTGCATGGTAACTCCTGAATACATCTTGGGGTTTGCTCTGAACCCAGTTACTCAAGAACCCTGTATAGAACAACTTTTGTGTCTAGAGATCTAGAATTATGGAGATCTAGAATTCTCCAGACTGGGTCAAATAGTTTCCTCTCTACCATGCTTATCCCTGTATGTGGAAGGAGTTCTGCTGAACCAAATAGAGTTAGGGGAAGCATTGTACCCCAAAAGAAAGTTGGTACACTGTTGTTTCACAAAAGGGAGTGGATTGTGGGATATAAAAAAATATAATACAAAATACACAAAAATATACAAAATATACAAAATATACAAAATATACAAAAATATAATACATGTACATACAAATATACACAAATATGATACAAAAATATAATACCCATTACAGGTATTATACCTATACCACTGGTACAGGTATGGCCACTAATATGTCTGAGTTATTTCTCAGCAATAGCTTTTATGAGGTGAAATTTTTCATTTACTGTTAAATACTTGCCATGTAGTCCATATTTTCTATTCTATGGGGGTTTATTTTATTTTTTTATTTTATTTTTTTTAAATATATGAAATTTATTGTCAAATTGGTTTCCATACAACACCCAGTGCTCATCCCAAAAGGTGCCCTCCTCGATACCCACCACCCACCCTCCCCTCCCTCCCACCCCCCATCAGCCCTTAGTTTGTTCTAAGTTTTTAAGAGTCTGTTATGCTTTGGCTCTCTCCCACTCTAACCTGTTTTTTTTTTTCCTTTCCCTCCCCCATGGGTTCCTGTTAAGTTTCTCAGGATCCACATAAGAGTGAAACCATATGGTATCTGTCTTTCTCTGTATGGCTTATTTCACTTAGCATCACACTCTCCAGTTCCATCCACGTTGCTACAAAAGGCCATATTTCATTCTTTCTCATTGCCATGTAGTATTCCATTGTGTATATAAACCACAATTTCTTTATCCATTCATCAGTTGATGGACATTTAGGCTCTTTCCATAATTTGGCTATTGTTGAAACATTGGGGTACAAATGCCCCTATGCATCAGCACTCCTGTATCCCTTGGGTAAATTCCTAGCAGTGCTATTGCTGGGTCATAGGGTAGATCTATTTTTAATTTTTTGAGGAACCTTCACACTGTTTTCCAGAGTGGCTGCACCAGTTTGCATTTATGGGGGTTTATTTTAGATTGCACTTTAAGTAAACATTACTCTTCATAGACAAAAATGAAAAGATTTTAAAAGTCATGTCCCTATTACTTTTGATGGTGTAATTCTAACATTTTAGATAACATCTGACAATGAAAATACAAAAATAGAAGGAGATTGCTGACCTGGAGCAAAGACTGTGCACAGCATTTTAAAGATAATAGGCTTGGGGCGCCTGGGTGGCGCAGTCGGTTAAGCGTCCGACTTCAGCCAGGTCACGATCTCGCGGTCCGTGAGTTCGAGCCCCGCGTCGGGCTCTGGGCTGATGGCTCAGAGCCTGGAGCCTGTTTCCGATTCTGTGTCTCCCTCTCTCTCTCTGCCCCTCCCCCGTTCATGCTCTGTCTCTCTCTGTCCCAAAAATAAATAAACGTTGAAAAAAAAAATTAAAGATAATAGGTTTGCAAAACAAAGAATAAAAACTCAGCAAAACACTGCTTAATACTTAGTTATAGACCTAAACAAGACCCACATCTTCAGTGCAAACAGCAGAGAACAACATGGAGCATACACAAGAAAACCCAATCTAGATCACAGCTATCTAGACCACAGTTATCCATGTTCAGGGTCATTGCCTTTTCTGAAGGAAGAGAAACTGAAGACTATTGTGGAAATTCATAGTAAAACTTTAATATTTCATTGTATGTAATAATATGGAATGAATGCAAACAGTTTGTGTTAACTGATTATGGGCTTATAAGGCCCAGTGCAAAATGCAAATGTGAAGCCTTTATTACAAAATGATTAAGGAGTTCAAGATAATTAATCAAATGTGGGGGGTCCTTCTTAGTGTGAGACCTTGTGCAGCTGCACATGAAGCTGTCTTTGGGGCTTAATCATGATGAAAAACTTATTTGCCACTCTTAGGCAGTCCAAAGTTAAAGAGTCTGTACCAGTACCTGCATTTGGCACCCACAAACTGACCACTAAAATAAAGTTTCAGGAGCCCATCATAGGCCCCTCAGATAAGTAGCACTACCTAGAGAATGTGGTTTTAACAAGAAAAGGTTCATTTGTAAGTTGCACAGGGCTCCCGAGCTACCCTGTTAAAAAGCATTTGGTTACTTATTTGCCATGAAGAGAAAACTAAAACACTCAGGACTTTGTGAAAAGATTAATAGTAAAAAATAAATATATTTGATTCCCTTGGGTTAAAAAACTTTACATTTCTTTGGGTTCAGAGACACTGTGATATCTAATATAGATCACAAAATAAGATTAGTATGATTATAATATAAACTTACACTTCAGAAAAAGAATTGCACATTAGAAAATTTTATTGTAGAATTTGCCTCATAGCAACAGGTGAAAAGAATTGGATACCCAAATATTCAGTAAACATTCAGATAAGGATTGAGCATTAAATATTCACACTAACAAGACTATCATTCTTTGATATTAACAGTAATTAAATAATAGCTATTATTTATTGAATGCCTTATATATACACTAAGAATTGTACTCAGTTTTTAAAATACACATCCATATGCCCTAAATAAGTTTTATTTCCTCCATTACATATAGGTGAAGAACTCAGATAGTTCTGGTAATTTGCTTGTGTTAACATAGCTAATAAATTAGAGTTGATAAAAAAAGACTGTCTAAAAAATCTATGCCTTTATTTCATTTTTCTTGGTGCCTACCTTTTTTCCTTCAATATAGGGATAAAGAAAGCTGTGTTAGTTACAAAAACTGTCTGAGGTATGTTAGCTTTGAGAACAGAGCTGAACTGGAGCACAAAGATGACAGCATGCAGATTTCTCACCCCTTCATAATTCTTTGTGTACTCTATGAGGCCACAGTTCCCCATCTTATACAGCAGTACTTTCTAAAAATCTTGCAGATTCTGGCTGATAATTGATTCCTATCAGGATGTTACTGAATGTCTGAGGGATTAACAGGATAAAAGCTGGTTAGAATAAAGCAAAACAAAACAAAAAAGCTAACATTAATTGAGCCATTACAAAATGGCAAGACCTGTTTGCAGAACTTTGCAGGTATTATCACAATAACCTTGGGGAATGGGTTCTATTATTATCCACATATTATAGATGATGAAATGTGACTTTTCCAACATCACCTGACAAAGCTATGATTCAAACACGGGTTATTCCAGATCATGAAGGTTTAAATGATACCATATTGAAGTGTTAGATATAAAATGTCTTATATTCAATCATTTAAACACCATTGTATTGCACATAGTTGATGTTTCTGTCTCCAAAGACAGGCAATGAGGAATGTGGCTCCTGGGCCACACTAGGTCTCTTTAACAAGGGTGAAAGGGAGGAGAAGAAAACCTTGAAGACATGATTCTCCTCTGACTTAATTCTCAGTACCTTTAACTCCTAGTTCTTCCTCTTTGCCCTCTCCTTTGGTCTCCAGGGTCCATAAAACTCGATCCTTTTGTTCAGGCGGTGAGATGAGTCCCACACGGGTGCTGATCTACCTGACCTTTGACCAGCATGATCTTCCATTAGGGAAAATGGAACAGTGGGCAGCTGGCAAGTCCTTTGGGTTAGACCGGTTTATCCTTTCACAGTCAGTGATGAGAGACTTCACTATCACTTTCATTTTGGTTCCTTGTTTTTAATCAGTTACTCTGACACCTGACAGCTCAGGTCTGTCATCTGCTCAGCTGAGTTCCTGGTAGACAGGAGTGATCTGTTTATGTTTTCTAACTTTGTGAAGACACTTTAAAATTGGATGAAACGGACTTTTCCTTCTGGTTAAGATATAGAAATTCACTAGAGACTTTCCTTCTCATCCACAGGAGGCTCTTTGAGATGTCATCTACCAGGAAAGTTTAGGGAAATCTCCCTCATCCAATCTCTTCTATCCAAAAATACAATTAAGAAGATGAATAAACACACAGAAGGCAAAAAATTGTTTTCGTAACACTTCTGTCAGTTGACTTATATTAAAAATATGAAAAGAACTCTTACAAATTAACAATGAAAAGATAATTGAACAGAAATAAAAAAAAACGGGGAAAAACCCTTAAATAATAGTTCACAAATGCAGATATACCAATGGCACATAGACACCTGAAAAAAAGTGCTCAACATAAGCAGCCATCAAGGAAATGCAAATTAAAATGACAACCATATACCATTTTAGAACTAATAGAATAGCTAAAAAAATTAAAGCCTGATGATGACAAATGTTGGCGTGGTATAGAACAAAACTGGAGATTTCATGCTTCCATTAGGTAAAATAATAAAACCAAATTGGAGAAGTGTTTGGCAGTTCCTTATAATGGTAATCATATACCTACTTAAAGACTATGCTATAGTAGAATGAATCCTCAATAAGCCACAAAACATAGATATCTGCTCCAAATCTGTTATTTAATATTACTTATTCCACAGAAATAAGCTCATTTTCCTCATTTGTAAAGTAAATACCTTGAAGAGGTAGCTTTAAAGATCTTTACAAGCTCTCAAATATACATGTAATTCTGTGTAATGAAGACAGAATGAGCATGCAGAATGCATGAGAAGTAGACCAGGGCACTTGGGTGGCTCAGTTGGTTAAGCATCTGACTTCGATTCAGGTCATGATCTCACCAGTCGTGGGATTAAGCCCCACATTGGGCTCTCTGCTGTCAGCACAGAGCTCGCTTTGGATTCTCTGTTCCCTTTCTCTCTCTGCCCCTCCCCCCTTGTACACACTTGTGCTCTCTTTTTCTCTCTGTCTCTCTCTCTCTCTCTCAAAAATAAAGAAATGTTAAAAAACAATTTAAAAAAAAGAACACAAATGGACATTTGAATAAGACATTCATTTATTTGTCGTAAGTCTAATGACAAATTCTGTGTCCAGAATTGGAAACCATGTTTACTTAATAGAATAGGCTAGTTTAAAATCAATCTGTACTGGTTATTTTACTCAGCCGCTTATTTGAAAGCTTTGCAAGCCTAACATGAACTCTCTCTCCTGCCTTTTATTCCTTTCTTGTGATTCCAGACTTTCTGGTTCATAAGCAGATGCCTGAAGTGTGAGATTGAAAACAGAAGGACTTTTTTTTTTTTTTTACTTCCTTTGTGTATTTTTCCAAGATAGGAAAGGGGTTCTATGGTGAGAGTGTGAAGTATTTTATTTATTGGTTTTCAACAGGATAAGGAGAGATTTGGAAAATAAATTTTAAAAGAGAAAGGAGGAAATGCTCCCTTCTCAGGAATTTTCCATTGTCTTCAGGATGGCGTGCCTTAGGATAGACGGCAAAAGCGAAGTGTCGTTTCAAAGGACATAAGCAGCAGAGCTCTTCTAAATGAAATCATCTGGAGTTCCCTGGAGCCTCTGTTTCCAATTCTTGCCCATGTGTGTTATTGTTTCTTTGGATTTCTGCCTTCTTTTATTAAATGGCATCTGTTGGATGGGGAGCCTAAGGGATCAGAGCCACCTTAAACCTTGATACTCCCTACTGCAATGTTTGGATGGGTTTCATTGGTTGACTTACCGTTTTTCTCTTTATATTTTTGTGACCTTATTTTTGACAGTAGTTACTAATTTCATTACTAAATATGCATAATACTGCAATTTAGGCAATGGTGCACTTTCTTATAAAAACTCTTCAGCTACCTGTATAAATGACTAGCTGACCTGCACATTAAGGAATTTCTCAAGTTCAGTCTGCTACAAAACCTTTTTTTTTTTTGTCAGTGAGTTATATGTGAAAATTATGGTAGCTTAAAAATCTATCTTGGGAAATGTGGTTGCACCAATGCAAATCAAATTTTGATTTGAAAATCTGTGGAACAGGGAGTGAGAACTACATTTGGTAAAAACATTTTTTCCAAGGTAAGAAATTCTGGTCTTATGTGTTTTTGAAATAATTTGGTGAATTTGGGGAACTCAACTTATTTTCTTTTAAGGTTTCTCATTTGAAGTCATTCATACATTCTGTGAGAGCAGTTATAATGAACTGTGGTATGTGTTTTGAGTCATGTCTCTCTCCTTTGGGTCAACTTGTGGGAAAGTTGTGAGACATTGCCCTTAATGTTTTGTTTTGTTTTTTTAAGTTTATTTATTTACTTTGAGAGAGAGAGTGCATGAGAGTGGGGGAAGGGCAGACAGAGAGAGAGGAAGAGAGAGAGAGAATCCCAAGCAGACTTCACACCATCAGTGCAGAGCCTGATGCAGGGCTCGAACCCATGAACGGTGAGATCATAACCTGAGCCGAAATCAAGAGATGGACTGAGCTATCCAGGTGCCACTCACCCTTAATGTTCTTAACAGATTCATTTTTATTTTAGAGGAGTTCTACAAAGAAATGTTTTCACTATGTCAAAGATTTTAACAAGGGTTCTTACAAACCTACCCTTCATTCCATATTTACTCTAAGGCTATTTCTCATTTCTCATTTTTTTTTTTTTGGTTGGGGGAGCTTCAGAAAATCACTTGGCCCTTTTCCATTTACTCTATATTCTTTTAGGTATTGAACTTTTTTTTTTCTTTATCTCTCTCTTGTAATGATGTATCATATGCAGCTGAAAGAAGCCAATTAGAATTTGCAACTCTCTGTCTGGAAATTGCTTTGGCTAACTGCATGTTTACTAGATAGTTTTTGGATCTTCTAAGTTACAACAGTCTCTAACAGCAAATCTCTCACTATTCCTCATGCCTCCATTAACAGTATCACCTCCCTTCCAGCCTCTTCCCCCCTAATTCATTCAAAAGTCGTTGCTACATGTTTTATGTTTTAGTTATGGTAGCACCCCACCTCTGGAACTGATTTCTGATTCAGTTATCTATTGCTCTGAATTAAAAAACAAAACAAACAACAACAACAAAACCAAAACAAACAAAAAAAACAGTAACCAAAATTTAGTGACTCTAAACAGCAAGGATTTATTATTTTTCACAATTTTGTCAGTTGCCAACCTAGTCATTGTTTGATTTGCTCCAGGGATTACTCATGAAGCTGCAAATATTTGATAGTTTCACTGGGGTTGGAAGATCCAATATGACTTGCTTCATATGCATTTGTTTATATAGGCTGTTAGTCATGCTGCCTTAATGTACCTCCATGTGACCTCTCTTCCTCTCAGTTGGTTAAACTCTGCTCCTTTACAGCAAAGTGGTTTCCAGATTTCAAGAGGTATAGTATATGTATTATGTATTAAAACCTAGTCTCTGAAACTCACATGATATTAATTTTGTTCCATTAAATGACTCAAAGCAAGTCACAATGCTATTCTAGATTTAAAAATTGGAGAGCTCATCTCTGCTTCTCATTGGGAAAAACCTCACATTCACATTTCGAAGAAGTGTGGGCAATCTGAGTTATGTTTAATTGGGGTCATTCTTATAAATATCTAACACGTCATTAAATTTTTCATTTTATAAAATTCTGTGAAATTTGCTTCTCCTTACAGCGAACCTCTTAAAATTATGAGATCTTTCCTACCGATCTGCTGGCATCACTCAGTCTTCTTCCATACCTAACTACAAAGGTCACCAATTCTAGGTGCAGCCACTCTGGAAAACTGTGGAGGTTCCTCAAAAAATTAAAAATAGACCTACCCTATGGCCCAGCAATAGCACTGCTAAGAATTTACCCAAGGGATACAGGAGTACTGATGCATAGGGGCACTTGTACCCCAATGTTTATAGTAGCACTCTCAACAATAGGCAAATTACAGAAAGAGGCTAAATGTCCATCAACTGATGAATGGATAAAGAAATTGTGGTTTATATACACAATGGAGTACTACGTGGCAATGAGAAAGAATGAAATATGGCCCTTTGTAGCAACGTGGATGGAACTGGAGAGTGTGATGCTAAGTGAAATAAGCCATACAGAGAAAGACAGATACCATATGTTTTCACTCTTATGTGGATCCTGAGAAACTTAACAGAAGTCCATGGGGGAGGGGAAGAAAAAAAAAAGAGGTTAGAGAGGGAGAGAGCCAGAGCATAAGAGACTCTTAAAAACTGAGAACAAACTGAGGGTTGATGGGGGGTGGGAGGGAGGGGAGGGTGGGGGATGAGTATTGAGGAGGGCACCTTTTGGGATGAGCACTGGGTGTTGTATGGAAACGAATTTGACAATAAACTTCATATATTGAAAAAAAATAAAAAACAAAGGTCACCAATTCTAAAGTTCTGTCAACCTGAATATGTTCTCTCCTTGCATTTCCATCTTGTTATTAATGGTCAAGAAGTATCCTCCAAACAGCATGTGTTTTCCTATAAGTACTGCCAACGCTATTTCTCTTTGTGTGTGTGTGTGTGTGTGTGTGTGTGTGTGTGTGTGTGTGTGTGTGTGTTTTAATGTATGTTTATTTTTGAGAGATAGACAGAGTGCGAGTGAGAAGGGGGCATTAGAGACAGAGGGAGACACAGAATCTGAAGCAGGCTCACAGTTCACAGCCCGAGTTGTGAGCTCAGGGCCCTATGTGGGGCTCGAGCTCACAAACTGCAAGATCATGACCTGAGCCAAAGTCAGGTGCTTAAATGATTGAGCCACCCAGACTTCTCAATTCTATTTCTTTTTAGGGTATTTATTTTGTGAAATTTAAACTCTGAGATATAATTCCATTACATTTTCGCTTGCATATTTTCTGACAAGAAAACTATAATCAATTCGATCTTTACTTCTGTGTAACGTGTCTCCCCTGAAGACCCTCCCCCCACGCTGCTTTTTTAAGTGGTTTATTAGTGGTCTTCAGCAATTTGGTTTTAATGTGACTTGTTGCATGCATGTGTGTGTGCGTGCACATTTATGTGTGTGTGTGTGCATTGCTTTTTTGCCACTTATCTTCTTGGATCTGTTTTTATAGTTTTCCTGAGCCTTGAAAAAATTCAGCCATCATTCCTTCAATTTTGTTTTTCCCACTACTCATCTCTTCTTTAGAACTCTAATTACACATTCACTAAATTGCTATTAATTTCAGTCTTTTGTATGAATGCTTCATTTTTATAGATACAATTGACATATCTTTAAGTTTCTCGATTTTTCTTTCTGTAGTCTCTAGTCTTCTATTAATTTTATCCAGTTGAATTTTTATTTCAGATATTGTATTTTTCATCTCTGGATGTTCCATTTTTAAAAATATCTTCTATTTCCCACTTCAATATGTCTGTGTTGTCTTTTAAGCCCTACCATATATTTATGGTAACTATTGTGGTATCTTTATCTCCAGTTCCTAAAAATCTGTCATTGCCCACATCTTAACCCCCATACTTTTGACTTATTCTTGTTCTGGTTGAGAGTCATATGTTCCTGTTTCTTGGCATATTTAGTAAATTCCCATTGGATGTTTAACCTTGTAATGTCTGGCATTTGTTGTATTCCTTTAAATAATATGTACTTCTCTCTCTTTCTCTTGCTCTCATAATAAGTAAACAAATGTTAAGTAAACAATCAAACAAAAAAATAAATAAAGTGTGCTTGTCCGGACATTGAACTTTTTGAGAATCAGTTCTACCATTCCAAGTGCTGTTTCCTACCTTACTAAAAGGACTCAGAGAAGGCTTCACTCCGACAGGTCTTCCCTATTACAGAATGTGATATATCTGGAGGCTCCATGGAATGCCAACGGAATTCTCTAAGTGTTCTCTACTCTGACCCTACAGAGCAAGAACAGCTCCCCAAAGTGTGTGAGCTTTTAGAGCAGTTTAGCCTGGCTTTGTGGAGGTGCACTGTGTGCTTTCCGAGCCCTTACCAGTGACTCGGGGACACCTCTCTAGAGATCTGCCTTGCAAATTCTCCCCATCTCATCCTTCCTGTACTCTGATCTCCCTCTCCTCAACTCAGAGAAACCGCTGTGCTGAGAAAAATGCCTCCAGGCAGAAATCTCAGTCAGTGTCACAACAATTGTTTTATAGATTTCTGTTCTGTTTCCAGTTGTTCACAGCATGAGGATAATCTGCCCCTTATTATACAGCATGTTCAAAAGCAGAAGGCCCTCCATAATAACCCTGTTAATGTTTTCTCTTACACGCACACACTCCCAAATCTGAGAAAGCTGAAAATGCCTTGTTCATTCTCATTGCCATCATTTTCTCCAGACCATTTTCACTTCAAGAAAGAATTTTAAACATTCTTAGTTTAATATTAAAAGTTCTGTTTAGCGGCATCTGAGTAGCTCAGTCAGTTAAGCGTCCGACTTGGGCTCAGGTCATTATCTCACGGTTTTTTTTGCGAACAGCTCAGAGCCCTGGAGCTGCTCTCCCTCTCTCTCTGCCCCCCCCTTCTCAAAAATAAATAAACATTAAAATAAATAAATAAATAAATAAATAAATAAATAAATAAATAAATAAGTTATTTATTTCACTGAATTCAAGATATATTTTGTTTTCTGGTAAATATAGTTAATGACATGCAGACTTTAGTCCCTTGCCACATCTTAAATACGATTATGATAAAAATGGTGCTTTCTACCTGATGATAGACATATGTATTCCTCCTCCAATTATCTGTGGTTCTTCAATTAGTCTTTTGAGAAGACTATAGCTTTTATTGTTATCTAGCATCTTAGTAAACCATGAGTAGGTAAGTAGATATTGAAAAGAAATATGATTATTTCCTCCCTGCCTTCCGTCCCCCTTCTCCCCCTCAATACTCTTTTTCTACTTCAAGACACAAATTATTTTTCTATTTGTAAACTCTTCAAAACTACAGTCCAGATTTCACACAGGGCTTCAGGTATGTGCAGAATGTGATGGCAAATCACAGTTTACAATTTGGAAGCCTGCATAATTAACCAACAATTACAGGATCAAGTCTGTGTCTGGTCCTTTTCACTTTCAGTCCCACATATTCTGTTCCTTGTTAATACCTGACTTAATAAAAAGCTATAACTTTCATGTCTAGCCCATGATTCATTTTGTCCTCTCAGCTTAGATGTCCAAAATAGTGAATTAAATTTCTGATAGACGTCCACTTGCAAAGAAATCAGTTAAAATGTTCTTTCCTCTGTAAAGAATGCTCCTTCTCAATAACCAGCTATACTTTTCTAGGACATGTTACTATAGTATCTTAATTGGCTGAGAAATATTATCTACAAGGTTTAGGTTTACAGTATGCATTTCTCTTAGCATCAGTGAAACACCACTTGTGAGTTAAAAATGCAGTGGGTTCTGCATTGCTTCCCTTTTGATTTACTTTCTTGTTTATAGTTATTTTTTATAAACACCTTATAAATGCTGTATAATTAACAGTTCCACAAGCAGTACTGGGTATATATTTTCTCCCTTTCTCTTGAAAAGGAGAAACACAGTGAAATCTATGTCATCACTACTACTGCTAATAATTATATCTAACATTTCTCGTATACTTGCAAAGTGCTAGATACCATTCTCAGGACTTTCTATGAAAAACTCATTTAAAACAATAACATTATGAGGTACGTTCGATTATTTTCTCCTATTTTATTCTATAAATGAGAGATCCAAAGCACAGAGAGCCCAAGACTTGCCCAACAATACTGGTAAATGGTGAAACCAATGTTAGAACCCACACTGTGTGCCACAGCTGTGATGAGCTAACATGCCCACATTGTCTCAGGAGGGATGGTGATGACCGCTGTTAAGTATCTTTAGCTTAAAATGTCTGAACTAAACCTTTGATACATAAAATGTCAGGAATGCTAAAATGATGACATAAAAATGCAAAAATGTGCCAAAAATTTGTAGTACTATCTTTGGATAGAAATTACTTTAGTTAATTCTGTAATTAGTTGCCTCACCTTGCTCATCTGTGAGCAGGAACAGTTTCTGTCAAATGTTCAGTGCCTTTCTGTATCTACGGTAGGCCTTGTACCTAATAGGCATTTAATAAATATTTATTGCAATATAAAGATGAATAAACAAAAGTGTATAAAGCTCCACAACTTTGTCCTTATGTAAATATTCAGAATGACTGAGATAAGTTACAATTTTCAAAGATGTGTATATTCTATCACTGTGTGTGTGTGTGTGTTGGGGGATGAAGGTAACTGTGATTGTAAATGATCAGAATTACTATTCTTCATCCACCTGCCTGTACTTAATTATGACTCAAAGGAGCTCTGTTGCAGTTGAATTCAATGGCATTTTATTGGCTCTCACAATAAAACAAAAAAAAAAGTGATTGTTGACATTTCCCATATATACTAATAGCATTTGAATTCAGAGTATAAGTGATCCATTGGCTCTGACTTGTCTCTTTGTGCCTAATAATTAGTGGGTCTTATTCTGTGTGGTATCCCATCTTTAAACTGAGACATCTATTGTATAGAAAACTAAAATCTGCATTTATCAGAAAAAATACAATAGTACTTTCTAATAGTAGTTTTATCCATGGGTTTCACTAAAGCATAGAAGTATTAATTAAACTTCATGGGATTATATTTCCTTTAAAATATGGATGCAGAAGGATCAAGATATCTTTATATTTTCCAAGAGATTGGAAATACACAAATGATTGTGGAAAAAAATTCCCTTTTTTCTTTTGATTTTGAGAGTATTTCAGACTCTTGACTGACAGAGACTCTCCATAGAGAGAGATTAGACTCTCCATACAGAAGATCAAAATATTTAAGATTTCCTTAAAACAAAATGCCTGTTTTATATTCACAAAGAGTAAACCAACCATTACTGACCAGTACTTCTTTTCAGTAGGTGCTCTTCCTTACTTCAACTCCAAATATTTCCAATCATCTTCCCTAACACCATGATCTTTTGAAAGATATTTCAGCCACAACCCGTGTTTTAAAAATAATTATATTTTATATTCAAATTTTGTAAGGAAAATATTGTGTGAAAAAATGTTCCATGACCATTGATTAATGTTCAAATATGCTTTCATCCCAGAGCTTTCCTAGGTTAAATATTTTTTAACCTACTAAGTAATATATAATAGTGAAAACTGAGCATTTAAGATCAAATGAATCTGAATTAAAGCCTCTACTCTGTTTGTTATGTGTGATTTGACTGAAGACAAATCACTTCAAATCTTTAAGTCTAAATTAGTTAATCTTTAAAATGGGTACATACAACCTCATGGGTTTATAGGGATGAGCAAACGAGATCATGGATGTAGAAGTCTTAGCACATAAGAAACAATAAATTGTGGGTACTCATAGCTATGATCTATGTCTTTACCAGTTCTCTGGCTTCATCCTCTACCACATCAGCTAACTCATTCTGCTTCTGCATCACTGGATTTCCAGCTGTTCCTCTAAACCATAGATGTTTTATGGCACTTTCTGCAATGATGGCAAGGCACTGCCTGATGCAGTTTCTACTAGGCACATGTGGTCATTGTGTACTTAAAATGTGTGTAGTGCCACTAATGAACTGAATTGTAATTTTATTTAATTTCAGTTAATTTAAATGTAAATCACTAGTGACTCCCTTATTTTATGGTACAGCTGTAGAGCACCATGGGCCTTTTTGTTTGCTGTTTTTTTGCCTTGCATGCTTATTCCCATGTATTTGCTTGCTTGTATTCTTCAAGTGTTTGTTCAAATATTGCTTTCTTATACATGTCTTTTTGAGCCAACCTATATGAAATAGCAATTCATATTCCATCAATTCCATATTATCCTTACATAAGTTTAACTTTATTTCATTGATCACTATCTGATTAAACTGTGATTTTGTTGTTGTTGTTTAATCTTTCTTACACTAGGGTAAGAGTTCCATGAGAACATGGATTTTGTATCATTCTTTTCACTGTTTCATCCCAATACCTAGTTTGATAGGGGACACTCAACACATATTTGTTAAATAATTAAATAAATAGATTCCATTTGCTGTTATTATTAGGACTCTCTTTTCTCAAGACCTTCTCCTTCCGGCTCTAGTTACAGGTTTCTAGTGTAAAGTTTACAAACTCATAACCCACAATATGTATGCAGAAACAGATATACTTATTTCAGGCACTGCAGTGGTTAGGATAAGAACAGCTACCCTTGTAACAAGGAAATTGACAGGGAGGCCATTATGATGGTTAGGCAATTAAGGCTTGTGGGCAGGATGAGAATTGATGTGTAGAATCAGGGCAGTTGGCCTGTGAAGAAACTGAGGAATAGTCAGAAGGAAGTCTTGAGCAGTAGTGGTGAGACGAGGGGTACTGAAATCAGAAAAACAATGCAAGGGCAAAATTGCAGGAAGACAGGGTAAACTAGTGCTGTGAGAAAAAAAAAAGAGTTTGAGAAAGAAGTCTAGAAGTCTGTCTTGGGTGGCAAAGTTGGCCAATGAAGTTGAGCATCCCACTTCAGCTCAGGTCATGATCTCAGGTTTGTGAGTTGGAGCCCTGCACTGGGTTCACTACTGTCAGCACAGAGCCTGCTTCGGATCCTGTCCCCCCCATCTCTCTGCTCTGTCCCTGCTCACGCTTTCTCTCTCTCCATCAAAACATTAAAAAAAAAGTCTGTCTTTAATGAGCTTGAGGCAATAGACAAGCTGATAAGACATCCAAGAGGATTCAAGCATGCATGGGCTCCTCTGTGGGATGGAATTCCAGGGGAAGGAGGTCAATGAGACTGTGGTTGAAGACTGAGATTTGGGATGTCTGCTGGAGGAAAATTATTCATGAGTAGATCAGCCTAAAAGATAGTTTATGGAAGAAGGGTAAAAGAAGGTACTGTGAGAATATGCAAAATTGTAGAGAAATGGACTTCTGTAAAAGGTAAAGGGTCTGGATGCAGATTGCCTGGATTTGAATACTAGTTCTGGTACTTGATAACTGGATGACCTTGTAGTAACCTACCATTTTGATGACAATATATCTAGCTATAAAATGAGGACTATAATAATATCTACTTCATAGGGTTGATGTGAGGCCATGTAAATTCATAAATGTAAAATGCTTAAGGAAATTCTTTGTTTACAGAAAGTGCTGAGGCCATGATGTTCGATAACACCAGAGGATACTGAGAGAGTAAAACTCCTGTTAACCTACTAGAAGTAGAAAAGGTTGCACAGTGTCAGTGAACTCCATGTAAGAAAGTGTTTCAAAGAGAATGAAGTCAGATAATAAAAAATCATTCTGAGTACTTAATTTGGTTTCAGAGTTAATCCATATAGCAACTGTGTGCATCCATTGGATGCAACAATAAGCATCCAACACTAGATGAGGAGACTGAGGCTGGTAAATAGAGTTTGAATTCCATTCAAGGCATGTACAATTCTAGATCCCATTCTCTTAACCTATATTTCACAATTCCCATAGTGAAGATGAGAGTCCAAGAAGATCTAGGAGGAGGATAAAGTCTATGGAGGTACCATTCAGCTTGAGTGACAAGAGCAAGTAGCATGTGTTAAGGACTGAAGAGGAGATTGCAAGAATGTAATTGAGGGTGCACAGAGAGGAAATAGAAGTGATTTATGTGGACAACTCATCTGGCAACATTGATTAAAAATGAGGCAAAAATAGGGTAATAGCTGAAGGGCATGAGTGTCAAGTAGGGTGATTTAGAGAAGAGAAATTAGGAACATGTTTTTATCCAAATGGTAGGAGAAGACGGGAAGGAATCTAATGAAAATGGAAGTTTGAGCAAAGAGGATACATTTTTAAACAGAAGCTATTAAATTAGAGGAGAGAGAACTGGGTAGGGAAGCCTGGGAAGGGGAGTGAAAATGTAGGAATTGCAGGTGTGAAAGCCATTCTCTAGACCCAGTAGCTGGTAATGCCTGAGGAAAGTCCCTGTAAGTATTCTTGGACATGTAACCAACTCTAAATGAAATCCACTATTTCCTGAGTTCCATGTAGTTTAAAAGTACTTACACTGGAGGTAACTCATTTAAAACTCACAGAAACTCTAGTGGAATAGGACTCCTTTTTTGCCAGTTTTGTTGTTGCTGTTTGCTTGTTTGTTTTTAAACAAGGAAACAGAAGTTATGTGATTTTTCCAAGGTTACGCAGCTAGTATCTACTAGAACGCAATTACAGTTTATGAGTTTATATCTTATATTTTCAATCTCAGATTAAATCTCATCATCCCATTATAATCAGTATCTTGCATATACTTGCAACTCCCTTCCTTTTGCTTATTCAGGAAAAAAATACCAATTTTGGTAAAATAAACTTTCTGCTTTCTCTTAGCTCACTAGTATAGCCAGTCTTGGCTAGAGAAAGCCTCATGATACCGCTGAATCCATTATATTTAACCTTAAATATGTACTCGGTGCTGTCCACAAATCCTGCTTTCTTACTGCGGTACATTCCCTTTCCCTGTCTACAAGGTGGCTATTTCATATTTTCTTTGTTCCAACTTCAAACCTTAAAAACTCCTTCTTATCCAGAGTCTCAGCTGAGAAATCAACCAACCAGAATAAAAGTTTGAAAAACATACTGGGTCCCCAAAGTATATTTATTTATCCACAAATACAGTACAGCCAGTGAACAATCAGAATTTCCAGTGGTCATGATACTGGATCTGGGTCATTAACCATCCCTTCTGGTTCATGATTACTTCTAAGTAGTGTGGTATCTCCAACTGAGGCCACCAAGGTTGAGTTATATGACCATGTTCCCTCATGCACATTCTACTTGCCTTCCCACTGCTCCCAGTGAGGAATTGGAATAGAGGAGGAACTGGTGAGTGACCTCATTAGTGAAAAAAGCAGGGCCTGTCTTATGTTTGACTTGCCCAGTTAATAGGTGGAATGTGGAACTAGAAGCCTGATTTCTAGTACTGGCCTAGCCATGTAAAGGCTGTGTTACCTTGAATATGCTTGGTTTCCCCCATCCTAACGGAGAGTTTATAATAATGCCCACATCGTATGCTTATTGAGTGGATTAAATCAGATAATTCATGTAAAATGTTCAGACTAGTGCCTGATAAAGAACACAGCAAGTTTAACTATAAATTCTGTTGTTTACTCGCTCCTATGATCTTGAGTAAGGTAACTTTTCTGAGTCTCTACCTTTCCTATATCAAGAACCCAGGAAGGTTTAAATAGACACTGGATCCCCCTGGGAGACAGACTTATAATCTGGATGGTTCCTTAGAATTGTTAAGGAGCTTTTAAAAATATAATAAAAAAAGTATTACTTAAAAGTTGCATTTATAATAGTATTCAAATTACATATTTAACCACTAGAAATAATAAAAAAATAAAGTAAGAAATTCCTTGATAGGTTACACTTTGAGGTGATCTTCATTTATGATAAATACTGTATCTAAATATAAAACTCTCAGAACTAAAGTAGGAAAGTGAATATGCCTAAGCGTAACCTTATTGATGACATGTTTCTTATTCTGGGTAAAACTCAGGTAGGGTCTCTTAAGGATAAGATACAGGAAAGTTGTATCAAAGCTAGAGAAGTAGGGGGCCCCTGGATGGCTCAGTTGGTAGAACATGTGACTCTTGATATCAGGGTCGTAAGTTCAAGCCCCATGTTGGGTGTACAGCTAACTTAAAAAAAGGGCTGAAGAAGTGACAGATGTCCATAAAATCCCCTCAGTAGAAGAGTTGATCCAAATGTATCCATTTGGCTTGGCATCCTTCTTATAGGGCACCAGGCTGGGCATGTGTTTGGAAGTCTGTGTGTCTTTGGCACAAGGCATAGCTAGTGTATTCATCACACAGAACAGATGAGACTGCTTTCATTCATTAGTCAAGCTGTCTCGGGGCTCCATTTTGAAGTATATTTTGTAGTGGTCACATTAGATGATGCCAAAGGTCCAGGTGGTATTAATTTCAGGGCCCTTTACATTTATCAGAAGTGAAAGACACCCCAGGTCAGTACATTCATTAAAGTATATATTGGGGCACCTGGGTGGCTCAGTCGGTTGAGCCGCCAACTTCGGCCCAGGTCATGATCTCGCGGTCTGTGAATTTGAGCCCCGCATCGGGCTCTGTGCTGACAGCTCGGAGCCTGGAGCCTGCTTCAGATTCTGTGTCTCCCTCTCTCTCTGCCCCTCCCCTGCTCATGCTCTGTCTCTCTCTCTCTGTCAAAAATAAATAAACATTAAAAAAAGTATATGTAAGACATGGTCTATTTCAAGGATGGGGCCACAAGACCCCAGATGTCTTGGAAGACCTATCTCTGGAAGCTCTTGGTGAGTCCATCTTTCTAGAATTGGTTGTAAAAATAGTAAATGCTGAACCATTACTAGGCTGTGTTTGTCTTGTCTTCATACTCCTTAGAAACTTATAGTTCATATATGTCTCCTGTCAGGCCTTTTTCTATAGCAAGAATAGATGTAGAAGGCCTGCAGATTTTTATTAAGAATAAATTTCTGAGGTTTACAGCCTCCCTTTGTTTTCTGGGAAAAAATCATATCCTTTGGGATTTGGCTTTAGTCATATAATTTGAATATTGAAAATAAAATGGAATATATTGTATTTTAAATCGTTTCCTTAACTGCATGTATAGTAGGGATTAATATTATAAGGCCCTTACAAATGAAGGCTAAAGTGACAATATGTTATCAATAAACGTAACTGGCATCCAGATGTTGATTTTTAAATATCATTTTTCAGTGAAAGGAACCAATGTTCTTTGGAGAAATGGCTGATTCTAGGGGTAGGGAACATAAAATTAGAAGATATTTTTCAGCTACTTTCACAAGTTGCCATCACATTTTGAACTTGTATCTGTTTTTATACAGCAACACTACTAAGGAGATGTCATTCATTTTTAAAAGGGATGAATTTTCATTGTTCTATGTGAAGAGAATATCTCCTGCAGGGTTTATAGTCTGCACCTTCAGTGTAGTGAAGATTTTTTTACATAATCTTGCAACAAAGGGTACCTCTTTTGCAACAATATTTTCATTCTTTGAATATTAATTTAATCAACACTTATTTTGAGTACCTAGTGTGATGGTTGGTACTTTGCAGTGTCACTGCTTCTGAAAGTAATTTAAATATTTGAGTCAGTTTAAGAAATGTACAGAATATGTATTGATTTTTTTCTCAAGTGAGTCAGTTAATATTCATTTACCTATTATTTTGACAATAGGATAAAGAATATGGGTATTTAGGAGCTCACTTACATATGGAGATTTCAGTTTAAGGGTTATTTTGCTCCAAATGAGCATTGTGATGCTTCTAAAAGCAATATTTTGCAAACCCTATTTTGCTGCAAAATTTCCAAGTCTATGTAGGAACAATTACAACTGAACAAGGACTGACAAGTATTTTGTAAAGCTTTTTTTTGAATTGTATATAAATCTCTTTTAACATTTAATAAAACATTTTAATAGAAGTTTATTTTAACCTAAAAAAATCCTATAATGTTGAAAAGAAAGTGTTAAAAAAATTAAAATTATAGAGGCGCGTTGTGAAAGGGACTGAACTTTAATGACTTATTTCCAAATAATACAGTAAGGCAGAAGGAAAAGCATGTAACTTTACAATGGAGAAGCCTAAGAAGCACTATCTCAGACAGGTTATCAAGGTTAATGTCGTCAATAATAAGCCATGTTGATAGCACATATGCTTGACATGATGTGGTTAAGAATGAAACTTCACCTCTATGTTCTTACACACACACACACACACACACACACACACACACACCAAACACATAATCCTGGTCTAATCATGAAAAAATATATCAGACAAATCACATTTGAGGGACCTTGTACAAAATACATGACTGGTACTCCTCCAAATTGATAAGGTCATAAAAAACAAAGAAAGTCTGGGGCGCCTGGGTGGCTCAGTCAGTTAAGTGTCTGACTTCAGCTCAGGTCATGATCTCATGGTTCTGAAGTTAAAGCCCTGAGTTGGAGTCTGTGCTGAGAACATGGAGCCTGCCTGGGATTCTCTCTCCTCCTCCTTTTCTCTGCCCCTTCCCCACTCTGTGTGTGTGTGTGTGTTTGTGTGTGTGTGTGTGTATGTGTGTGTGTGTGTCTGTCTCTCTCTATCTCAAAATAAATAAAAATAAAAATAAGAAAAAGAAAAACAAAGAAAGTCTGTGACAGTCAACAACAACAATAACAACAACAAAACGAAGAAGACATAATGATTAAATGCAGTGTGGCATCCTGGCTTGAATCCTAGAACAGGAAGAGGACATTAATGGTAAAACTGGTAAAATGCAAATAAAGTCAGGAGTCTAATTCATAGTAAGGTTAATTTCTTAGTCTTGACAAATGGACTATGGTGATACAGGATATTTATAATAGGGGACACTGAGTAAAGAGTATGTAGAACTCTACTTTTTTATATTTTTTTCTATTAAAAATCATTAAAAAATTTTATTAAAAGAGGATAGCTAAAATGTACTTGACAGTTAAATATGAAGGCATATACAAAATGATCAAAAGCAAACCTTCACAGAATATTATAACCATGAGCCTTACCTAAGAAATTAACTAGGGGGGAAACCAAAACAGACAAACAAACGAACAAAAAAACCTTAAGACAACCAAAATGAGAAGAAATACCAAAATAAGGACTGGTGTTCAGTATTAAAAATTTATTGTTTGGGGTGCCTGGGTGACTCATTCGATTAAGCATCCCACTTCTGCTCAGGTCATGATCTCAGTTCGTGACTTCAAGCTGACAGCTGTGACAGCTCAGAGCCTGGAGACTGCTTCAGATTCTGTTTCTCCCTCTCTCTGCCCCACCCCTGCTTGCTCTATCTCTGTTTCTCAAAAATGAATAAACATTAAAATATTTTTTTTTAATTTACCGTTTATCTGACTTCAGCTCAGATCATGATCTCAGAGTTCATGGGTTCAAGCCCTGCATAGGGCTCTGTGCTGACAGGTCAGAGCCTGGAGTCTAGTTCAGATTCTGTGTCTCCCTCTCTCTCTCTCTTTCTCTGCCCCTCCCCCAGTCATGCTCTGTCTCTCTCTGAAAAATAAACAATAAATGTTAAAAAATATTAAAAATAAGTAAATAAGTTTACTTGTTTATATTATTTGGAAATTCTAATGTGTGCTTATGCATGTGCACTTGAACATGTATATATGGGTGCATATATGCAAATATGGACATGTTTGTATATATGTAAATACCTGTATATATTTATAAACATATTATGTGTGTATATGTATGTATACACACACACACACACACACACACACACACACACACACACACACAGTAAAGCCTTGGTTTGAGAGCATAATTTGTTCCAGAAACATGCTTGTAATGCAAAGCATTTGTATATCAAAGCAAATTTCAAGAACCACTGGCTCGGTTGTGATCATGTGACATTTAGTGCCATGTACTACTTGTATTGCAAGACTTCACTCCTATAGAAAGTTAAAATTTATTAGAAATGTGTGCTTTTCTTGTGGAACACTTGCAGAACAAGTTATTTGCAATCCAAGGTTTTACTATATATAATTTTCTACCTTTGTCTATTGAAAGACCCTAGAAACAATAATTAACCTAGTAGAAATGAGTAAGGCAATGAACAATGAGTGAGAAAAATGTTCTTAAGCAGCTTACAGGTGTTGGAGGAAGTCATAAGGAGACATGACCCCCAGTTGACATATGAGCTAGATCTGTGCAGTGGGAGGCTTCTCTCCCCCTCCCTTTCTAAGGATGTAGGTCCCACCCACTGTTCCCACAGTGGGAGCTGTTTTCAAGGTCACAGCCTTGAGAGAGCAGTGTATTTAGACCATCAGGTCAGTATATATGAATAAACCCAGTTAAGGCCTCTTTATAAACTGTTAAGATTCTGGTGGGCAAGTGTGGAGATCTGCTCATCTTATGGTTGCTCAAGACAAGCCTCCTCTGTTAAGTTCCCTGCATATTAAACCTGCTTCCTTCCGGATATGGAGTGGTCTGCCTCTTTTCTCCTTGCCCTCCTTGTGTGTGTATGTAGGGGTGGGAGGAGCAGTTTCAGATTTCAACTGGTAAATTCCTGAGTTTTTCAAACTAGTAATAGGAATCCGATATACCCAAACCTTACAATGCAGTTAAACTAGGCTATTCTCTCTTTTGTACATGTCTTTGTCATTATCACTGTGTAGTTATCACTGCCCTTGTCTTATCATAATTTTACTTTTGCAGAGACTTGCTTCTGGACGCATGGAGTTTAATACCTTCTTCTCAAAATCCCTCCTCCTTCACGGACCCAAAGCAAATCAAAGCAGGAGCTCTCTGGGAAGTTTCCATTCCCTCCCTCGGTGTTTGACACAGCTTCTCCCTGGGAAAATCCAGACCCAAGGCACTGAGCAGCAGATGCGTCGCCAAGATTCCCGTAAAATCGCCATTTGTCTAAAGGATGGATAGAGTTGAAGATTCTGAGTGCTGAGTTTGTGAGAGCTCTGAAATGGTGACTGCACCAAAACAGACCCCCTACAGAGCTACTGTTGAAGCCTGGTGAAGGAACAGGGACTAGGGAGTTATTTTTCAGCATTGAGATGTCTCTCTAGAAACCTGGATACTTACTGCCTAAAGAAGTCAGCCAGGCCCATTTCCTCCCTTCGATTCCTGTCACAATGGGACATTTCTAGCCTTGTAACACCCTCTTGTTACTCTGTCCCTGGAAGTCCTTCTCATGAGCTCCCCATGCACACCCCACCCTCCGCCTGCTCCGAACGTCTACAGTGGCCACACAGCCTGCGGGGAGCCCGCTGCTCTCTTAAAATTGGCGCCTGGCATCTGTGAGGAAGCTGAGAAACAGGCACAAGTCTTCTCAGAAGCGCCGAGTACCCTTTGTGGTGGGCACAGTCCTGCTCCACCCTGTAGATCCCTTTCCTGTCCCTCTGAAGTCCCACTTGGATTTTCCTTGCTGATGATAAAGCAATAAACTGAGATGGTGAAGAGGGCGCCACTGCCTCCGACAGCAGAGCCCGGCACAAGAGACAGCCTAGCGGCGCGGGGAGGAATCACGGTAGTCGGAAGCCCGGAGGGAAGACCAGAGGGAGTTCCTGCGCAGTAAAGCTAAGGTCAGTTTCTTCTCCCACTATCTGAAGTATTATTTCACACTTTTTAAAAAAGAAAATCTCTGTTCAAACTTTCAACTGCCCCTGTATTTCCTCATTCTAGTTGTTAGCGTCCCTCATGTTTAGATGAGAACACAGTAGTAATCAAGTGAGACCGAATCTATGACCGTCTACCCTGGCATCTCCCATGTTAAACAGATAAATTTCACCTGCTTTCATCAAAAGCCCGTTGCTTCATTTAACTCTCTGAACCTACCCCACTCCCTGCTCAAGGACATCCTTCCTGCCTTACCTTTCCGCTTTCTTACATGTTTCCTTCTTTACCAGATCATTTCCTGCAAAAGGAAATGCTGAGAAGGTAATTATTATTTATTTTTTTAAATTCAACTTTTTGAGGTATAATTTCTATACAATGAAATGCACAGATCTTAAGGGAATAGTGAGTTGTGACAAATGTGTTCATACTTGTAACTACCACAAACAAGATAGCAGATCTTTCCAATAAGGCAAAAAATTCCCTCATCCTCTGTTGAAGTCAGCGTCAGATTCTTAGTCCCAGGCAATAATTTATCTGCTTTCTATCACTATACAGTAGTCATGATTTCTCTAGAAAATTATATAAATGAAATCTTGCAATATGATCTCTTTTGCTCAGTAAAATATTTTTGAGATACATTCATTTAACTGCATATATTAGTGGTATTCCACCATGCCATAGTTTAACACACCCTAATTTATTTGTCCATTACTTATGGTTGGTCATTTGCATTGTTTTTGCTTTTTTTCTATTATGAATAAAGTTACTATGAATATTCATGTCCAAGTGTTTTATGGTTGCATGTTTTATGTCCTCTGGGATAATACTCAGTAGAATTTCTGGTATATATGCTTAGTGCATGAAAGAAATTTAGAAAATAGTGCCGAATTGTTTCCCCAAGTGGTTGTACCATTTTTCATTCTCATAAACAATATGTGAAAGTTTGGGGTATGGGTATATTTTGACATTCTATTTTATGTCCCGTTGGTCTATATTTCAATTCTTACATCAATTCCATATTGTCTTGATCACTGAAGATTTATGGTAAATATTGAACTTAGGCAGAATAAGTCCACCAATATTAATATTCTTTTTCAAAAGAATATTGACCATTGACCATTTAAATTTATGTGGATTTCCCTTAAGGTTTGGAATCAATATGCTGAATTTCTGTAAGTTCATGGGATATTATTAAGGATTGTAATAAATATGTACATCAACTTGAAAACAATTGTAATTTTGACAATAGTTAGGCTTGCAATAAGTAAACATAGTATTCCTGTCTATATTTAGATATTTTTAATTTCCCTCAGCAATGTTCTGTACAGCTATTATACATTTACATTTTATCTAAAAAGTTGATCTTTTGACAATATTATAAATGCTAGTGTGGTAGGGTCCCCTTTCTAAGGAATGAAAAAACAAAACTAAACAAAACCTCAAGGCAACCTGGCCACATGCGTACGTGACAACATCCTTCACAACCTTGTAACATGAGACCATTTAATCAGACTTCATGTTGTGTGTTACCATATGTGGGAGACAAAGAAATAGAAAATGTATAAAAAACTATGCCACGTGGCGTTCGGGGCTCAGTTCTTCAGGTATGATCCCAAGTGAGTTGTGCGAGCACCAATAAAGTTGCTTCCTGGAAAGAAAAGCTTCAGTGTCAGGATTCTCTGTGTGAGAATCCTGCTACAGTAAGTTTTTAATTTCTAATTGTCCATTAATGTATAGAAATACAATAAACATTTTTATTGATGTATCCTGCATCTTTGCTACTCATGTATCATTTCAAGTAGCTTTTCCTAGATGCCTTAAGATTGTCTAAATAGGAAATTGCGACATCTATGAACAAAGACAATTTTTTTTTTTTACTTTTCAGTCTATATGGTTTTATTCCTGTTTCTTACTTTATCTCATTTTCAAAGACCCCGGTATAATTTTGAATAGAAATGTTGACTGTGGACATCATCTGTTTGTTCCCAGTCTTTACAGAACATGCTATCTTTTATCTTTTGCCATTCAATGCACTGTGAAATGAAAGTTTTTTAAGGGTGAAGATATATCCTTCTATTCCTAGTTTGTTGGAGATTTTGTTATGAACAGGTGTTATTTATGCCTAATGAATTTTTTCTTCTAATAAAATAATTGTATACCCCCTTTATTTCATTCACACAAATTTGACTGATTGATATATGAATGTTTAACTGGCTTTCCATGTGTGAGCTTAAACTCTACTTGGCCATAATATATTATTATTTCTACATATATTATGATATATATATGTATATACACATATATGTATAATGATGTATACATAAATGATATATATCATATATAAATGATATATGAAGATACATAAATATGTATAATACATATATAAGGAAATGAAATATAAATAAAATACACATATAATTATATATTATTTAAAATAAACACAATAATTACTTACAAATAAACAAATATACGTATATATATGTATATATACATATCCATATATACATACATACATATGTATACATATGTATACATATATGTATACATATGTGTACACACACACACACACACACACACATACACACATATTTGTTTTTCCAAAGGTTTGGTACCATTCATCAATGAAGATGCTTAGGCCTGACATTTTCTTTGTAAGAATTTACTAAGTATAAATTCAGTTGTTAGATATAAGGCTTATTTAAAATGAAGGTAATCCTTTTAATTTTTAGAGTTTGGGTAACTTGGGTGTCAGGAAAATTTTCTTCATCCCCTGATAAGAGTGGCTCACTGTGCATATTCTCTATGTACAAACAAAACAATTGGTACTGAAGACCTGTTTTCCTTCTGTGAGTCTAGAATTTTGGAATAGGACAGATAGAGGGTGACTATGCAGCCATCCTCCAATAAAAACCTTGGACACTTAGTGCCTAATGAGCTTTCCTGGTAGACAACATTTCACATACATTTTCACAATTTGTTGCTGGAAGAATTAAGTGGCATTCTTTGTGACTCCACTGGGAGAGGACTCTTCAAAGCTCGCACCTGGTTTTCTCTAGAATTCATCCCATGTGACTTTTCCCTTTGCTAATTTAGCATCCATCTTTTTTTGTTGTTGTTATAATGAGTCTTAGCTGCAAGACTGACCATATGCTGAGTCCTGTGAGTTCTTCTAGTGAATCATTGAACATTAAGGTGGTCTTAAAGATCCCTGTAAACAATCTACATCTATAATGTGTAACAACCCAATGTTCTATGATATTATACCACTTTATACACAGAATAAGCATATCACAACAACATACTTCATTTCCCTCCATCCCATCCTTTGTCCTCTTTTTCATAACTTTTACTTTTATGTGTATTATTAAACCTTATAATGCATCGTTACTACTTTTTTTCCTTTTTCCTTTTAAATGGTCACTATAAAGCTTGGCCTTGAATGAAAAAAAACAGTAATTAAATCATTAGTTTTAACTCTCTTCTACACACAGGAGGTGGTACATCTCAAAGATTTTAAGCCTCCTGTCCCCACTCATCCCAATTCCTTCTTCTACTTCTGAGTCCTTATATTTATCAGTCCTAAAACAGCTTTTTATAACAACTTTAAAAAAATATATGCATGTGATGCTTTTTGGACCATATCTATTTACCACTTTTGTTTTCTTTTATCTTTTTTTATTAGGTTATAATTGACAAATGAAATCATAAATATTTGAAGAGTGCAATATGATGATTTGATATATGTATGCATTGTGAAATGATTTCCATAATCAAGTTAATTAACACCCATCCATTACCTCACATAGTTACCTTTTGGGGGGAGTTGAGAATGTTTAAGATTTACACTCTCAGCAAATTTCAAATAGTACGTTACTATAACTGTAGTCACTATGCTATACATTATATCGATTTATTTCTAATTAATTTTATTTAACATCCATGGAAATACTTCTGGAGGGTTATAATTTTCCTAGCATTGTATGTAGATTTTTGTACTTAAGTTCACTTGTTGAAAAGATGGCCCACCTCTTTCATATAATTTTCTAAGATTTCCATAGTTCTAATGATAGAAAATACTGATTTATGAATAATTCAATTATTTATCAATACTTATAAATAGATCTGTACTTACAGCAGAATATCAAAGTAATCTGGGTGTTCTTTAAGACAAGTCTGTACATGACGCCAGTTTATAATAATAATAGTAATAATAATAATTTGCTTTAGGATTATGGGATAAATAAAGCAAATTTGACTAGATAATCTCAGTGTTTGGGATCAAGCTGAAATATTGTGATACATTTATTTTTACTGTGGGACAAGACCTACCAAGAGGACTAGGTAGTTGTCATTTCTTAAACATCACTTATTCTCACTTAGGTAGATCTGAAAAAATTGTAGCATTTTTTTCTCTCCCCTTTCCAAAAGGACATATATTAGAATGGCATTTAATATTCTTCAGGGAGACATATTTATTTTATGTTTCAAACCACATCTTTATTAATAAAACTTTAAGGTGATGCCCTAAATCACAGTGAGATATTACACATACACACACACACACACACACACACACACACACACACACACAACATTCTTTGACTCACTGAGAAAGTGTAATGAACATATGTTATGTCCAAGCATTCTGGGGACTATAGCAGTGAAAAGGGTTAAATTTCTACCTATGGAGAAACATACAACTTTAAAATAAAATCCTGCTATGCAAGAAATATAATCTACACTGGAAAATAATTAGTTTGGGTGACAATAAATGTCAACCTGATTAGGAAATACTTGATACAATTTTGAAATTCAGATTTCTATGTAATTTAATATATTAGGACCCTGATATACATATACACTCTCTCTATATATATATTTTTTTCTATGTTAATCTTTGTGTTCAGTGTGGCAGTCAGATCATATTTTACCTTAACCAATCTATTTGTTGTAACTATTCCTTTTGTCCTTTTTTTTTTTAAAAAAAATTAATGTTTATTTATTTTTGACAGAGAGACAGACAGACAGAGCTCAAGCTGGGGAGGGGCAGAGAAAGAGGGAGACACAGAATCTGAAGCAGGCTCCAAGCTCTGAGCTGTCAGTACAGAGTCTGATGTGGGGCTCCAACCCAAGAACCGTGAGATCATAACCTGAGCCGAAGTTGGGAGCTTAACCGATTGAGCCACCCAAGCAACCCCCACTTTTTAAAAAATTTTTTAAAAGTCTTTTGTCTTTTAAAAAGTTTTCTACTTTATTCTTTATCCAGCCTCAAGAAAGTGTATTCATTTTCTAATGCTGCAATAATAAATTCCCACAAACAGTTTAAAACATATTTATTATCTTACAGTTCTGTAGGCCAGAAGTCTGACATGACTTTCACAGACTAAAATCAAAATCAATAAGGCTGTGTTGCTTTCTGGAGGTTCTTAGTGGCAAATCTGTGCTCTTCATTAAGTTTGTTGATACAATCAGTTCCAGGCTATAATAGGAGAGAGGGACTGTATCCTTGCTGTCTGTCTATTGAGGGGCCATTCCTAGCTTCTAAAGGTCACCCATGTTCCTTGACTCTTACACTCTTCCATTTTCAAAGCCAACAAAGGAAGATAGAGTCTCTCTCACATTCTGAATCTCTGCTACCTCTCCTATTATCTCTCTTACTCCCACCAGAAATAATCCTCCCAATTTCAAAGACTCCTGTGAATAAGGGCACCTGCGTGGCTCAGTTGGTTGTGTCAGATTTGGTTTTGGCTCAGATCATGATCTCATCATTTGTGGCTTCAGTGCAGCTTTGGGCTCCACAGTGACAGTGTGGAGCCTGCTTGGGATTCTCCCTTTCTCCCTCTCTTTCCCCTCCCTCCTGCACTCATATGTGCCCTCTCTCAAAACAAACAAACAAACAAAAAACTCTAGTGAATAGATTGTGTTCACCTGGATAATCCAGGATAATCACTTTATCTCAAAGTCCATTACCTTATTCACATCTGAAAAATCCCTTTCATTTAAAGTAACATATTCACAGGTCCCAGAGATTAAGGTGTGAATATCTTTGAAGGATCATTATTCTAACTACCACAGTAACTGCCCTAAAACAAGGAACTCTTCAAGTTTAGTTAATAAAGGAAGAAAATCCATATTCCATGAAATGGAATTTTCAAGATGTAAAATTAACTTAACAAGAGTTTAATGGCCCTTAGCATGAAGTCAGAGATTTAATCATTTTAACATATCTAAAAAACATGTAAAAAACATGCAAATATATAAAAAATATGTAAAATTTTCTTAGCAAGTGTGAGAACAAACTGACTCTATTAGAAGTATATGAGATTTCCACTAAGAATTTGGATTGGGATTTAGGGCTGTTATGAAGATCACCTCTCTGATAGATAACTAGCAGGTTAAGCAATCTCTTGTTTCCATAATCATTACACAAATATTGTTGGAAAAAGAAGTCAAGAAGTGCTACTATAGAATTCTTTCTAGCAAATAAATAAAACCTGGACTACAGAGGCATCATGTTGAAGGAAATGAGACTTATACCTTTAATGATACTAGCAGATGGTATCATAACATATGAAGCTATGTCCAGTGTTTTGCCATACCCCAGAAATGTAATAAAGTTCTAGAACTTTGAGAGAATCAAGCTTATAGATAATTTCACTTGGAAAACAGCAACTGTCATTGATCCTATTGGATACACTGAAACCCAGTCTTCAGTATGTTTGACAAAATTGGAAATGTCTGCTGTTGGAAACTGTTGGTGCTTAAATAAAATTGGGCTGGAGCCTCTAATAAATAAGTTTCCAGTTTAGCCCCTACCTTGTGCTAGCTGCCAAAGAGGATACAAAAAACTGAATTAATCAACAATCTTGCTTTTAAATCTTAGAGGTTGAGGACATACAAATATAATACAAAGTAGAACAGGTGAATGTCAAGAAGGGGTAGAAATTGATCTATAGGTTCAGAGGAGGGAGTGATTTACTTCCATAAATGGAATAACAGGAGTTAAGGAAGGCTTTTGGCAAGGATCATTTGAGCTATATTTTTTAAAAAGGATAAGTTTTGATTATGTAAGCAAATGTATAGAGGCAGGAGATTTTAGAGCAGGAAAGAGTAGCTCTTTCAGTAAAGCGAGAATAAATTGTGTAAGAGTGGATATAGTGCTATATGCTTTGCATAGAACCCAGAGCCCTATATTCAGATTGGTTCTTAATTTATTAATATTTATAATGATATGTAAGGAAGATTCACAAGGTAATTTGGAAGCAAGGGGTGGGGGGGAATAATATTTATTCTCTGTGCTCCGGCCCAGGCACTTTACTGGGCATCTAGTAAATATAATCATGTTTTTATTTTTGTCTTACATATGCTGAAACTCCATTTCAGACAGGCGAATCACTGTGCTCCAGGTTACGTATCTAGTGTTATCAATAATAAAAATAGAGCCATTATATGTTGAGACACAGTGCTCATCAGTATATTAGTAGGCCAGTAGTAGCCATACATATTTTAGGATTTTGTTAAGTCTCTAAATCTCAGGTTACACACTAGACCAATTAAGCCATGGTACCTGGTGCTGGATACAGGCAGAAGGTAGCTCTCACAGCTCTCCAAGTAATTCCAATATGCAAACAAATTGGTAAACAAGTATACTACGTGATCCCTTTTGAAACTCACAAAACCCAGGATATAAATTTTAACCTTATCCCTATTTTACAGAAGAGGAAACTGATAGTACTTAGATTATGTGAGCTGGTGGCTAGAGCCTCACGTGGAAGTGATGGAGATAGGACTTGACTACAGGTGTTCCATTTTCAAAGCCACTTCAATGCCTTGCTGGGATAGTCACAAAGCACACTTCTTATTTCCCTATAAAGCAAGAAATATTTAGGTTTCTTTTTCCATCATTCCATTTGCAGTGATGCTGGCTTCTGTACAGTACAGAAAAAGTCTTGCTTAATATAGTTTCAAAGACAAAAATGTGTACTCAAATATGTATATTAATGTCATTGTGATAGTTTATTCTAGTCTGGCCGTTTCTTAATACCTATTTCCACCATTCTGGAGCTTTCTTATCTAGAAATATTTTCCTTAGAGATTACCTAGGGAATCTTTTCAAACATTAGCTCAAAATTTTAACTAATTTTGAGTGAGGCTGCATTATCATCCACTTACTTACAAAGCACCAATAGATTTTGGTCCTTTAAAAATTCTAGTGCGATACTAACAACAGCACAGGAGAATTAATTATGGAAACTGTAGACAAAAAAATGAGAAGTTTTCGATTATAAGACAGAAATTAATAATCTCTTCATTTTTACCCAGCATATCACAGAGTAAGAATGGTATAGTGAAAGATCATTTGAGATCTGGGTTCAAATGCTTTTTCTTTGCTCAGTGACTAAGCCTAATTTTTATCATCTTTTAAATAAGTCATACAGAGAAAAAGAGATACCATATGTTTTCACTCTTATGTGGATCCTGAGAAACTTAACAGAAGACCATGCGGGAGGGGAAGGGAAAAAATAAAAGTTAGAGAGGGAGGGAGCCAAACCATAAGAGACTCTTAAAAACTGAGAATAAACTGAGGGTGGATGGGGGGTGAGATGGAGGGGAGGGTGGGTGATGGACATTGAGGAGGGCACCTTTTGGGAGGAGACTGGGTGTTGTATGGAAACCAATTTGACAATAAATTTCATATTAAAAAAAAAGTAGATAATACCTGGGGTGCCTGAGTGCTCAGTCAGTTAAGCCTCCTACTCTTGATTTCAGCTTGGGTCATGACTTCGCAGTTCATGAGTTCCAGCCCCACATGCAGTTCTGTGCTGGCAGTGTGGAGCCCACTTGGGATTCTTTCTCTCCTTCTCTCTCTGCTTCATGCCCCCCGTCAAAATAAATGAATTAAAAAAAAAAAGAATAAAAGTAGATAGCGCCTTACAAGTAGGCCATTCCAAGAGTGAAGTGAAATTAACATTCATAGCACCTGCTACACAGAAAGTTCCTGACAAATGTAATCGTTTATTTTTGTGATCATTATTTTACAACACCATTTTAGATTACTGGGTAATCATTTTTTCATCTTTTATTTTTTAATTCCCCTTACTATTCTGTGAGTAGGGAGAGGATGCAGGGGGCGGACATGAGGGGCAGTAGTAAGAATCAGAATAAACCAAATCCTTCCATATGAGTTGACTCCTCATAGTCAACTATTTAGCTCCTAGATAAATGCATTCCCCTAATTGAGAGCACAATCCCACAATAGGCTCATTTACTAAAATATCACATGACATAAATCTAGATATAGACAAAATGCCCTGAGTTTTTAGGAAAAAGACTTTTAGGAAGTCATAAACATTTTCTAAGTCCCAGAGGTGTTTCCATCTGGAATGACTATAAGAAACAAAGCTGCATTTGTTAGTTTACATTTGGACCTATGGTGAGATCTCACATGAATCACTGAGTCTTTGAGTTCTGTCTTATATACTTAGGGTGGTACTATTATTGGGTTTCTGTAGTAGGTATTATGTGACCCAGGTGAGCATTTTTGACATGTGTATAAGAGAGATGAAATGATCAATGAAAGAGCTCACAACTTACACTTATGTCTTTACAATTCCCAAAGACCACAGAATGATTAAATCTCACAGGGTTCTTATTATTTTGTGAATAGAACCATTATATGAATTACTGTTTGGTAGTGGACACTCATGCATTAATTCAATACAACTATTTAAGTGTCACGGAGCAGCAACAATACTGGGTGTTAGAGATTCACTATACTGGTGAAGAAGTTAGTTAAGGCCAGTTTAAATATAGTAGGTAATATCAGTGGTTTTACAGATCTATATATGCTACACATTCACAGCAGAATTAAATTTAGCCAGTAGAACTAGCAATAGAAAGAGCATTTCAATTAAATATAAAATTCACTCTTTTTGAGAAGTAACAGTATCTAGAAATAGAAGGAGTCCCATGTAGAAATAGTAAATTGTACCATTGAATAATGAAAAATAGTCAAAGCATTGGGATTGTGAGGGGTAAGTAGTGTAAGGACTAGGTAATGTTAGGATTCCTTTCAATTCCAAGATTCAGTGGCCACGAGAGACTTCCATGAAGGCTGGCTGATAGGAGCACACTTGATATTTTACTGAATAAATAGCAAAGGAGAAACACTTTTTATTTCTTTTGGTCACACATGAGATTGAGTCATGTAGAAGAGTAAGTCTTGAAATCAAATAGACTTGGAATCCTGATTTTATTTGTCCTTTGGACAACTGGCTATTATTCTGAGTGTTAGCTTCCTAATGCGTATAATGTAGACTAATGTTCTCAAATTTATTGTGAATTATAAATACACGGTGAACTTATAAACAATGGCCCATGTCTGTTTTCAGTGTTCTTTGTTCCACGCTTTGAGAAACATTGATGTTAACATCTTGGAAAAAAATTTTTGAGATGGTCACTTATGATTAATATTAACTATACAGTGTTTTAGTAAATATTAAAATCATTAGTGTCCTTATTCGTAACTTCTTAAAAAGCTGCTCTACAACTTTTATATTCTAGATTTCTGAATCTTTAATAGTCAAGGTTTGCCTCAGAGGCCTTACTTATTCTGAGATAGCTTCTTGGGTTCATTCTACATGCTGCATGCACCCTCTGAAGTCTGGCAGGGCCATTTAGGAAATGGCCTTTGCATTCTTTGGTATTTTTTTTAAATAGACTTAGAAAACTTGAAATGGATCATGGATAGCTCGGGGGCATATTGAGTTTGCAGTTAAGCGTATGTTTAAATTACTTTAAAATGACTGGTTATTTTCTGCATCCTTTTTTAAAAGATGATATTGGAGGCACATGGAGAAAATAAAACATATACCTGCTCCCTCCCATTTTCCTGCAGCTTGAAATTGTGCTTCATATTGTGTAATAGCATAGCATGAATTGAAGAAATTGCGCATTTTATTTTCATTTTCACTTAGGGATTAAGACTTAATGCTCAATGTAAATGTGTTTTCCAATGTTTCCAACTCCCAAATGTAGCAAATATTCATTTTTTCTTAATGAACCACGGGAAAGGAAAGAAAAAACGGCAAGCACTAGGAGGCCTTGCTTGGTTTCCTGTTGTTACATTCAGGGGCACATCCCTCACCACGAGGAGTTATTCCACAGCAAGTCATTGCCTAGGGACAGTAGGAAAAGAAAAATGTGTAAAATTTAAGTCCTGGAGCAAAGGAGAGAAAATTATGCCAGGCTTTACAAGTTAAAACTGAATTTTTTCAGGAATTTGTGAAACGTTCATTTGCTCTATTCCCAATCGTTACTATATGTGTCCCAATTGCAGGCTTTGATGAGTTCTTGACAGAAGCTTGATTTGTTTTCCCTAGGCCAAATGTGCTCTGCTGTAATTTGACCCAGAACACATGTCTAGAAACATCACTCTGGCTGCACTACATCAAACAAACTGAAGAGGTTGCTTCATACAAAACCTCATTGCTGTGATATATATATATATACGTATATATATATGTGTATATATATATATATGTATATATATACACATATATATGTGTGTGTGTATATATATATATATATATATATATATATATATATATATATATTATTTATTTATTTATAGATATTGGAGACCTGGTGAATAGTTTTCACATTTTTTAAACCAGTTGGTTGCACTGCCTATTAGGTAATTATCCTGTATAAGACCTGACTTTAAAGCATGATGTAATGTGACACTGATTTTATTTTCTTACCATAAATCAATGGACATCTAAAGATTGGGTATCAATTGTTAATATGGGGTATATGAAGAAAATCTGTGTTTGGTAAGGAGGTTACCAAATCAATGATATGCAAATAGAGATATCCATAATTCTGTGACCTACCGTAAGAATAATGTTAGTTCTTCTGTGATTCTCAGGATTTGGATTAAACTTACATTTGAGCCTATATCACAGACTACTCGGCATTTCTATTACTTGTGTAAGGTTTCTTTTATGCAATAGATTGTAAGTAATTTGAGAAAAGGGACAATAAAAATCTTCATATTTCTATCATCACATAAAATACATGTTATCAAGAGTTTAGTGATATTTTTCAAATAAAAATATATAGTTTTTAAGATAGATGGGACTATTTATTTTAATAAATGTAACTCATTCACTTTATATTTGCAGAAACTATGTTTCATAGAAGGAGTGTGACTTTCCTAAAGATGTGGTCAGTTGGGGACCATTAATTTTGGAAGGACTAACTCCCAATCTAAACATTTACCATCAACTACATCAAGTGGAATGAAAGGCATTGCTTTGATTAGGCATCCTATGTTTCACTTTAGAACTTTTTTTTCTCTTCTATTATGGTTGTATTTCTGAGTTTTAGAAAAATATTAAGACAGTGCTTAATCGGCATTTTAAAATAAATCCCATAGCCATTTGATACACAGTGGTGGTATTTCAGAAACATGGGTTCAAAATATATGTCTTTACAAGTAAAAGGTCCTTTTTATTTAAATGGGCTTTATGCCCAATATGGGGCTTGAACTCACAACCCTGAGATCAAGCGTTGCATGCTCTAACAACTGAGCCAGCCAGACACCCTTTAAGCAAATGGTCTTTAATTACACATTTTTTTTCCTTTTATAAAAATAATGATTCTTTTTTTTAGTCTCTAACCTCTTTTGTTTCCTAATTAATGCAATGTATTTCCTTTAGAACACTGCCTTAGATGCATCCTGCAAATTTTTATATGCCATTTTTAAAATTTCATTTATTCCAAAGAATCATCACATTCCCCTTGTGATTTGTTATTTGACCCATGGGTTATTTAGAAGGGTATTGTTTAGTTTCCAACTGTGTGGCCCTTTCCAGATATTTTTTCATTATTAAGTTTTAATTTAATTCCATTCTGGTTAAAGAAACGTTGTGTCTTTCAGTTGTTTAAAATTTATTGTAACTATTTTATGGCACAGAATAGGATGTGATTTCATCTTGGTAAATGTTTTGTGTGCAGTAGCAAAAAATAGTATAGCCATTCCAACTTTCTTTTCATTATTTTCAGGCATGATATATATTTTTCATACTTTTATATTTATTTTAGGTGTCTTTATATTTAAGGTTGGTATTTATGGATAACACATAGCTGCATCTTGTTTTTTGTTAAATAAAATCATATCTACTTACGTCTTTAGTTTATTTTAGGCCACTGTTCAGTATAGGCTTCAACCAAATACCAAAAAACTGTTAGTCATTTCCAGTTAGTTGAGCTAACCACAGTGGATCCAAAATCTTAGTGAGTAAGTGTTTTCTGATCTGGTATTATGTTCTTTTACTTCTTATTTAACAAAACCAAAATACATCCCAACATATATTTCACAAATTATGCTCATAGAAATGAGCAAACTCTTGTCATTTATATTTCATATGTCATCTATCGACTTCTGGGTCAGACTTTGAATTTTTCCCCTAAGTGAAGAAGACTAGGATAAGAGTCCCATTATAATCTGGAGGGAGTGAAGGTGATGATCTTGGAGAATGAAGAGAATTGCTGTTCTTTAGCTGGGTCCCTACTCCTGATGATTGTTAAATGAGGCAAGACAAATCACACAGAAGAAGATGATTACTACTGTTGGTAAGACATTCAGAGAGTTTTATTTGTGATATTCAAATTCATTTCTGAATATCAGAAATGTTTTCTGTTTTCAAGACCTTATGCTTTCCTTGTAGTTCTAACTTTCAAATACGATACCTGGTAATGTTATTAATGTAACCTAAATTATAATACAACAACATATAGAAAGTTTTTCAGGTGATTTTCAAGTATGTCATCCCTGTGGCTATAAGAGGTCATTATTTTTTCCCCAGCATGGTCATAATAGTTCTGATCCTCTAAGCATCTCTACTAAGCCTAGTATTGAAATCTAAGCTTTTTGTTTATTTTCTTTAAGATCCCAGTGATATCAGAATTAGCAATTCACCTACCACCCTACCCTATTCTGTTTGGCTTCAAAATAGATAATCATAGGTGGTATTGAGTCTGCCAAAGCCTTGCCTTCATTATGCACTTTATTCCAGGTGATCACAGGCTGATTATTTGACTAACTTTTTGCTAGTCTTCTGTCATTTTATGAAAATGACCTAGTGAGTCCTATTTTCTACCAATGCTGATGTCTTCTCAATAATTAAACAGGTATAACCAATAAAATAACTGATCTCATATTTTCTTTTTTGTGGGTCTGCAGTTCTTATTCCAAATCTATACCAGTCAGGATTGAAGGAATAAAATAGAAATACAACTCAAAGCATTTTAATATTTTTTGTTATTTATTTATTTATTTATTTATTTATTTATTTATTTATGTATCTACTTATTTATTTATTGGGGAGAGACAGAGAAAGCACAAGCCGGGGAGGGGCAGAGAGAGAGAGGGAGAAGGAGAATCCCAAGCAGACTCTGTGTGGTCAGTGTGTAGAGCCCAATGTGAGGCTTGAACTCCCAAAACCGCAAGGTCATGACCTGAGCTGAAATTGAGAGTCTGAGCCACCCATGTGCCACTCAAAGTATTTTAAAAAGGAACAGGAGCAATAAGGGTTTAAAATGAAGAGAATTATATCCTGTCAAAACCATTGACAGGTTAACGAGAATTGTTGTATCCTGGACTCCTTGAAAAGTAACCAGGACCACACAGAACTAGCCCTGTAGGCATGGAACTTTTGCCATTGCCATAGCTTTCATCCAGAAATTCTGTGGATCCCTCCATCACTTCATCCGGTTCTGCTCAAATGTAGGTATGTCAGTGAGAGCATCTGTGACCACCCAATATAACAACTGGTTCCAGGTAAGAGAGTTTGCATTGTGCAAATGGAGGTCTCGGTCATTGGATTCCCAATGAGATTTACTGGGGATCTGCACTCAGAATAAAGACAGGAGGAAAATAGCAAGCACAAAGTAGTTTATTAAAGTGAAAGTACACTCTCAAGGTGGAAGAGCAGGCTGGTGGAACCTGCCCCTATGTTGTTTTAGAATTGGATATTATTGGATCTCTCTGGGCTGGAAGGAGCTGTGACATTCAGTGGGGTGGTCTCTAGTAAATCTTACCAGGTTTGTACCTGAACCATCATAGCAGTCTTTCTCCTTTGGGGTGGGACTGTTCTTGTAATGCCAATGCATTATAATGAGTTTATGGGTTACCTGGAGCAGAGGTGGAAGAGGAGAGCCCTTGTTGTATACCTGTGGCCCTTTGGTCTGTCAACTCCAAGATCTTAGAAGCCACAAGGTCAGAATATCATGCTCCTGGGCTTATAATGTATAGTTCATTTATCACCTTCCTGCATCCAGCTCATGTCTCTATCATTACCCTTCAATGACTTGGGGTTCTGTCTTCTGGTGTTCCTCCCACCACTCATGTTTAGCTTCTACTTAACAGACTCACCCAACATATTTCATATGTTCTTACACTGTGTTATTTTCTCTATAGTAGTTCTCATCTGGCATATATTTGATTGTATATTTCTTTATTAACTATTTCCTCTTGTAGAATATGGTTCTATACCGAAGGAATTTTTGTTTTGTTCACTGGTATATTTCCCTACTTAGAACTATGTCTGTTACATTATGGGTACCTAATATCTGTGGATTAAATAAATGCATGCATGCATGCATGGATGAAATTATATGACTTTGTCTATGGTTTTCTTCTTACTTAAATGGCTACTTTTCTCCTCTACATCTTCTCAATTTCTAAACACTATTCAATATTCAGCTCACATCAGGCATCCTTATGGTTTCTTCGCACAATTTACTATGCCTCCTCCCTGAGATCCTAATTGATTTTGTAGTCTATACCAGATTATTTAAGATTCTGCCATATATTTAAAACATGTAAATACTACTAAAATCTTGCAAGATTGGTGCGGGAAAAGAATGTATCTTAGTTTTATTTCACACATTCTGAGAACCTTATGTTTTAATGAATATTTTTCAATCCCAAATTATTTATAACTTAAATAAGAGTGAAGCCCCATTTTTCAAGTGGTTTATCTATGTTATCATGTCAATAATAAACATTTTTGATTACTTATCATACCAGGTATAGTTCTCTATGCTTCATATTTCTTATTCAGAACAAATACCCTATAAGAAAGATTTAACAATGTTATGTATAAATTGATAGGCAGGAATTTATATGAATTTTTTCCCATTTATATAAATGGTACATTGGGAGAAAGAGAACCAGACCTGGCTTTGCTGCTCATGAGTCATGGAATTTGAAGTAAATTATTCCTCAACCCTGGTCAGAGTTTCTCTGTATGCAGTTGAAGCTATTGACAGGATTATCTATAAGGCACCTTCCAGTTTTAATAATCTATGAATGTGAGTTAGAAAAACTGAAGCACTTCAAGGCCACTCTTTAAAAGTATAAATACATAAGAAGTAGAATATTTAAGAAGGAAGATTCCTTCAGGAATCCTTCAGGCTTAACTAGCTCCATTGTCTCCAGTTCCTTGAATCCTGATTTCACTGTCATTTTTCAAGAATGTAATTTAAGTAAATTATTTCATGTTTGGATGTAGTTATTTGACAACAAAAAGCTTGAAATCTTTGCTTAACACAGACTAAAATTCTCTTTCAAAAGAAAATTTTAGTCTAGATGGAAATTAGGCAGAAACTAAAGGAAATAATATTACTAGGAAGAAATCTTGAGTTCATAGAAAACTTCATCTATGTACATTGTAGGAGCTGGGATCCTGACAGGAGATGGGTCCTCATACTCAAATATTTGATGTCAGGCAATTTACAGAAGTATAAATAGGATAAAGTATCCCACGAAAAATGTGAGACAGTGTAGGGAATAGGCTTAGGAATTCCTGGAGCTTGCCCCCATGAGTTAACTAGACATAAAGAATTAGAAAGCCACAAGGTGAACCCATACAAGTTTGGGTACACAAGATTAGGTAAACAGCGCAAAGGGCCACAGTATGTGACAAATGTATAAGAACAGAAAAGCCTCAGGATGAAAGCATCAAAAATGAGGTAAACAAGATTAGGTATTCAGGGCAGAAACGCCCCCTCAACTTAGTACAATAGCAGAAAGCTGCTTTCACAGGAAGGAAGGACAAAAACAGCTAAATAGGACTTTAGACCACAGCAGGGCAAAGTTGTCCAAAGTGGAGCTAATTAGCAAAAGTAACGTGCCTTGTTGACCCCGAGGTAGCATGCTCTGTCTTTCTTGTCCCCTGGGCCAGTTCAGGTAAACAGAGGTGGGCCTCATGCCTGCTGTAAACAACCTTCCTCCCAGAGCCAGAATTTTGTTTATTATTGACCTAAACCCCTAACACCACATATCTTCAAGACCCCTTTCCCTCACACCCATGAGTTAATGTTCACAGTTTCATTTTCTCTTTGTGCACATCCATCACACTTGTAAGTCTTCTGACCTTAATAAACACAGAACAATGACCCTTCCTGGGGGCTCTTGTCTCCTCCTGGACATTGGCCTCTCTCACATTTTAATCCTGCATCTGCTCTCTTGCTGGACAAGAGAGAACTTCAGACCCAGAGTCTATGATGAGGCACCCATGTATTAACCACATCAGAAAACTTACTTCATCTAGACCTAAGGAGCAAAAGGAGGGAATAGGAGTAAAGAAGCCTGGAAATAAACCATGGTAGAGGTGCTGTCTCACAGAGGTGGTACCTTACAACATTGCCATTGTCAAACCCACTGCAAAGCAGGGAGACAATGGTGGTGGCAAGTGTGAGTATCAATATGTCAGTTTTTTTTTTCTAGCCCTACCCTCTAGAATCCTGTCCATGGCATCACTGGCCAACAACAAGATATAGGTGCAGTCTATAGAGATTGGTCTCCTGGATTGTAGAGTGGGACAGAAAAGAGCGGTGAGAAGTATGAAGGGAGGTAACACATGAGAACAGATTGTCAGGTCAGATTCACACAAATCAGGGATGTTGCCTAGTGTTAGGTCGTTTTGATTATTTCAAGGATACAAACAATCCGAGATAAAGTCTAAACAGGAAAATCTGTGGCACATTCAGGAACATTCTGTATGTCCTTCCTTATTAATGAAATACGTGGGTAGCTTTTAGTTCATGAAACCTCTCCATTTTATACCTCAGATAGTTGCCTATTATATGTGACATTTTCAAGGAAACTATGCCCCAAGAATCCATATATCCTAGGTTTATTTCTGATAAACAGTTGTAATTATGAACATCTGGCTACAACAATCTTATAGATATGGACTCTCCTCCTAGAAAATATCATTATCCTGTTTTCCAGAAAGTATGATACTTTTTTTTTCAATATATGAAATTTATAGTCAAATTGGGTTCCATACAACACCCAGTGCTCATCCCAAAAGGTGCCCTCCTCAATACCCATCACCCACCCTCCCTTCCCTCCCACCCCCCATCAGCCCTCAGTTTGTTCTCAGTTTTTAAGAGTCTCTTATGCTTTGGCTCTCTCCCACTCTAACCTTTTTTTTTTCCTTCCCCTCCCCCATGGGTTTCTGTTAAGTTTCTCAGGATCCACATAAGAGTGAAAACATATGATATCTGTCTTTCTCTGTATGGCTTATTTCACTTAGCATCACACTCTCCAGTTCCATCCACGTTGCTACAAAGGGCCATATTTTGTTCTTTCTCATTGCCCTGTAGTACTCCATTGTGTATATCAACCACAATTTCTTTATCCATTCATCAGTTGATGGACATTTAGGCTCTTTCTATAATTTGGCTATTGTTGATAGTGCTGCTATAAACATTGGGGTACAAGTGCCCCTATGCATCAGTACTCCTATATCCCTTGGGTAAATTCCTAGCAGTGCTATTGCTGGGTCATAGAGTAGGTCTATTTTTAATTTTCTGAGGAACCTCCACACTGTTTTCCAGAGTGGCTGCACCAATTTGCATTCCCACCAACAGTGCAAGAGGGTTCCTGTTTCTCCGCATCCTCTCCAGCATCTATAGTCTCCTGATTTGTTCATTTTGGCCACTCTGACTGGCGTGAGGTGATATCTGAGTGTGGTTTTGATTTGTATTTCCCTGATGAGGAGCAACATTGAGCATCTTTTCATGTGCCTGTTGGCCATCCGGATGTCTTCTTTAGAGAAGTGTCTATTCATGTTTTCTGCCCATTTCTTCACTGGGTTATTTGTTTTTCGGGTGTGGAGTTTGGTGAGCTCTTTATAGATTTTGGATACTAGCCCTTTGTCCGATATGAAAGCATGATACTTTTAACAGGAGATCAGAACTATGCACATTCCTTCTTTCGTTACCTGGAAGTATTTGATAATGGGGAGACTGTTGGAGAGATGGTATGTCTTCAGTTACACTGCTAGCTGAATTTAAATTTGAAAGTGAGTTACCATCGGTAAAAAGGTAAAAAGGAGTTAAAAATTAACATAAAGCATAGCTGCTTCATTTGTAGCTTCGAGGAGGCAGCATTTATCAAAGCTGCTTTCTTCCACCACCTACTTCATATTATGCTTACCCTCTCCCAACAGCTCAGCACATTTTTGTTTATTTTTATTTGTTTTCTCTGCTGGGAAACCCACATTTTCTTTAGATGACCTTATTTTCATGTGTCGCAGTCTGCTGAGGCTGACAAAATACCATAGGCTATATGACTTAAACAACAGAAATTTATTTTCTCACAGTTTGGGAGGATAAAAGTCCATGATCAAGGTTCTGGTGATTTGGTTTCTTGTAATGACTCTCTACTGGACTTGCAGATCGTGCTTCAGTTCATGGGGGAAGCTCTGCTCGTGATGTCCAGGGAGGCTTACTGAATATTTCCAAACACTCAAGCCCATCAAGACACTGCTTTTCTCATGCCTGCTAATATATCAGAAGCCACAGGTCAAATAAGCAAAGTTAAGCAGAGAATGCACACTCCTCCCACCATGAAACCAAACAAGCCACATGACAGGGCCAACTAACAGGGTGGGGTGGGGAAGTAAATACTTTTAATACAGGATATACTCTGGAGAGCACTAAGTCAATAATTTTGTGCAGTAATCTACACAATTGCATTGCTCAAGTCTAGATAGACTCTCCTGTCTAAAAATTCCAATCCAAATTCTCATCCCTTTCCATGTGATACAAGTATATATATAACTGTAGTTCTCTTTATGGTACTATTATGCCTATGCTAATCACTGTCTACCACGTTGTTCTAACCTGACATTGTGGTCTTTGTGCATAAATGACAACTGTCAGTACTTAATACACCCAAATTTACTTCAAGGGATTATGGAATTTTGCCTCTCCTTCCCTTTGCTCTCTCTTACTGCAATGGAAATATCTACTTCTCATGTGCTATTCATTTCTCTTACTTTTTTTTTTCTGTCTTGCTCATTTACATCTATTTCTTCTCATAGTTTATTCCCAACCATGTGTCTTGGAATATCAATACCATAAGAAATGAGGTGCTATCCCATTAGTTTATAACAATTATTATTTATTGAGAACTCTTTTATAAGTTAGTTCTATGAGGACAAAGGTAGTATTTTAGACCTTATGGGTGTATGAGTAATTTCATATATATTATATGATCCTTACTGGTTAGTGAGATGTTATTTATTGTGCAACTTTTATTTGCTAGGCAGGTTTTAGATAGTTTGAAAACCTTTGAAAACCTTTATATTGCATTAATCATATCATTTAATTGCGTATCTTATATTTATAAGACATAATTACTTCCTATAAAGATATTTGCAATGTATGGCAGCAAAAAAGTTATATGTGGTCAAAGCATTGCAAGTGGCAAAAATGTTACTTGAAAGCAGAATTTATTATTCCAACTACCATGTTTCTTTTAATACAACACAAAGTATTGTAAAGCTGCCATACTGTTGACTGATGTTCCACTTGATATTGCCTGCAATAAAACCGTGTGTTTGAGTAAAGTTTGTTTGAAAGATACTTTAATTCTATTTCTGTACTGATCTTAAAATTTAGAGTGCAATCTTGCAGCTAATGAACTTTGTTCCATTGTGATTGAGGGTCATGTCAGAATGAAGTCATTAATCACTATAATTCCACACAGAGGAGCCTGAAATTGCTAGAGAGTGAGCATTTAATAAGTGGGAAATACTATAAATGTCACTCCAGAAGTGAGCCAATGAAGAGACAGGTAATGATTCAATAGTGTATTTTTAAAACTATATGTAGGCTGATTTGGAAGAAATACAGTGATTCATTTTTGGAATGATTTTTATGGAACCAATTCATTTGAAAATTATAGCTGAGAAAATGGTATGTGTGTGACATTACTTTATCCATTCTTAACTGGAAGTTATAAAAATGAATGTTATTTAGAAGAAAGGTCATGAAGGGAAAACTCTTCTTCGAAATAACCCAGCCTGCATTTGATAGTCAATTGAAAGTTTACCTATTTACATAAATCAGGGAAAATATAGGTAAAATTGTATACTTTTAATTAAAATTTTTTAACGTTTATGCAGTTTTGAGAGACAGAGAGCATGAGCAGGGGAGGGGCACAGAGAGAGGGAGACACAGAATCCAAAGCGGGTGCCAGGCTCTGAGCTGTCAGTACAGAGCCCGACACGGGACTTGAACTCACAAACCGTGAGATCACGATCTGAGCCGAAGTAGGATGCTTAACTGACTGAGTCACCCAGGTACCCTTGTACTTTTAAGTTTAAACTTCATTTTTATTATTAGAAGTTTAAAAAATGGAGGAAAAAGACTTCCAGTCTAGTCTCCGAAGATTAAACGTACCACTGGCTGAAGAAGTATGACAACACACACTGAATATGGTAGAAAATAATCACCATATTTACAAGTATTTTTTTAATGTTTATTTATTTTGAGAGAGAACATGTACAAGCAGAGGAAGAGGCAGAGGGAGAGAGAGGAGAAAAGCCCAAGCAGACTCCCTGCTGTCAGAGCAGAGTCTGATGGCACTGCTCAATCCCACAAACTATTGGATCATGACCTGAGCCAGAATCTAGAGTCAGATGCTTAACCAACTGAGCCACCCAGGCGCCCCTACCCTACACGTATTTTTATTCTGTGTGATGTGAGATATTAATATTGCTATAATCTAACTTAGCAATTTTATTCACTCCTTGTTTCTTTTTCCGTTCTATAAAACCAATCATTTGTATGAAGTGACATATAATGTGCCTTCTAGCCCTGAGAAGTTGTGACTGTTTAGACAGTCTAATTTGTTGTTAGTAACAAGTAGCTTTCTCTCTAGCAAAAATCATTATTGGTTATTAAAAATAAATATCCTAACCTTACATTTCTCTTTGGCCTGAATAATTTTCCTCTAATTGGATGCTCTAGTATTTTTTTCACTTTATTATTTTTCAGGATACCCTGTGAATGTCAAGTCGTTCATTTTTTTTTTAGTGTTTATTTATTTTTGAAGGAGAGAGAGACAGAGCATGAGCAGGGGTAGGGCAGAGAGACAGGGAAACAAAGAATCCGAAGCAGGCTCCAGGCTCTGAGCTGTCAGTACAGAGCCCAACGTGGGGCTTGAACTCACAAACCGTGAGATCGTGACCTGAGCCAGAGTCAGATCCTTGTCCGACTGAGCCACGCAGGCGCTCCTCAAGTAGTTCATTTTAAATAACAGCTCCATCTTCAACAAAATTATAAATCTTCTAAAGGTATCTTTGCTCAGTAGCTCATATGCCATAAACTAATAACAAGTAAATGGAGTCAAGGAAAACTTTAGTGAAAGGTAACTCTGACATTAATTAGAAACCATTACAATATCCAAATTGCATATTTTCCTACCAAACTGCTGTGAAATGGCATCTCATGTTTTAGATAATAGCATTTTAATACCTGATAAATACACTCATGATCACTGCTTTTTCAACAGGCAAGCTATGCATGTTTTATTTAAGCTGTCATGTCCCAGAGATTATTCCTGTTCTTCTATGCTTAAACATTTTTACTGAATTATTGTAACAATTCATTTCCAAGTGATAAAAGAATAATGCACTGCTGTAAGATATTTTTTTGATTTTAAGGTACAATTATTCTGCATATTTTCCTCCTTAAGCCCTGTTTTTCTTTTTTCTTTTTTTTTTAAGTTCTATAGAGATAATTCCCTTCTAATAGGAAAGTACATATTATGAAGAATTGTGTTTTGAAGATAAGCACATTCTCTGGTTCCTTAGTGGAAGCATTTGCTAAGATTGAAGCAAGCGAAAAATGTTCTTCTTTCTAGGAGTGGAATATGTGATGTTTATAAAGAATGCTGCGTGAATGTACTTCTTAGAAGTGAGACTGTAGAAATGAACGTAGAATGGGAACTCACAACTTTAATTTTCACGGACTGAACACGTCCTGTGAAACAAGTGTATTCAGAATAATATGCACATTCGCTTTCTAGCTGTCTTCAGTACATAGCTCCTTTTTGTTTTGCATTCTGTAGGTGCTCTGTATGTTATAGAATCTATGAGTCTATCCTGCTCTTTCAAGAAATCACAATCAAACAGGTTATCAATGATACATATGTTTAATATATTCAGTTTCACCCTAGATAAAATATGCTGCTAATTTCTCCTTAACTAGAAAAGGTTTGGAGCTTCCTATATTTAGACAAACCAGGCCATTGATGTGGTAAACTTTAAGATTAATTACAAAAGGCTCATGGCCTTTGACTGTTCACTTGAGAGTTATGGGTAAGAAATATAATGGAGAGGCAGTGATTTGAAGCTGGATATGGAAGGACAACTGGGGACCACCCTCCCTGAAAGGGTTTGACATCCTGGCAATGGAACATTATATACCACCTCATGCATGTATAGACACATATTACATTTATTGAAACTGAGTTTAGAGAAACAAATTATTCACACCCATAGAAAAATCCTCTCTTGCCCCCTCTCTGTCTTCCTCTCCTTCCTTCTCTATCTCTCCCTCTCCTTCTCTCCCTCTCTCTCCTTCTCTCCCCACACTCTCTCTCCCCATCTCATTCCCTTCCCCCTCCCTTATCTTTCCATGTTTAAGTGCAATGTAGGTAGATGTCTGGAATTAAGACTCCTCTGTTTTCCTTAGCTGCTGAAGTGATTTGTTTCCTTCAAATTAACATGCGTATTATTATTTGTATATGTAAAGTAATTGAGTAAGAACTATACAGGACATTTATGAACAAAATCACTTTTATTTAAGACTTTGCAGCTTGGAAAAAATGAATATGGTTACTGAACTGTAAGTATTTCAATATATGAAGGGAAGATTTATTTATTTATTTATTTATTTATTTATTTATTTATTTATTTATTTATACCTTCTTTATCTTTTTCTGTGTGTATTATTATCCCTCATCTTCTGTTGCTATTAGTTTTACTCCAAAGATGTGATTCTTCTGGTGTGCACTCTTGATGCAAAACAAAATTAAATCCAGGCTCTATCACTAATCAGCTATAAGACTTTCAGAAAGTCTGTTAACCTCTCTGGGCTTGAGTACCCTCATCTGTATAAGTAGGGCATTGACTCTAAGGTTTGCTTCAGGTCTGTATTTTATTCTAGAGCTGCATCAATATAAGTGACAATTTCTTCTGTTTTCTGTTTTGGATAAATTGGCACTCAAGTGAGTGCTGTTATTTATCTGTTCTTGAACTTTAATGCAGTGCAATTTAACTTTGCATTACCCTCTTGACCCATGGTAGCATCTTTGAATGTTAATGAAAATTTGAGTTCATGTTAAGACAGTTTATTATTTCACTTGATGGAACTATTATGATGACAATCATTTTGAAGGAAGGAACAAAATTATTTTAAAAAAACCTTGATTTTGCAAGGTCTTTAAAATAAATTGTATGTAAATCTTCTCCACTCTAAAAGGTAGGTGATATTAACCTCTTGAAATTTAGGACAGTGAATTTTAAAGGTCATTGTTTTTGTTGGATCTCAAGGAACTGCAAGATGCATGTTCTGAACCTAGATCTGTATAGTGGCAAAGTTGGTCATTTCATACTACAGTTGACCCTTGAATAATGTGAAGGTTGCGGTACTGACCCCTGCACTGTCAAAAATCCACATGTAACTGCTGACTCACCAAAAACTTAACTATAAACAGCCTTTGTTTCAAAAATATGTATTATGTTTTAGAGAGAGAGTGCAAATGGGGGGTGAGGAGGAATGGGGCAGAGAGAGGGGAACAGAGGATTCGAAGTGGGCTCTGTCTTTGACAGCAGTGAGCCCGATGTGGGGCCTGAAATCATGAACTATGAGATCATGACTTGGGCCGAAGGTGGATGCTTAACTGACTGAGCTACCCAGGTGCCCCACAAATAGGCTACGGTTGACCAGAAGCATTGCAGATAACATAAACAATCAATTAATACATATTTTGTATGTTATGTGTATTATATACTGTATTCTTACAATAAAGTAAGCTACAGAAAGAAAATGTTATTAAGAAAATCAAAGGAAAAGAAAACACAGTATTGCACTGTATTTATTGAAAGGATTTATTGAATCCACCTGCAAGTGGACCCACACAGTTCAAGGAAGAGTCAATTATGGGGCTACCTGAGTGTCTCAGTTGGTTAAGCGTCCGACTCTTGGTTTCAGCTAGGTCATGATCTTGTGGTCCACATCAGTCTCTGTGATGACAGTGTGGAGCCTGCTAGGGATTCTCTCTGTCCCTGTCTCACTCTTTCTGTCTCTCAACATAAATAAATAAACTTAAAAAAGTTAAAAAAGAGCAATTATACATTCTTTTTTATTCCATCAGGTAGCTAGGTTTTAAAGGCCTCTCTATTATATCTAATTCTCTCCCCATCTCCCAGTTCTTTTCCCCTTTTTGCCATAAGGCAATATTCATTTTTCTCCAGGGACCTGATGCCAACCTTACATTGTCAGTTACAGAAAGAGCACATAAGAATAGATTTGTACCATTTTGACCAATTGTGACAGGCACAATAGCAGACTACACAGGTTCTAGAAACATTCTGCCTATTTTTGAATAGCATTTATTAGCTATTATGTTTTGCATGAGTTACTTAGATTCTTTGTCTCATTTTCCTCATCTGTACAAAGGAATATGAATTGTAAAATCATTATATAATTAACTTACCGAGTTTTCTATATATAACATAGGTTAATGTTATGAGGAGAAATATTAGGTACAGAAATTTAGCTAATATTCACAGGCATTCATGTGTCGCTGGAGCTTTAGACTGATTTATTATATTATTTCTTTATTGCTCACTACAGTGTCCTGCATAACTGAACTTGCTTAAACCATGTGACAATGATCTACAGTGACCCTGACTTCCATTTCCTCTTTTCTGATCCTCTTACCTCCAGACTCTGGTCTTGACATGTAGGACTCTAACTAGTAGCCAGACCCAACCTCAAATCCAGTTTTGCTTTATAATCTATGTCTGGAGCTTTGATGGCTGGACTATATCACAAAATCTGATTTATCCAACCATAATGGCTCCAAATGAAATACTATCCAACCATAATGGCTCCAAATGAAATACTATAGTTTTTTATTCCATCCTAGGGAGAAACATCCTGTTGGTTTTATTTACAATTGGAGAGTCAAGCTCTAAAAGACAATTATTTGTATTTCACAGTATCTGTGGCTCTTGTTATTTAATGCTATGTTGCAGGTTCTGTCACATTTGATGGGCCACTGTATTTTCCGTTCTTTCAAGTTTAGGGAATTTACTATATGCTTTATAGTATATAGAATTGCTTTAGTATTTATTATTATTTAGTATTTATTATTTTCTTTTTTAAATTTTATTTTATTATTTTTTTGAGAGAGAGGGATGGAGGGGGGAGAGAGAGAGAGAGAGAGAGGGAGAGAGAGAGAGAGAGAGAAGGAGAGAGAGAGAGAATCTTAACTAGGCTCCATGTTCAGTGTAGAATCCAATGCGGGCCTCATGACTCTGAGATCATGATTTGAGCTGAAATCAAGAGCTGGATGCTCAACTGACTGAGCCACCCAGGCACCCCTTCTGCAGTATTTATCATCATCTTAGCTTTGCTCAAAGGGATGGCCTAATAATCAAGGATGACTGAAAGGCATGTAGTTATTCAGAGAAGGAAAAAAATAACTAATTAAAGGTAAATTAAAAGGCATTTTATTTCTCTGCTAGGGAACATAACTTTACATGAGGGTCAGAAATAGTTTCAGAATCTAACGTTCACTTGTGATGGCATGGTTGAAAGAAATCGTTCTTGGTCACAAGATATGCCAATATTTTGCTAGTCACTGAAGATAAGTTTTATCCTCATATATTATAGCCAAGTTTTATCCTCATATAAATTATTTTTGCCATGAGTAATTGTTATTAAAATGATAGTTATTATGATAGAAATTCTATGAAGTGATGTAGAATCATAGTGGGAGGAATAAACAGGCACAGAGAAGTTTATACAAATGAAGATATTAGTTTGAAATAAGTATTAAATGCTGCATTAGCTTATCAGGCAATGAAGAATATGAACAATTTTAGAACATGTAAAACAGTATGTGGCAAATAAAAAAGAATGCAGTCTTGCCATTTGCAGCAACACGGATGAATCTAGAGGGTGTAATGCTACATGAGATAAGTCAGAGAAAGACAAATACCATATGATTTTACTCATATGTGAAATTTAAGAAACACAACAGATGAAAAAGGGAAAAAGAGACAAACAAAAAACTAGATTGTTAAATATAGAGAACAAGCTGGTTGGTGGTGGTTGCCCGAGGGGAAGTGGTGAGGAGATGGGTGAAAAAGTTGAAGGGGATTAAGAGTATGCTTATTGTGATGAGCACTGAGTATTTTATAGAATTCTTGAATCACTATATTATACACCTGAAACTAATATAACACTGCATATTAATTACACTGGAATTAAAAAAAATTGAATAATTAAAAACAAAGCAGTATGTGGCAAAACAAAGGTGAATAGAATCATCCTACAGACTTATATTGATGTCAAACATGTAGAAGCCTAGTTCATTTTGCTCGTGACAGTGCTAGGCTATGTCTCTAACTTCTCACTCTTTTCTTTCTATGCATGTCAAAGTAATTATTGAACAAAAAGTGAGACTTTTACAAACCTGATTATGCATATAAAGTCCAAACCAGGAACATGTTTAGAGTTGGAAAGTGGGAAATCCAACAATTTCTTAGGCACCTGGGTGGCTCAGTTGGTTGAGCGTCTGACTTTGGCTCAAGTTATGGTCTCACAGTTCATGAGTTTGAACATCACATCGGGTTCTCTGCTGTCAGCCTGGAACCTGCTTTGGATCCTCTGTCCCCCCTCTCTCTCTGCCCCTCCCTTGCTCATGTTCTCTCTCTCAAAAATTTAAAAAAAAAAATCAAAAAAAAAAACAATTTCTTAACTAATGTATTGGGGAAAAATGGGAAAAGTTATTATTTTGTCCGATTTTAATCTGCCTAAAAGTAGCCATAAGAGAATTATTTGAATTTTATGGACTGTACTTTGCCTTTAGAAATACTTTACTGCCAAATAAGTCAGAGACAGCAATTTATAGTTCGATGTAGAAGAAAAAGGCAACAGATCCATGCATGTTAGAACTATATAAATGTGATATTTGGGGATAGAGCTTAAAGATCAGCTTGGTCTTCTACTGAATTTTCAACTAACAAGATATAACAAAATAGATAAATGAGAAGAAACAGGTTTATTCTACATAACCTATTAAAAGTTAAATTTCTGTGAATGATTATTTGGTTTAATACCCTAGAGCAAAGTTTTGGGACCTTCCAAAATTTAGATACCCCTTTCTTTATTTTTTCTTTCTGATCACCTGCGAGCAATTCAGTCTCTCTAGGAAATTAATGTTTGGCTGATACCCAAACCAATCAACCAACATTTCAGGATAAAAGTGCATAACCCATTACAGCTTAGACTGTAAATTATCATATAACCTTTACTAAATTAAATAACCATATGTTTCATTACATGTCATTTCTTATAAGTCTGTTTGATGTAGCTTATCCTTCTATTAAAACTTTCAATTATCCAAAGTCTAAAAAATAAGATAATATATTTAAAGAGTCTGATATATCACTTAGGTCAAAGTGGATGTTTTAAAAAGATTAGCATTCTTTTCTTCCCCCCCCCCACCTCTCCCTAAAAAGTGAAACAATTTGGCTGCAATATCTCTCTTTAATTCTTGTAGCCATGGAAAATATTTGTATGGTTGTGCTTTAATGATGATTGATGATTGCTGAGGTAATGCTGTCTTCAGCCTTTTGCTGTTCTGCCAGGACAGCCTGTCACCCAGCAAGGGTTTCACGACAAACTCCTTGATTTTTAAATCATGACAGAATTTCCAAAATGGTTTCTACGTGTAACTGATAGGGTCATTAACATTTTGTACAAAATTAATTGCCATGTTGATGGTTCTGTTTCTTGACTTCCTTCTGTGCTAAATCCCCAACCAAATGTTAGCAGAGGCACACGGTTTCTGACTTCCTCATTTCAAAATTTATCTTGTGATTATGTGCCTGAATTTTTAACACGTATGGTTATCTCTTCTACAATCATTTAATAATATTTTTTTTAATTTTTTTGCCCATGTTGAGGTTTTGTTCTTTTTAAAGAAAATTTTTTATATAAAATGACTTCCCAAGAGTCCTGTAGAGATTTTTTTTCAAAATCCCCTGATACATAAAGTATAAATGCAGAGTAAAATTGTCAGGGCCCTGCAGAGCTACCCAAATGCTTTAATTAAGCTTAAAAATATCTTCCTTTTGTTCAAGAGTGCGTCTTAATGAATTATGGTGTAAAATTCATAACAACTGCACTTTGATATAAAGAGATAAGGGGAATCTGGTGTAAATGCCTTTAATATTTCAAAGAAGTTTCCTGTGAGGGTTGGGTAGACTTTAACATGTTTTTAGAGTCTCAGTCAAATGTTAGTTCGTCTCTGAGAGGTAAATCTCAGGATACTGACAGAATTTGAAAGACTCCAAGGCAGATTCTCAAGTGCAGTGAATTCACTGTGGTGATGCCGCTTGGGAGAGAACAAGTCCCTTTTGCCTCCAACTTTAGCTTTGCAATTTAATCGATAGGGTTCATATTTTGGTTGTTCATATTCTTGGTTGTATTCTCTAACCCTGGTTCTGAAACAGAGTTGTGTGCTTAGTAGCCTTGGTAGAGTGTGGAATTTCCACCTGGAGCAGTTCTTGACATGTTTCTTCGAATGAAAATTTTCATCGAATCTTGGGACGATGTCCACATGCCGACTCAGTGCAGACTGAGATGGGATCTCTCTGTCCTAGGGTGCAAGGCTGAGTGGGAAAACTGGTCTGTTGATGTGGAAGACTGGGATGTTAATCTTTAAGCTTCCATGCACCGATGTTATGTTCAAGTCAGCCCAGGTTTCCTGAACTTCCTTTTCCTCATCTATAAAATCACAGAGTTACTGTGAAGATTAAGGAAACAGGGGTGCCTGGGTGACTCAGACGGTTAAGCGTCTGACCGTTGGTTATGGGTCAGGTCATGATCTCACGGTTTGTGAGTTCAAGCCCTGCATCAGGCTCTGCGCTGACAATGTGGAGCCTGCTTGGAATTCTCTCTCTCCCTTTCTCTTTTCCCCCACTTGTGCTGTGTCTGTCTCTCAAAATAAATAAACTTAAAAGAATTTTAAGAAAAGAATAGTAATAATGGCTGACATTTATGGAGTACTTCTGTATGCCAAGGACCATGTTAAACACGGTTAAACCTCATCCAAATCCTACAAGGTGGGAACCGAAACCTCACATTGCAGTGGGGAAATGGAAGCATAGAACCAAGTAAATTGCCCCCATGGTCACACAGCGGGTAATTAGGCTCCAGACCTGTGTTCTTAACCTAGCCACAATACAAGCTATCTTGTCCAAAACATGTCATCCATAAACAGTAGGTTCTTTCTTCTCCGTCTTCTCAGCTCACACACCAGAGTGCTTATGGATACTGTAGCTTGGCGAATGTTGAAGCTGTTCATCTCAGACTGTGGAATATAAATCTCTCTCCCCTAGTGTTTTCTCTCGGGTTATTAATTTTTATCTCATCTTCTAAATACCCTACCTCCAGGTTTTTTTCCGTTCTCCTGACCAGAGCATTAAGCGTGTAATTAATAACTTAGATCTTTATGTATTTCAATAACATATATATATATATATATTTCCCCTTGGCTGCTATGTGGAACCTTTTTGTAGTTTTCTGTCTCTCTGGCACTTTGTTCTCAGCCTCTCTTGTTGTCTTTTCATTTTCTCCCCAGTCCTCTAAGTGTTGGGATGTTCCTTCCTATTTCTGTCTTGTGCCTTTTGTCCTTCCTTACATATTTATTCATTTTATTTTAAAAAAATTTTTTTAATGTTTATTTATTTTTGAGAGAGAGAGTGAGACAGAGTGTGAGCGGGGGAGGGCCAGAGAGAGGGAGACACAGAATTGGAAGCAGGGTCCAGGCGCCGAGCTGTCAGCACAGAGCCTGACGCGGGGCTTGAACCACGAACCGTGAGAACATAACGTGAGCCAAAGTCGGACGCCCAACCGACTGAGCCACCCAGGCACCCCATATTTATTCATTTTAAACCAGGGGAGCAAATATTTGTTCTTGTCAGGACCCATGATAATTAGACTCTGAAAAGAAAATTTGGGAGAACTCAGGGTAGATCAAGGAATAGGCAACTCGTGCCATTTCTTTTCTTTGTAACACAATTTAGATTTGACAGGATCTTTAATTCTCACTAGTATCCAGTTCATCGTCCTTCCTCTGCTGCTCAGCCCACCCTCTGCTTGTTAGTGTTTGGGGTTTGTACATGGCTCTTCATAAAAAACTCACAATAGAGGGCTTTTAACCTCAGGAACCACTGTTAACAGGCACCTTCTTTTATTATCACCTAGTTCAGAGATGTTCTAGCAGCAAACCCTTTATAATAATACATTGTAATTTGACTTCTGCCTCTGTCTAGGGCCTCACTTTGGCCCTATCCTCCCATGGAACCATGTGCAGTCACCTTGGTTTATCTTTCTGTAGCTGAAATGCATCCAACTTATTCTCACCTTAAGGTTTTTGTTTGTGCTGTTCTCTCTGCACATGTCTGGAAAAAACTCTCGTTTTCCTTTATTCTCTCACACACAACACTTCTGATACCAGATGTGCAGGTTTTTTCCACAGTGACCAATTCTCTGACACCAGCTGTGTTTCCTACAGTTTAGTTCTGGAGACAGTGCAGAGCCCACAGGCTAAGGGGTCAGTCCCACAAGACTACCCCCATTACAGACATTGCTGTAAGTCTAGGCTGTCACCTGTATATCTGCCCAACTGGCTGTATAGATCAGGGTCCCCAAGGCATCCTCCTCAGGTTTGATAATTTGCTAGAATGACTATGTAACCCAGGAAAACAATGTAATTACTATTACTGATGTGTTGCAAAGGATATTCTAAAGGATACAAATGAACAGCCAGAAGAAGATATACGCAGGGTGAGGTCTGGAAGGTTCCTGAGCCCAATAACTTTTGCCCCAGTGGTGCTGGGGTGTGTCACTCCATGACACATAGATGTGTTTATCAGCCAGAGCCCCCTGAACCCTATAGTTCAGGGATTTTTATGGAAGCATCATCACATACACATGCTTTATTAACCTCCAGCTTCTCTCCACTTCCCAGAGGATAGAGAAGGGGGCTGAAAGATCCAATTCTAAACATTGCTTGGTCTTCAGGTGACCTTCCCCCCATCCTGAAGCTGTCCAGAGCCCAAGGGTCACCTTGTTAGAACAACAGATGTTTCTGTTACTCAGGAAATTCCAAGGGGGAGATTCAGGAACTCTGTGTCAGGAACAAGGTGAAAGACCAAATATCAGAACAGAAGAGGCTCCTAACATCTTTATTGCTTGAGAAATTACAAAGTTTTTAGGAGTTCTGGCTAGAAGCCAGGGACAAAGACCAAAACATGTATTTCTTGTTACAGTGCTGTATCACAGCTGGTTTTCTCATCTATCAGGTCTTAGTTCAAATTTTGTTTACCCCCACAATCATCTGATCCAAAGTAAACTCCACCACATTCATTCCTTATCACATTCTTCTCTTATTTATAGAATTGTAATTTTTTGAAATATCTTCCTACTGCATTCAGTCGTTTACCTACCAATTAACATTCTCTCTGCTCTAATTCAAGGGTCATGACATCAGTGATCAGGTTGTTTTGTTCATTTTTGTCTCATTACTGTAGGACTAAACTAAATATTTCATGACTAAATTAAAGAAGCAGAGGGAATACAGTTTCTTATACTTGTTTTTAGTTAGTAGCCCAAATTTAGTCCTATTTCATAATAGAATAAGCCAGACACCTTTCCAAATTGACCAGAGAAGTGTGCGTGTGTGTGTGTGTGTGTGTGTGTGTGTGTGTGTGTGTGGTTTAAGAGAGAGTGGAGGGAGGGGCAGAGGGAGAGGGAGAGAGAGAATCTTAAGCAGGCTCCACACTCAGTCCAAGGTGGGGCTCATTCTCATGACCCTGAGATCTTGACCAGAGCTAAAATCAAGAGTCAGATGCTTAACCAACTGAGCCACCCAGTTGCCTGACCAGAGAGGTATATTTGTTGTAAGGTTATTTGTTCTTTATATCTCCTCCATTTAACATATACTTTCATGTTCTACTACTCATTACATAAATTGGATTTGAAAATTTATGGTAATGTAAATAGGAAAATATCTCTAAATATCAGACACAATATTTGTGTCTCAGGAGCCTGGAAATCCCCTTAAGTGGTATATGGATATGTAATTATATTTAATATTCACATATGTGCTCATTTCCTCTTTTAAAAAAATGGAGTAAACGGGGCGCCTGGGTGGCGCAGTCGGTTGAGCGTCCGACTTCAGCCAGGTCACGATCTCGCGGTCCGGGAGTTCGAGCCCCGCGTCAGGCTCTGGGCTGATGGCTCAGAGCCTGGAGCCTGTTTCCGATTCTGTGTCTCCCTCTCTCTCTGCCCCTCCCCCGTTCAAGCTCTGTCTCTCTCTGTCCCAAAAATAAATAAACGTTGAAAAAAAAAATCAAAAAAAAAATGGAGTAAAATCCATGTAAAAATTAGAGTTTTAACCATTTTTAAGTGTATGCTTCAGTGGCAGTAAGTACGTTCATCCTGTTTTGCAACCGTCACCACTGTCCATCTCTAGAACTCTTTTCATCCTGCAAAACTGTAACTCTGTACCCATTAAACAATAGTGAATCCCAATTCCACTGTTCCATTTTATGTCTCTATGAATTTGACTATGCTAGGTCATTCATATGAGTGTAATCATACAGTATTTGTCCTTTTGTGACTAACTTATATCTTATTTTTAAGGTTCATCCATGTGTCAGCATTTCCTCTCATTTTATTATTTATTTATTTTTTATTTTTTTATTTTTCAAAATTTACACCCAAATTAGCATATAGTGCAACAATGATTTCAGGAGTAGATTCCTTAATGCCCCTTACCCATTTAGCCCATCCCCCTCCCACAACCCCTCCAGTAACCCTCTGTTTGTTCTCCATATTTAAGAGTCTCTTCTGTTTTGTCCCCCTTCCTGTTTTTATATTATTTTTGTTTCCCTTCCCTTATGTTCATCTGTTTTGTCTCTTAAAGACCTCATATGAGTGAAGTCATGTGATTTTTGTCTTTCTCTGACTGACTAATTTCACTTAGCATAATACCCTCCAGTTCCATCCTCTCATTTTAAAGCTAAATAATACTGTATTGTGTGTGTGCACACAATATTGTATTTACCCATTCATCTGTTAAAGAGCACTTGGATTGTTTCCAGCCCGTGGCTGTTGTGAATGATGCTTCTTGAACATGGGTGTGCAAATATATCTTCAAGACTCTGATTTCAGTTCTTTTAGGCATGTACCCTAAAGTGGAATTGCTGGGTCATAGAGTAATCTTTTTTGTTGGTTTTTTAAGGAACTGCCACGTTTTTTTTTTTTCCATAGTGGCTGTACCCTTTTAAATTCACACCAATAGTGTGTAAAGCTTCCACTTTCTTCATATCCTTGTCAACACTTGTAATTTTCTGTTTTGCCTTTTTTTTTGATATATTAGCTATCTTAATGGTGTAGGATGGTATCTCATCATAGTTTTGATTTACATTTTCCTACTGATTAGTGATGTTATGCATCTTTTCATGTGCTTGTTGATCATTTGTCTATCTTCTTTGAAGAAATGTCTATTCAAGTCTTTGCCCATTTTTTAACCTGGTTTTTTGTGGTTTTTTTTTTTTTTTTGAGCTATGTTCTCATTTACTCTTCATAGTTTCCTTGATTGTATTGTTGGGTTTATAAGGTACATATACATAATATATGAAAGCAAAGATGCAGAGGATAAAGGATAATAGAAATATACTGTTACAAGTTTCCTGTATTTTCCCTGAGGTAATTTAATTGTGTATGAGATTAACTTTAAGAACACTATGCAAATTAAAGATAAGACTTGTAATACTTTTATCAATAAAATTTCATAAGACATATCCATTGTGGCTGAGGAATTATTTCTTTTAGTCTAGTCTGGAATTCTCTTTGTGAACTATAGGCTTTGATATTTCTTTTCTACTTTCACTGTATATTTGTTCTTTCACATTTTGCTAAGATACTATTTTCTTAAAGAGGGTCTTTATCCTCCTCTCAGTCAAATATAAATACATTTTTCTGGGGCGCCTGGGTGGCGCAGTCGGTTAAGCATCCGACTTCAGCCAGGTCACGATCTCGCGGTCCGTGGGTTCGAGCCCCGCGTCGGGCTCTGGGCTGATGGCTCAGAGCCTGGAGCCTGTTTCCGATTCTGTGTCTCCCTCTCTCTCTGCCCCTCCCCCGTTCATGCTCTGGCTCTCTCTGTCCCAAAAATAAATAAACGTTGAAAAAAAAATTTAAATACATTTTTCTTTATCCACTTTAAGTACCATATGTGCATATGGTATTTTTAAGAATTGTATTTCCTTCCAGTGCATGGTGATAAATTCTTGTCAGTCTCTTTAGCCATTTGCTTGATGCATATTATCCCTATGTTATCCTCCAGTAAGATCATCTATTTAGTTACTTTTATATCTGAGATTATGTTTTCATATTTTTCACTTTAGAAAATATTATTCACATGAAAAAGAAATGAGTTACCAACGCATTAAAAGAGATGGAGGGATTGTGAATGCATATCACTAAGTGAGAGAAGCCAATCTGAAAAGGCTACATACTGTTTGATTCCAACTAATATGACGTTTTGGAAAAGACAAAATTAGGCAAACAATAAAAAGATCAGCAGTTTCCAGGGCTTGGATGGGTGGAGAGATTAATAGGCAGAGCACAGAGGATTTATGGCAATGAAAATACTCTGTATAATATAATGATGGATATATATCATTATACATTTGTTCAAGTGCATAGAATGTACAACACCAAGAGTGAATCTGTAGACTTTGGGTGATTATGATGTGTCAGTATAGGTCCATCTTTGGTGAAACCATACCATTCTAGCGAAAGGTGTTGATAATGGGGGAGCCGGTACATGTGTAGCGGGAAGGGAGTATCTGGGAAATCTCTATACCTTCCACTAAATTTTGCTGTAGGACTAAAATTGCTCTAAAAAAGTCTTATTTTTTTAAAAAAATAAGTCAATACAAAATTTGAAAGAAAATTTGAGGAACTGAATCTTAATGACACCTCCCACCAATACCTGTGTTTAACTGTGTGTGTGACCTTTTGTTACACAATAAAAAATTGGAGGCAACATCAAATTGATAAAATAGACTGAAATAAAAAAATTAAGTGTCATATTAGGAGCCTCAAAATGTAAATAAGATAAAGTCATGTGGATAGATAGAACATTGATCAATAAGTCATATAATTCCATATAGTTCTAAAATGAGCTTCAAATGTATTTTCTAAATCTACAACTCATGGAGTGTATACCATATGTCAGACAGTACATTGTTCCTCTGCCCAGTACCTGCCAACAGCATCTTGTGCATATAAGGGAATCCAGCTACAATTAGGTGTGACTGTAAGCATAATCAGGACTGAGGAAGCGACCACATCACAGTCAGTCTACCTCTCATAGCTATGAATTCGTTCCAAACTAACTGTCTTTTGGGATGATCTGAGATCTCTTTCCCATTAATCAAATCAGTTGAATTGTATTCAAATTTGTTAAAAATACAAGTTAGTTAAAAAATATTTTATACATTAATATAGGAGGGCATCTGTACAGAAGCTTATAGCTTCTTCTTTTGCTAGAAGTGAATACATTTTTTAGCCAATATTTTTGCCTGCTGTAAAGTCCTCTCCTTTCGATATGTGCTCGTGCTCTTCGGCATAGCTTACAATTCTTGTCCCACACCAACTGCGAAGGTTTTGTGATATTCTTACTTGTATTTCTCATTGAAGGTTGCACAAACTCTGATACTTGCAAATGCTCAAATTTTATTTTCAGTTATATCTTATCGATTAGTTTCTATAAATTCTTTGCTTCTCTGTAATGCTATTAACAAAATGCTCACTTTCCTATTCACCTAGGAGCAACTTCTTAATCTTCATGGGTTTCTGTTCTCTTCTGCAGCCCTTGTTCTAATCTCTGAGAATCTTTACTGGAAAAGTGAGCCATATGCTGTTGTATTTGAGAGAGTTGCATCTGGATTGGTGTTCAGTCTAGAAATCAAATTTGGCCCTTTCTGCTTGTTGTTGTGACTCACTCTGTATAACACCATTCAATACTAGCTATTAGCAGAAACTCAGCAACACAACCTTTTAATTTTTCGTCACAAATTTTTAAATGTCAACTTTTGCACTGAGGATAGGTATTGGTTGATAGATATTAATTAAATTTGTGAAAGTATAGGTGCATGAGGAAAACATTTGTTAACTAGCTAGGAGGAGAAGTTTAATATCAGTAATTCCAAGAAGTACAATAATGAGTTTTGAGTGTTCACTGTTTCTTAAAAAGTGTACTGAATTGGGGCACCTGGGTGACTCAGTCAGTTGAGCATCCAACTCTTGATTTCAACTTAGATCATGATCCCAGGATTATGGGATCAAGCCCCGTGTCTGCCTCTGTGCTGAGTGTGATGCCTGCTTAAGATTCTCTCTCTCTCTCTCTCTCTCTCTCTCTCTCTCTCTCTCCTGCTTTCTCTCCTTCTGCCCCTCTCCCTTGTTCACAGCTTCGCTCCCTCTCTCTCTCAAAAAAGAAAAAGCATACTGAAGATAAAAAATAAAAACACTGATGTGACTTGACACTCGTGAACTTTTTAGAAAAGCTTCCAGCTGGCCAGGAAGGTTTTGGACTGGCTTCTCCATTTTCTTAGGAAAATTAATTTCATAATTCTCAATGCAGTAAATGATCATTAGTTTACTACTGCATAGTAACATCATTCACATCATCCTCATGCATAGCCTGAACAATGTTCCATTGTTTCCAAAGGCTTTCTAAGGGTTATTCCAACAAACTGGAAGAACAAATCAAATAAGCCCCTAACATTGAGGAAGATAAGAGAAATAAAAGAGGTCATTTTGGTAGCTGTCCATTCATGCAGAACTTTCTTGGGTCAAAACACTAATTGATTTCTGACAATCCAAATCTATTTCGGAACCTTTAGGATTAAGGATTGGTTTTTTTTTCCCCCTTAGTGATTCCAAAGTATTTTGAATCAAGGGAACATGACAATGGGAGAACAAAAGAGTCAAGTTTTTTCCTTTCAGTAACTGAAATGTTTGAGTTCTTTTAAAAGGTTTTCTTTTACCAGTAGTCAGGTACCCAGAAAGTCAGTAGCAATCAGAATATCGTTTTATAAATATAACACAAAGAGACAGAATGTTTTGTTCTGTTTCACCTAGATTCCAGAAAAGCTATGTGAATTATTCCTACTCCACAGCAAGCCAAATGTCCTTTGGATTTTTATATCCCAGTTTCAGGGATGCTTTGCTTTGATGAAAATTTCATTAAACCTCTCTTTTGATGAAAATTTTTAGTACATAAAATATAGCATACAGTTTATCTGTTCATACCCTGGGCCTAATTATTATTGATGGCTATGATCAAGCTATAACTATTATATTTTAGTTTATTTGTATTAAAATTTTATATATAAATATATATAATATATACATTACTGTTTTCCTTAATTTATAATCAATCTAATGCATTTTAGTGTTATTTTATCTCTTCACTATTCTGTAGGTTAGACAATTTTTATTGGCATCTTTTTACATCTAATTTAAACTTTTGTGGTACATGTAAATTAGTTGTGACTGGGAATCAAATGTATGTGTTACTTTAACGTGAGATGGAGGGGTGGTTTTGAAAGCAAATATTCCTTGCAGTACAGACCTATTTGGATTTATATAGTACATAGGAGGAGAAAACCCAGACAGACCAGAGGACCTGGCATTATTCCTGAAATCCTCCAGTTTGCACCCCAGTCTTCACCAGCACTTTACTTTCACCCCAAGGAGTTCAACACTAAACAGCCTCTTCCTCAGTGGTTGGCAGCCAATGGGCAAATGTCATTTAATATGAGAGGACAAGTCATATACAGATGGAGACTGAAACTTGATGAAAACTTAGAAAAGGCTGGGAATTCAGAAATAAAAAGGATGTGAAGTAAGACTGTAGTGGCCAGATCAAGAAGGACTATGAAAGCAAAAAGTGTATCTGGATTTTATTCTAAGGGCAACTAATTTTATTTAGTAGGCAAGGGGAAGTCATACTTTTTGAGCAGGAGTATGACATGATCAGAGCTATAGCTTAGGAAGAATAAGTGTTAGCCACTTTTAGGACAGTTAGAAGGGGAAGAATGATGTTGGCCTAAGCTAGAACAGTTACTACAGGAATGGATGTTAGGATACAAGTGAGAGATAAATTTTAGAACCTGATTCTGTATGATTTGGTAGTTGATTTGGGCCAAAAAATGAAAGAAAAGATAACATTTAGGAGGCAGGCTCACAAGGGACTCTGATATTAGGGAGACTTTGTTTGTTAACTGTCTCCATGTATGATAGCTGTGTGACCTTAAACAGGTTATGTGCCTCTCTGAATTTTGTTGTATTAATAAAACAAGGATGGTTATGATACCCAATTGCTTGGTTTGGTGTAATATTTAAGTGTATTTCCAAGTATATTCATTCTGCAGCTACATTATAATGGCTAAGAAAGATATTGGAGATGCAGAAAAAGTGGATTAAATGTATTTGGGATGTTTACTAGGTTTTAAACACATACTTTGTGCTTAGAAAAGAAATGGAATCCTAGATTGTTCTCGAGTCAGCTGACTTCAGAAGAAAATAATTAGTTATGGATATAAGAGATGTAAATGTAGATAAATTCACAAATGAACATTGTTAATCCAGGCGGCATCAAAAATTATTTGAAATTATTTTATCTATTAGCATGTCTTTGAATTAAAACAATTTGCCAGTTCAGCTCAGTGAAATGATCCTTACATGTAGTTTAGGAATGAATACTTTTGTTGTATGTGTGAATGTGTCATGCATTCTCACATTGGGCCTTACTAAGATACTGATCTTTTCTGAATAAATTATGTAAAACAAATAATATCTGCTCATAGATTTCTACCTTGTTGTTGGAGATGCTATACCACTGTGTAAAAGAACATCATTCAACATCATTACTGGTGCTTCACTCTGTCTTCCTGGGCATCAAGAGCCTTCATTTACTTTCCAGGCTACAATACAAATATTAAACTTTGATTCACACTAAAATATTAAAAACTGGTAATTGCCCAGTATTCATCTGCTCAGCATATAACCATGATTAAAAACTAATTGTGTGGAGGTTACAGGGGGCTAGAGGAAAGGATGGGACAATAATGGAAAAACATTGATAACTTTTTAAGTAGGTGCATGTCCATGGCCAATTAATATGTATTCTTTATTTATTTTGTATATATTTGAAACTCTTCATAGTAGAGATGTATATCTTGGTGTATGAAATCTTGGTGTGTATACCCTAGCTTGGTAAATGCCTACCTCTGTGTTCTTAAACAGTTCAAACATTGCAAACTTCAACTTACTACCTGAAAATTAGGATAATATTTCTTCATAAACAAAAGACAAAATCAATGGTAACACTTGAAACACTCCAAGTGTAATTCAGAGCCATGATTTGACCATGTAATATTATTTTGTGAATATAAAAAAAATATTTTCCTTCTCAACACTTTTCTGTCATCTACCAGGAAAATGTTACAATGAATATACAAATTTACAATGACTTAAAGGAGAATGATACCATCAGTATTTTGGGGCACACATTTTTCAAAACTGTATGCAGCAGTATTAGATGTATGGGATTAGATACATGGAAATGCAGTGCTGTATAATAATTCTTAGTGAGTAAAACTGAAGAACAATAGTAGGAAGTAGTGACATTGAAGTTTCAGGTGTGAGATTTCTAGAGCACAGGAAGTAAATTTGAGAGTCGTCAACACACATCCAATATTCCCAGTTCCCTCTGATCTAATTTAGTCTCAAATTTTTGATGTCCAAAATTTTCCCAATAGGTCATTTTAATTCACGTACAAGGAAATTGTAGAGTGGACTCCCAGTGCCAAACTTTGTAAGCATAGTTTACCCTAGAGGAGGGGCAGCCTCAGCTCACTTTCCATGGTTCCATTTGGCTTTTATCCCTAATTGTCTTATTCTGCATTATGTTTATCTTGCAAACTGCTTCAAATAGTTTTGATTTAGAGAAAATGTGACATAAATCCTAAATAATTATGCCAACAAATACAAATTATATTCGAAATGAAAAATAAGTGAAGCTTCACATTTTCTGTAATTGCTTAGTGGAGGCACATTTTATGAATTGTGAGACTGTGTTGAGCAAAGAAATGCTAATGAGGTAGCTAGACTCAACAAACTATTCCACCTTCCTCCCACACTTAGGTTGTCTGTGCTTTTTGAAGCTGAGATTTAAGGATAAGCAGATGTAGTTTTCTTTGAATGACATGAAATGAATAATATTTTGCTTGATATTATCATATCTCTACATGGTAACTGTACAGACTAAAGATACCTTTTTAAACAGGATTCAAAAATAAAGAGATGGGAATTTTTTTTTGACCCAGCACTTTTATTAAACCTAAGAAAATCTTTAGAAAGTTGCTTGCTAATTGTAGTTATTTTTCTTAGCAAACTTTACACTAATTCATTTAACTGTGCAGATAAATACTATTTGTTTTCATTAATATTGGATTTTATAAATTAGCCACATCTTACTGAAATTAATAAAGATTAATTAACATGATTAATTCATTGATTTATATTTTAGTACCAAGTCTTAAAGGCGATCAACTTTAAATGTTATAAAATTTGTGGGGCACCTGGGTGACTCAGTCGGTTAAGCATCCACCTTCGGCTCAGGTTATGATCTTGCGGTTTGTGGGGTCCAGCCCCACATCAGGCTCTGTACTGACAGCTCAGAGCCTGGAGCCTGCTTCAGATTCTGTGTCTCCCTCTCTCTCTCTACCCCCCCCCCACCCCACTCACACTCTGTCTCCCTCCTAAAAGTAAATAAACCTTAAAAAATGTAAATGTTATTATAAAATTTCTTTATAATATTTAATCACTGTGAGTAAATATTACTAATGAACTTATTGTTAATGCCAACAATTATGGCTAAAATAAATTCAACAATTATAAAATAAACTATATGCACATTTTTATCACATTTAGAGTGTGATAAATTCAGCATGGAAAAATAAAAAATTTTATATTACACACATACAATCTTCTAAATTTAATCAAATAAAATAATAGTAAAGCATAATTTACAGAGGAATTACCATATACCAAGCAGTGACATACATTACTTTATTGAATCCATAGTAGACTGATGTGGCAGACATTATTGTTATTCCTGACTTACAGACCAGGAACAGAGGCACAAAGAAAGGAAGATTTTTCTGCATATCAAAAAGCTAGTAAATGAAAGAATCCAGATTTCAATCTAAAATGTGGATTATGTCAAAGTTTACCAAAGTTTAAGAATTCTGTTACCTCTTATTAAGGTATCATTTGTCCAAAGACTGAAATCATTTATAGTCTCATATAGTGGGAAGCAAAACATTTTCCTGAGTAAGGATTTTCTACCCTCTATGCTATTGCAAACATTTATATAACTTTTATATAAATTTTGTTATATTGTTTTTATAATGTAGAAAGAGAAAAATTGTTTACCTATTTGTAATTATGCTATTCTGAAGCTTCGGGATAAAACCTCAAATTTACATAATCTATAATTTTCTATACAGACACTGAGATTCTCCTATTATTCTCACTCTTGCCTCACCCTGAAGTGATGTACTTGAGCCTGGGGAAGGAGAGGGAGGAAGAGAAGACATGAGATCTAGAAAGCTCCATAGGTAATGGAGATTAAGCTCTCTTGACTGGCTAATTGAAGGCCATTGCGCTAATCTTATTTTCATGGTCATATAATAAGAGACAAACCTAAGAGGAAAATGGCTGATGGAACAACACTCTGCAATAGATGAGCCAAATCAAATGGATCATTGGAGGCATCAGAGTATTGATACCATTGGTGATCAGCAATTTAAATGTAAAACTTCAACTACCCTGAAAGAGGGTTTTAATTCAATTTTATATCAAATTACTAGAATGGACTAGGAGAATAACAATCCACTGTATGGAATTCTGAGTTAATACAAGTAACACACACACATGCACACACACACACACACACACACACACACACACACATAGAAGGTAGGGGAGAAAAAAAAAGATACATACTCTATATTTAAAGTATAGTAAAATTCTGAAATTACTGTTAATTGTCTTGATCCTTCTCCCCAGGAAATTGGTGAGACCCTCAGGGGAATAAGGTTAAGGGAAACAACAAAACCTCATGATATACTTATTATTTCCCCTCTAACTCTTTCTAATTTCATGCTATCCTCGGTCTCCTAATTTTTATATCATTTTGTGTTGAAATGCCTGTACATTTTACTAGGCCTTTTATATTCATAAATAAACTTCAATGTAGGTTGAAAATTTCAATCTAGCAATTCAAATGTGGTTCTCACCATATGTTTATATTGATCTACCCATTATGTTTCCTTGTAGTTACTGCATTGCTTTCCATGAAGCTGAAACATAGGCCATACGGTGGTCATATGCAGACGTCACTACTTCTAAAGTTAACCCTTATTTAATGACTAATAAACTCAAGACTCTAAGTGACTTAACCAAGGTACACTGACTGGCAAGAGCTAGGAATATACACCTGAGAGTGGATTCTGAGGATGCTTAACCAAGCAAAATGAAGCATGTATTTAGATAAAATACATTCTATCAATATGGTAGCACTCTCGTGGATTACAGAATTCAATACTTTGGCAAAGATTCTAGAAGGTAATATAGATATGATGCTATGGCAATTCCAAAAAAAATGAAGAAAAAGCAATGGTCCACACTAATGAGGCAAAAATGCCAAATTCCCATGGTAGGTGGTAGAAGAAAGGATTAAAATACTTATAGTAATGGACATATTAAAGTTGACATATTATGTAAGAAAATCACCAGAGGAACTATGTTCCATGGGAGAATACTCCACATACCAATAATAAATATGTGGTTAGAGGGACATCAGTACCAACAAGAAATTCAGTGGGCAAGATGGGAAGGAGGGCTGAAGACTGGAGGTACCCAAAAAAGACCCAAAGGTGCCTAAGAGACAAGTAACCAGAGCTCAGGGAAGCTTTGCACTGTACTTTTATCTTGCAATGCCTTTCCTTATTTTCTCTCCAAAGAAATCTCATTTCCCTTTCAACATTTAGTTCAAATTTTCTCAACCCCAGGAAAGCTCATTTACATTCAACTACTCATCCTCTATACTAAGTCTTTCCTCATGTCTTTCCTACTTTTTCTCCTTTATATCTCATCAGGTATGTTTTGGGCCTGACATCTAGACAACCTTTAAAATAAATGTTTGTTGACTGCATGGATTCAAGCTTATAGTAAGAAGGGAAAAGTGCCTTTTGATAGCTGGCATTTGCTGTATCATTTTTTTTTCTTCATAAATAAGGATCCTAGGGAAGAGTTCAGTTGGGTACAAAAGAGGAAGGAGAAACTTCTAAGGAGCAGCAGTTCCATGAATACAAACATCATTCAGAGTTAAATCTCAGAAAAATGGAATTGTTACCCTCTGCTGAGTTGCCAAATTAAATATGAACCCACTAGAGAGATTCCAGACTTGGTTTTTGATGCCTGGATTTAATGATGCTGAACTTCTGCCACAGCACTGTCTTCCTGGGTGGTTAAGTCCAACATGCTTATAAGTCCAATCCCCAGGGTACAGAAGTTTGCTGCCTTTTCTTCAGGAAGAAGAGAGAAGGAAATACCCAACTCAAAGTGCCTACTCTTTGCTGGGAGAAAAGAAAGAATGTCGCTTAGAATATCTTTATGTTTGTCACATTAATCTGTGGTGGTCAGAACAATGGACATAGACTGGTTTTCATGCACCTGGGATCTCTTCTCTGATTTGTCACTGATTGGATGGCACTGAGTGAGTTCATTCTCCTCTCTTGGCCTGTTTTTCCTCATGAAACTTGCAGAATTGGTCCAAATACATTATATCACACTAAATCAACCTGGGTATGGCCTCTCAAAATGGATAACAAAACTTAGCTCCACCATTTTAAACATCTGATAGTGCTCAAAAGAAATGATGGAAAGCAACAATTTTCTGATATAGAATTAGTTTTTGACTTTTCTGTTTCTCAAAGCCCTCAGAATGGTGTTTATTATAACTCAGGAGAAGAAAATTGTGAGGGGGATTCAGCTATTTCTCTAAAATTTAAAAATTTTAAAAAGTCTATAAGCAAAGGCAAAATACTAACCTCTGTTACATTTTGGTTATGGTTTTATTATTTTCTGAAATTATATGTCTGATGTATTTTTGAAGAAAAAGATTATTCCAGCATAGTTGCCAAAATCAGACCTACAATCTCATAAGAGAGGAATTTCATCTAAATGTACTTCCGATATCATACCAGGAGTCCACACAGGCGAAGAGATCAAGCTTTGTAGTTTGCGGTGACAAAACGTGTGATCAGATTTAAAACACCTGATCGGAGATAGTCAGATTAGATAAAAGGGAAATGCCCAATTCTAGACAAAGATAAATACAGTGGGATATTAATATCACACAGAGTAATCTTCAAATTAAAGAATATTCTTAAGATAAAGAGAGACATATCAAATTATAGGGTCAATTCAATGTGAGTATGTCAGCCATACATGAACATACAATTAATATAAGAGCTACAATATAGGTAAAGTAAAACTCGGAGAACTGAAGGGAGGGAAACAAGTAACTCCATTTTAGTTGGAGACAGTAAAACTCCTCTCTCATAATAGAAAAAGTATACAGAAATTCAGTATAAAAAGACTTGAAGACATTATGAAGCAACTTGACCTAGTTGAAAATAATAATTGTCACACAAAATCCGCAGAATATACATTCTTTTAAAATGCAAATGGTGCGTTTAATGAAATAAAAACACACTCTGGGCCACACAACAAATCTCAACAAATTTAAAGGGACTGAAATCGTGGGGCACTTGAGTGACTCAGTCAGTTAAGTGTCCCACTTCGGCTCAGGTCATGATCTCATGGTCTGTGAGTTTGAGCCTCGCGCCAGGCTCTGTGCAGACATTTCAGGTTCTGTGTCTGCCCTCTCTCTCTTCCCCTCCCCTGCTCACAATCTGTTTCTCTCTCTCAAAAATAAACATTATTTTTTTTAAATAAAAGGACTGAAATCTTGCAGAATATATATATATATATATATATATATATATATATATATATATTTTAGAGAGAGGGAAGAAAGTATGAAATCATGGGAGAGTGAGGGTAGAGGGGGGAGAGAAAGAGAGAGAGAGAGAGAGAGAGAGAGAGAATCTTAAACAGGCTCCACGTTCAGTGTGGAACCCGATGTGGGGCTCAATCCCACCACCCTGGGATCATGACCTGAGCTGAAATCAAGAGTCAGAGGCTCAACTGACTGAGCCACCCATGTGCCCCCAGAGTATACTATATGGCTGTTATATTAACAGTTACTAACTGGAAAAAGTCCATGTAGGCGTTGGTTTTAATTTTTCTGTGATTGTGTATTTGATATATTTCTTAATTATAAAACATTGTAGCATAACTGACAAAAAAGAACCTACAAATGCCTCAGGAAGTAATTTCATTTAACTGTATTTTCTCAATCATCCCAGGGCTCCACATTATCATTTATACTAGAGTAATAATTTTTAAAGGATCTTTCAGTAAACAAATTTGTTTAATGTGTCACCAAGTTTATCCAGACTTAATGGGCTTCAGAATCCCTTTTTATTTATTTTATTTAAAAAAATCAATGTTTATTTATTTTTGAGATAGAGACAGAGAAAAAGAACGTGAGAGGGGGGAGGGGCAGACAGAGAGGGAGACACAGAATCGGAAACAGGCTCCAGGCTCTGAGCTGTAGGCACAGAGCCCTATGTGGGACTCAAACTCACGGACTGCAGAATCATGACCTGACCTAAAGTCAGATGCGTAACCAACTGAGCCACGCACGTGCCCCAGAATCCCTTTTTGAACGGCGTTCAAGATGTCCGCTGTTGGAAAGTTTTTAGAAAAACTAGTTGTGGCAAATAATTTTTGTTTTCAAGAGACCTGACCTATTTTGCAGATGGAGTGTGTCCATCTGTTCCAAGGATTTCTTTAACAATTTCCATCGTATAACACGAAGTCTTTGATTATGTGTGCTTTATCTACTGGAATTTCATCTTGATCAAAAATATTAGAAAACTGTTAGCAATCCATAGTCAATTTAAAGATCTCCAAGGAAAAGTCTCTTTTTGTTTCTAACTCTTCTCCTTCTGTGTCAGTTAAGGAGTGTGTGAGAAGAAGTGCATATGAAGAATATCTTAGTAGCATGGATTAGAAAGTCTTGGTAGACACTCTTTAAGACAAATAATAAGTCAAGTCTATGGCTTTATCAAGACAATTTAGGGAAATTTAGTCAGTCAACCTAACAAGATGACTGTTAAAGATGACAAACATAAATTATGTTTGGTTTTAATATGTAGCTACCCAATTTTATTCAGAAACAGACTGAATACTTATAATACAAAGAATTTACTCAGGAAAAAAGTACCCATGATTCCAAGTCTCATTAGGCTTGTAGTACAATCTAATTTTGGATTTTCCAACAAATGGTAACAAGTGACAAACAGTGGCAGTCATAGGAATTAAACTGAAAAAAAAAAGGCATGTAAATATACTAATTGCTAAGATGTTAATTTCAGTTTCAATATTCTAGATAGTGAAAAATATTGAAAAATGAATTTAAAAGAGTTTCTGCTTCTAAGTAGGATACAAATGAGTAGTATTAGGTAGGAAAAGCAACTATATCCGGTATTTTCTGATATACATTAAGTACTCCCCTCGAGACGGGTACTTGCATACATTCTCATTTAATTCTTTCCATAACTCTTCAAAAAGGTAAAAATATATTAGGGACCTACATAATATCTGTTTTTCTTTCCAGTGTGTCTTTGTGTCTTGGGTCATGATTGTCTGTCAATCATATTTCCTGATCTTACAGCAGTCTTACTTCTGAAAGTCGCTATTTGACCAGATTCTGGCCAATCTTATGTAAGTGCAAGTCAATTTCCGTTGCTTATAAAGCTCTGATCATGCAGAAAATATTTACATCTTGTCACCAGTATATAACACTCAGATTAAAGACAGGAGTTGTTCTTAGAAATACAGAACAGCTAGCACTTTGCTCTGTGTGTCTAAGAAAAACAAAGTGTCTTAAGATACCAATTAATCAAGACTTTATTTAATTGAGTTTGGAGCCCTTATCAATTCATAAATTAGGAATTATTGCAAATAGAAATCTATTTTCTGAAGTACAATATTAAGAATCCTAGCACAAAAGATGTAGAACAAGAATTATGAAAAAAGCAAAAGAGCATCTATAAAAACTAGAAGAGTAAGAATATAGAGCAGGCATAAAGATTCAATTCTGTTTACAACATTGGCTAAATATTTTAATTACTGCTGTAGAATGAAAAAACTAAATATACTGTATTCACAAATACATTGTGTAGCATATACAGTATAGTTTATGCATACATATACATGTTTAAAATATATATCATGTATAAATAACCCATAACCAACTTGAATAAATTCATTAATGACATTATAGGTTACCCCACATTATCGTTAAATTGAAATAAAATATTAATTATCAGAATTGGTAACTGAGATATGGTCAGTTCTCACTGAACACGGGAAGGAAGCGTCCTGTGCACTGGACTGCTTATGTGTGGGTGTGTATGAGTACATGCGTGTGCACATGTGTGTGTCGGAGATGTACAACACACTGTCAGTAACAGAGTAGGCAGTCAATATATGGTCTAAATAGAAACCATATTAACAGGTCACATATAACATATGCCACATAGACCTTGCACACACAGAGGTGTCTATACTATAGGAGAGGAATCTTTTTTTTTCAATATATGAAATTTATTGCCAAATTGGTTTCCATACAACACCAGTGCTCATCCCAAAAGGTGCCCTCCTCAATACCCATCTCCCACCCTCCCCTCCTTCCCACCCCCCATCAGCCCTCAGTTTGTTCTCAGTTTTTAAGAGTCTCTTATGCTTTGGCTTTCTCCCACTCTAACCTCTTTTTTTTTTTTTTCCTTCCCCTCCCCCATGGGTTCCTGTTAAGTTTCTCAGGATCCACATAAGAGTGAAACCATATGGTATCTGTCTTTCTCTGTATGGCTTATTTCACTTAGCATCACACTCTTCAGTTCCATCCACGTTGCTACAAAGGGCCATATTTCGTTCTTTCTCATTGCCACGTAGTACTCCATTGTGTATATAAACCACAATTTCTTTACCCATTCATCAGTTGATGGACATTTAGGCTCTTTCCATAATTTGGCTATTGTTGAGAGTGCTGCTATAAACATTGGGGTACAAGTGCCCCTATGCATCAGCACTCCTGTACCCCTTGGGTAAATTCCTAGCAGTGCTATTGCTGGGTCATAGGGTAGGTCTATTTTTAATTTTCTGAGGAACCTCCACACTGTTTTCCAGAGCGGCTGCACCAATTTGCATTCCCACCAACAGTGCAAGAGGGTTCCCGTTTCTCCACATCCTCTCCAGCATCTATAGTCTCCTGATTTGTTCATTTTGGCCACTCTGACTGGCGTGAGGTGATATCTGAGTGTGGTTTTGATTTGTATTTAGGAGAGGAATCTTTGTTTAAGCCACCCAGTTTATGGGATTTTGGTTTTGTTATGGCAGATTGAGCAGACTAACACAGATTACTATATATGATTATTACTATATAATATACATGATTATCACTATATATATATATATGTATTATATATTATATATTACTATATATATATACACACACACACACACAGAGAACTATATATATATATATATATATATATATATATATATATATATATATATATATCTGAAGTCAAATGCTCCAAGCACTGTCTGCCTTTCTCAGAAGAAGAAAGAATGATGTATTAACTCCTATATAAGCTCTGAGATACATAATTTGGGGATTCTTCTCCTGTATGTTTAAGGTCTATATGGCATGTCCTGTGTTATGCCAAGGGGGAAAGGGGCATGGGGAACTAGTCCTAAGGTATTCTGTAAATACATAGTTGGTCTCTCTCTGATCCAGAAACCTCATATTTACTGTCAGGAAAGCATAAATTAATATGGATAATGTATAGTATAATATAGAATTTGGTTAGCCTTTGTCCCTAGCTCCTGGGAAGTAACCTCTACCTCTTTTCCTAAGTGACAAGAATGTTTTTGTTCCTATGTAGAGTGAGCTATTCAAAAAACAAAAGGCTGCTTAATTAATTAAAAATGAAAGCATGGTCTTCTGGACAAGCTAAAGTATTAGGGACTATGTTTAAGCTCCCATCTGAAGCGGTAACAACAATAACAAAACAGACGAAATAAGTGAAACAATAATGTTCAGGAAGGCATCAGACAGTGAAGAGCAGGGATCGCTAAGGGATGCAAAAGAAGTAGGGAAATCTCTAAAAGTTTTCCGTATTTCTGTCTTATAAAAGTATCTGGGTCAGTGCTTAGGAACTGGGAGCACAGGTGGGTCACTGAACTCCCTGAAACTGAGAATGTGGAGCTGAGATTCCAGATAGGGGCAGAACAAAGGGATTACCAAGGGCACAGGGAAACTTCTGGAATAATATGTATGCTTATTTTCATGATTATGGTGATGGAATCATGGGCATATACATGTGTCAAGACATTTGACAATATATTTATCCTGTGTACAACATATTGAATATAAATTAAATCTTAATAAAAATGTTAACCAAAAAATGAAAGCATATTCCCTTTTGATGACTGAGATGAACTTACAGATAAACTCTTCTATTATTGAAGCACCAAAGAACATAATTACTAGTTACATTGCTGTTTTACATACTGGACACCATAAAAGTGGGTGGTTGGATCTTACATTCTAACTACTCCTACTGCACAACATAACATTTGCTTTCTATGTGCTTCTATCTAAACTATATACAATTTCTACTCTAATAAAACATCAAGAACATAAAATATTGCATGCCGTTGGATAAAATGAGCATAGATATTACTATTTCTTATGATTAAGTTGTCACTTGTTTTGTAATACTAATTATAGTTTTTGTTATAGTTTTATGTATTTAAGTATAATCAAGTCTTCTTCCTTTCATAACCAATTTGACATATTTAACTATCATTATATTTCCTCATTATTATATATTACTTTATGAACAGCTATTCTCATCCTGTTTAACTTTCAGCAATTAACTGTAGTCATTCATTTATTACTGTGGGTCACTTTGCTCCTTCGTACTAAAAGAAGAATTCTGCTGAACTACGGAAATCTGTTAATTAAATTGCTATAATGAAATATTCCTTTTGGAATCTGGACATTTTGCAGTGGCCAAGCCCTGCATCTGCCTCTGTTGTGGTCCAAGCCAGGCACAAGCCCAAGACCCAAGTGACTGCAGAGAAATTATGATGCACTTACTTAAAAATCTGTGTTCAGTATGTAACATAACTCATGAGAGGGTTTTTTTTGTTTTTTTTGTTTTTGTTTTTGTTTTTTTTTTAGTTTCAGATAAAAGTATTCACCAAAAGAAAGTTAATTTTGATACAAGAATTACTGGAGTTGAAATAGTTACTATAAGCAGAGTTACCATTCAATATTGTCTTGTGTGTTAGGCAAGATGTAGATTTTATTCTGAAAGCAAAGAGGAAGATTAAAACTTTTTTTTAATTCTTTGACACAGTAACTCTTAATTCCAACAATTTAATCTATGAATATACTTGCAAAATGATATACATACAAGATCATTCACTCTAGAATTGTTTGAGTAGTCTTTGTGAGATTTAAACTCCACCTTGAAATCTGTATTTTGGTCCTCCTCTTTATTCTTAGTATTACTCTGTCTTCTCTCTCTTTTCTTTTTTTTTTAAATATAATTTATTGTCAAGTTAGCTAACATACAGTATATACAGTGTGCTCTTGCTTTCGGAGGGGAACATTAAAACTTTTTGATAAGGAATTATATGAACAAACTTGCATGCTAAAAGGCACTTCATTAAGCATTGCAGAGTCAGTGTTTACCAGGATAAGAAGAGAAAAGGGAGTCACAATCACAGTAATAGGAAGGCCTAGAGGATATGCTGGAGAAAGTTGATGAGTGAGAAAATGTCACGGCAGGAGTATCTTTAGGATGAACACACACACACATGATCATGTATGTTTGTATATATATATTTTTTATTGATATGAACTCTGTATATAATTTAATATGCAACATTCAAATTGCATCATGATTTCAAACTTTCAGAAAATATGCTACCCACAAATCTATTAAGTTGATGAGCTATTGGGATTAAGAAACACCCATATTTGCATTCATATTAGGTAGAAAGAAGAGAACATACAGAGTAGTTGAGAAAAAAAATTCATCAAATTCAAAAAGAACATGGAATTGCAGTAAGGTTAGTCCAACAGATCCATTCTGGAAACTTACAGAAATCTTGGTAAAGATTTGGAATTACCATCAAATGTGAAAATAATTCTTCCCATCTTTGTTTTGTCTAAATAGTAAGAGAAAATGTGATCTCAAATGTTGGAGAACTTAAACACAAGGAAATTTGGGCTATAAATTTTTTTAGGGATTAAATTAATTTAAAATTAGTGCTGTATTAAATACAATTTAATTAAATTAAGGATTTAATGAAGTACATGAAAACACAAAAACCCTGCCATTATCAATATTTGAATATGCAATATAGTAATTGGTAATCAGAAGGTATTTATTCTAGTTATGTTTCTTAAATTTGCTAAGCTTTGATGCAGGAAAAATAATTTTAGAATCTCTGAATCTTATTTTACATATCTATACTACCAGGTTTGTTTGTTTGTTTTTAATTCTTTACAAAAGAAAGGTATATTATTTGTTCTGCTTTCTCCTACCAATTGCCAAATTTGTCTCCAGAACTCTCTTTCCCTAGTTTGCATGGAGTCACTGTTGGGGAAAAAAATGATCCTCCTCTTGTGATTTAAAACAGTCTTAATAGGGGCGCCTGGGTGGCTCAGTCGGTTAAGCCTCCGACTTCAGCTCAGGTCAAGATCTCGCGGTCGGTGAGTTCGAGCCCTGCGTCGGGCTCTGGGCTGATGGCTCAGAGCCTGGAGCCTGCTTCCGATTCTGTGTCTCCCTCTCTCTCTGCCCCACCCCCGTTCATGCTCAGTCTCTCTCTGTCTCAAAAATAAATAAACGTTAAAAAAAATTAAAAAAAAATAAAATAAAACAGTCTTAATAGAAACCCAGCTGATATAATAACAATAATGACTATTTTTTGAGAACCTGCAAAAAAGTGGCCATTAATAAATTTTAACTTACTTAATTGTTGACCTACACTTATATTTTCATTTTATACAGAAATTACTTAGAACAAATGCCATAGAAAGCTCGAAGGACATGTTTCATTCATATATTACAGGAAGAAAATAATCTTGCCAGAAGAGTCACTGGATACTCTGTTGATTCTGTTAAGGCCAAGGAACTTCTGTTCCCAGGAGCTCTTGATTGCCTTCTAGATGTTTGTCAGCATTTTTATTCTAAGGGAACAACTGGAAATAGTGTGACAGCAGCTCTTAAGGGAACTGTGTGCACACTTTGCCAAACTAAAATGTAATGCCACTTAACTTCTTAGGTGTCCTGGGACTGTTCTTAACTGTTTGTCTGTATATCTGCTTGCCTCAGTCAATACTCTATTAGGTGCAGCAGTTTTGCAGCACTGAACCATGAAATGATATTACTAGTTTTTCCATCCAGTTGCATCCTTAAAAGACAAGGAGTCCCAGTACATAATGTTAATAGAAGACTATAGGAAATAAGTCTGTTTAATGATTATGAATAAAATCATCTTGTCTGATATTAAATTTAATGAAAAGCAATTCTCACCATCACTAGTATATGATCTGGGGTTTCTTACCAGTTTCATTGAATTTTCTTAAGGAGCCACTGACACCAGTGCATGCGTTGTTCTTTTTACATTCCTCCAAATGGTTTACAGTTCAAAGTTTTGATATGCACAGGCTGCTTAGATCAGCTCTCAGAAGGCAGGTGAATTATTACTAAGTCAGCTTACTGAGAGATTCAAACACAAAAAAACCTGTCCTTGCCATTATGAGAAATGCATCATTGGGTTTTATATGGTTCAGAGAGTTATGAAGGCTTCTAACATTTTGATTGCAAGGTAATATTGCAACCATAGTAAATATTCCAAATTAAAAATAGTAATCATGTCATACTCAATGGGCAAAATTACTGCCCATGAAAGACAAGGCTAATGGTATTTCTTTAATTATTGATTTATTGCCACTCTTTTCCCCAAAAGTTTTCTGGAGGACTTTATTATAAAAAATATGTGGAGTGGTACTGATGAGAATGAAATAAAATACAATGGCAAAGAGGATATGTGAGTATTTTATGGCAAAATCTTCTGGACTAATATGATAGCTGTAGTTTGGCATTACATTTACCTCTGCTGAACTACTTGGCAGTCAATGATGAATGGATGAATGGATGGATGGGTGGATGGATGGATGGATAAATGGATGATCAGATTTTTGGTATTTTTATTTCACTCATAGTGGTTGGCATTATTTGAGTATTTAATATTACCTAGGTATTATGAAAAAGTATCCTCTCATTTAATTCTCTCAACAAATGTGAGTTGTGTGATATAATTACCCTTTTTGTACAGAAAAGATAATAGAGATTTATAAAGGTTTATGTAACTTATCTAAGGTCATCAGTCTCTAAAGGTCAAAAGCAAATTCCATTTTGTTGTCATGATGTTTGCATTTATATCCATTGGAGAATGCATTATATGAGGACTTTGCATAAGAGCATTGGACTATATAACGGACAAGTTTTACAAAATTCTGTTTCTATTGTTGTCCTTATTTCAGTAATGATTCATAGTAAGCTATTTGTATGCAATTCAATATTATTAAATCTGTTTTGCTTATGTACTATTGCAACAAACAATATTAAATAAATGAAAGTTTGTATGTGACTCTTAGGTTCAGTTTTGACATCTTTTAAAAAGGTATGTTACTATTGAATTGTGTAGGTTTGTTTTAGATTTGAGGGAGACCATCTATAGGGAGACCTCCTGGTATATTGACTCATCTATTATAAGATTCAATAAATATTTCCTTTTCACATGCCCTTCTTAATTAAATAAAAAAAGAAATCCATATATGAGAATGATATCCATAGTCCTTTCATATCATAGACTTATAAATGATTAACCATAACTTACTGGTTTATTGAATTTATGGTTAGGGCTGAATTTGTTCATGGTTAATTTCTATTAAGCTGATGTTTTGATGGATTGCACATTGCCAATTGGTGAAGCTGGGAACTATGTTCCTGGTATCAACTTTGCCTTATGGTTCCAAGTTAGGTTGGCCAAAAAAAGAAACTTCCACAAACTTTGGAAGACAGAAGTGAAACAAAAGCATTACACTTGGAAGGTCATTGCCATAAGATACAGGATTGACAATCACAGAAATGTTTGTTGGGTTCCATTTGAACTCATGCTCTTGACTTTATATTCAACTAATCGTCTCATCTCCCCGAATAGCAAGCCCAGGTGCATCACCAGCTGCTTGGCTATAGACCAATAGAGGCAGCATCTGCATAGAGGGAATAGCTTCCCCCAGACTTAAACACAAACTCTTCCTTTGTGATTTTATTTTATTCTGTTGATGCACATTCTTTTTCCTCTTTCCTTATGTACTCCAACTTGTTCACTCAAGCCCGTGCTTTAGATGAATGGTTAAGGTCTCTTTCTATAATCCTCCAACTTTCTGTTACAGATCCTCACTTCCCTAAATCACCTCCCGCCATGTATAAGATCTGATTCTCATATAAATCTATTAATTCCATAATATTTATACTAATTATTCTTTGAGTGAGCCCTAACACAAGTGTCCAAAATATTATAAATTCAGAAGTTTATAATTTTCAAGTTTCATTATTTTTCTTTTACTGTTTTATAAACTGTTAGTTTTGATTCATATTATTAGTGATATTACTCAGTATATTTTTACTTTTTTCTTACCAATTCTTCTTACTTCCATTCAGTTACTTACTTACACCTAAACTTGAGGCTTCTTGTCAAGAAGAGATGGTATACAAAGTAACACCGTCAAATTCTTATAGTCCTTATGCCTCAGTTTGACATTTATAAATCTGTAGTGGAAATAGTAGGCTTGACGATCATTATTTTCAAGTAATAGATCATTTTGCAGATAATGCAGCAATATACAGGGTGGCTTATATGAATTATAGTATTCAATTCCTTCAGTAACCTTCCATATTAAGTCAGGAAGCTAAAAATACAGAGTAATTATCAAGTTTATGTAGAGAGGTAAGCAGAGTTCTAATGTAACTCCCAAAGATTCACAACCTTAAATAATGTCCTCCATTTTAATACAGGTGAGACATTTGAATATGGCAGAGCATCGTTCTTGGATTGTGTATACTTATGGTAAAATGTAATATTGCAGATGGAATTAAGATCCCTAATCAGTTTAGTTAATAAGATATGATATTATCAGCGGCCCTGACCTGATTAGATGAGTTTTCAATTCAAGGTCTAAAGGTCAGAGAGATTCTTTTCTTGAAGAATCAGCCTTCATAAATTCTGTGGCTACAAGGAAATTGATTCTTGTAACAACCACATGAGCTTGGAAGTGAACCCCTAGTCTCAGATGACACCTTGGCCCTGGATGACACCTTAATTTTAAATTCATGCAACCTTAAGCAGAGAACTAATGTCATACGAAGACTTCTGACCTAAGGAAACCATGAGATAATAAATGGATGTTCTTAAAATAAGTTTATGGTAATTTGTTTCGCAAACAAATAAAAAACTAATGCAATCAGTGTTATGAAGCTTACTGCCAAATCTAGGATTTGCATCCAGTCTACCCTAATTTCAAAAAAGAGTTGCCATAAAACACATGGGACCTTCCACTTTTTTATTTACTAGATATTTTGAGAGACAGAGACAGAGACAGAGACAGAGAAGAAAGAACACAGGCAGGTAGGAAGGCAATACCAACCGTGCAGAGTTTTTCTACAGAGATGATTGAAAGTGACACTAATCATGAAAATTCACATACATCAGAACCTGTACTGATAAATTATTTCTCATATGACTGGTAAATGTTCTAAGAAAATCAATAAAAGCTGTGTTCTTAGGAAAAATTACTAAATTACTTGTGAGGGAAAACATAAAATGACACTCTGTTTAACCAAGGAATCAGTTTACTCTTTCCATACCTTGGATTTGGGGTTTGGTTATGTATTGGGACAAAGAACCACAGAGTATAATGCTATCCTTGGTTTGGAAGGTTCAGACTTACTGACAAGCACATCTACTATTAAAGTGAAATGTTTGCTATATTACGGAACACAATTTCCTACATTGTTATTCTAAATATCATGTGAATGGTTTGAGAAGGTGTGAGTATTCCATAGCCGAAAGATAGGCTTCAGGGAACAGAATATTTCCACATGTCTGTGTAACTGTTTATTAATAGCATAAATTCCTATTTCCTTTATTTTGGCCCTCAGGTTCCTAATCTGATTCATCTAACTATAGATCATACATGACAAGTTGCCGCAAATATGATAGGAGAGAAAAAAAGGAAGGAAGGAGAAAAGAACAAATGAGGGAAGGAAGGAAGGAAGGAAGGAAGGAAGGAAGGAAGGAAGGAAGGAATAAAGAATTCCAGGTGAAAAGTGCTCTATATTATTATTATTATTTTTTAGCAACTTTTTTTTTAATGTTTATTCTTGAGACAGAGACAGAACGTGAGTGGGGGAGGGGCAGAGAGAGAGGAAGACACAGAATCGAAGCAGGCTCCAGGCTCTGAGCTGTCAGCACAGAGCCCAATGTGGGGCTCAAACTGACGGACTGTGAGATCATAACCTGAGCTGAAGTCAGATGCTTAACCAACTGAGCCACTCAGGTGCCCTATATTATTATTTTTTAATCACTAATACTTTGAGGAAATAGTAATTAGTTAGAAAATGCACTATATTAAGAGATCAACCCAAAGAATAGGTAATAATGATGTCTGAAATATATTTATTTATGGCCTAAAATATGTAGCTAATTAAAGTAAACATGATTATCTAAAAAGGTATAAAAACATGGCTTTATATAGAAAATGTTTTAACAGGCCATTTAACTATGCTTAACCTTGAGGTAACAAAATCTACTTTTCTCCAGTTTCAAATAAGCCAAAACTTTATGAAGGTAGCTAGGGCAAGACACAATATAGTCAGTATATATATTCATATGAAGTCAAAACTTCCTCAAAAAGAAGACATAGATTTCTCAAATATGCTTGATGTTGAAATAGTGTGGGATTTTAAAATTGAATTAATAGTTTTGGTATAATACTATTATAGCTGAGCAATAAAAAGATAAGCCACAGCCAGAATGACAGATTCAGTATGTTTTCCTTCAAACTTGACCCTTCTCCCCAAATTCCCCCAGCTCCATCAGTGCTCTCCTCTTATCCGTGAGAGACTACAGACACTGAAGTCCACCTTGCGCCCACTGTAGTAACAGTATATGGATAAGCAAGGAAGCCGATGGCATTTATCTTTGTAGGATAAGCCATTTGCAGATGCTAAATGGGTTTTAACTACTACTTTAGGGAAAGGATGGAATCCCAACCCAAGAAGAGATTAATGTGAAAGCTTGGAGGAATTTACTTCCAAAATAATTGGAAACAGTAATGAATGTGGGAGGTTCTTTTATGATGTTCTCTGAAAGCTAACGTGATATGAAAGATGATGATAGTGCCTTGGGCTAGAGCAGGAGAAAAAAGGGCACTGATCTGAGAAAAAATCAATAGCATCATCATTTTGGGGGAGCCAAAAGATGGTGGCATATTCCTGAGAACTGAGTTTAGGAGTTCCAAGACCACTGGACACTGGGATCTAAATGGCGTGTTGTTAAAGCAGGAAAGTGTGGGCAAAAGGTGGTAAGGTGTGAAGTTAGGGGCTTTGCTCTTTGGGATGAGCATATTTAGGTGGAAAACAGACAAATTTATAATTTTTTTAACGTTTTTTTTTTCATTTTTGAGGGAGAGAGACAGAGCATGAGTGGGGAAGGGGCAAAGAGAAAGGGAGACACAGATTCTGAAGCAGGCTCCAGGCTCTGAGCTGTAAGCATAGAGCCCAATGCAGGGCTTGAACTCACAAACCGTGAGATCATGACCTGAGCTGAAGTCGGATGCTTAACCGATTGAGTCACCCAGGTGCCCTGGGAATCTTCATTTTAAATAAATATTCAGATAGTATTTAGACAATTAAATATTGAAAACATGGAGTTAAGGATGTTAATTTTATTCAATATACAACACAGAGACACTCTTAAGCAAGGGAGTTATGTGTGATTAGATCTATGTTTTCAGAAGGGTAACCCATTGGCCAGACTTTAGAAATTTTGGAAAGGAAGCTGCATCTCATGAAGAATGGCGCCAGCCTAAAACAAAGGGGTTAAGATGGAATTGATGAAACACAGAAGCACAAGTTACATTTCAGACCCTATTTATATGTATGATTTGATATTTGATTAAAAGACAGATAGAAAACAAACATGAATAAAAAGTGCAGAATAATGTTTAATAGTAAGAGCATTGCAATGATGAAGACTGTATTTGTTTCCTGACTCCAGCACTTGATAGCTTTGGGCCCTTAAATAAGTTACACATTTCTCTCTGTCTTAATTTCCTCATTATTAAAATATTAATAATTGTATCTAAGCCGGGGCTTATTGTGAATTTTAAAAGAAATAAATCTCATGGAGTATTCAATGGATATATTTCGTGGATGCTGAAAATTATTGTATCCAGTAACATTCTAAAAGATTTAATAGTTATATTTTTCAGGTAATATGATTCATCACAATAATGTTCATCGTTGTGTAATAAAGACCATCAGATAATGGAGATGAAAGATTAGTATGTTGTCCTGGAAATTCCAAGTACAGTACATTCTTCAGTTAAATCAAAGTAACTGAGAATTACATTTTCAAGCTGTTTCTAATGTGATTTGAACAGTATAGGGCACATTCAGTCTTCAAAATACACTCTGTGCTTACAGAAGCATTCTGGTAACCAGACTAGTCAATAGTCCAGGAGTCTGTCAGCTGATTTTGTATGAAAATAGTCAGCAGATGCAAGATGTGAAAATGCGGATGCATTCAAAGACGAACTTTGGAAAATACAAACTGACAACAGATAGGTCTTTGAAATGATTTTTCCATCAGTGAGTTATTATATTAAAAAATTTGTTTTTTAGGGGCACCCGGGTGGCTCAGTCGGTTAAGCATCTAACTTCGGCTCAGGTCATGATCTCATGGTTTGTGGGTTCGATCCCCGTTTCTGGATCTGCTGACAGCTTAGAGCCTAGAGACTGCTTCGGATTCTGTGTTCCTCTCTCTCTGCCCCTCACGCTCTTGCACTCTTTCTCTCTCCGTGTCTCTTCAAAATAAATAAAACATTAAATTTTGTTACAGCAACTATAATTATCCTATTTCCAAAAGCCCTTTTGAATTAGTGTCTATACATTAGGAACAAATAATCATATTGGATAAGTAAATGTGAGATGCATTCTCATATTGTCTTCTCAGTATATGATGTCTTCAGAATAATTTACATGAAAGTATTTCTCCATGGAGAGAGATGCTTGGCTTGTTGATGGATATCCTCTGTTATATGAATGACAAACTACGTCTATCAACACGGCAGATGCTCTTTTCATCTTCTCTGTAAACCAAGTAACTTGGTAAATGCTATCAGATATATTCTGAATATAATTCTAGACCTTTTATTCACACTAAAATATTTTTGTCTGAAACCCCTCCGTATTCATCATTTTCATGTGGAATTTGGGTTGAAAGTATTGGCTTCGGAATTACAATGTCCTAGTTTCAAATCTTAGGTCTGTCAAGTAACCAGCTATTTGATCTTGAACAAATACCTATTTTTCTTAGCTTCAGTTTCTTCATCTGAAAAATTTAAGCTAACATTTATTATATATTATTATATATTATATATGTAAATTTATGTAATATTTATTATAATAATATTTTAAGGAAAAAACAATAATGCATATAATATTTAAGCACAGCTCAGAGAACTGGTAACTTATGTGATAACTTCATATGTTTTTGAAGAAGACTCTTCCTCAATACACTTTACCAGTAAATTGTTGTAATATATAATTGCAGTGATCACCAAGAAAATAGTGCTCCCTAGGATTGTGTAGTATACAACATGTATAACAGTTGGCCACCCCCAAATGGCTGATACAAAGTAAGTGCTCACTACATGGTTGTGATAATAATTTCCCATTTATAAAGCCTTACAAATTGGGAGGAGTTTCAATCAGTCTGTGAAAAGTGAATTTGAGGATTACTGGGTGCTGGTCCACATCCTCCATGCTGAACCATGCCCTAAACAATTTTGGCTTTTTTCTTTTTTTTTTCTTAAATTTATTTTTATTTATTTTGAAAGAGAGATAGAGAGCAAGTGGGGAAGGGGCAGAGAGAGAGGGAGACAGAATGCTAAGCCGATCCACGGTGTCAGCATAGAGCCCAGCGCGGGGCTCAAACTCACGAACCATGAGTTCATGACGTGGGATGAAATCAAGAGTCAGATGTATAACCGACTGAGCCACCCAGTCGCACCTTGGGCTTTTTTCTATCCAATGTTATTCAGATAATATTGAAGAGTACAAGTAATAAATTACAATCTACCTATTTTATTTGGCACCCAAGAAATGAGGTGCTAACTTGTAATCATGAGTTTCCCCTGGAAGAAGGTACTACAAACATACTTCGTTTTCTTGTGCTTTGTTTTACTGCACTTCACAGATATTGCATTTCTTACAAATTGAGGTTTTGTGGCAACCCTGCGTTGAGCAAGTCTATCAGCGCCATTTTTCCAACAGCATCTGCCCACTTTGTGTCTCTGTATCACATTTTGGTAGTTCTCACAATGTTTTGAATTTTCCTGTTATTATTTGTTGTGATGATCTGTGGTCAGTGATATTTGGTGTTAGTATTGTAATTGTTTTGAGACACCATGAACTGAGCCCATATAATATGGAAAACTTAATCAATAAATGTCTGTGTTCTGCCTGCTCCACTGACCAGCTGTTCCCCTCTCTCTCCCTCTCCTTGGGACTTCCTATTCCCTGAGACATGACAATATTAATTGAAATTAGGCCAGTTAATAAGCCTGGCTGACAGTATATCTGTTTACAAAATGGTTTACTGAGTATTTTAAGCCCACTGCTGAGAACTGCTATTCAGAAAAAAAGAATTCTTTCAAAATATTTCTGTTTATTGATAATGCACCTGGTTACCCAAGGGCTCTGATGGAAACGTTTAGTGAGAGTCATATTACTTTCATAACTGCTAACATAGAGCAAGGAGTAAGTTGAACTTTCAAGTCTTATTATTTAAGAAATACATTTCTTAAGGCTGTAGCTGCCATAGATAGTAATTTCTCTGATGGATTTTGCAAAGTAAATTAAAAACTTTCTGGAAAAGGTTCACCATTGTAGATGCCATTAAGAACATTCAGGATCCATGGCAAGAGGTCAAAATATCAACACTAACAGAAGAATTTGGAAGTTGAGCCCAACGCTCATGGACGACTTTGAGGAGTTCACTATTTCATTGGAGGAAGTAACTCCTTTTTTAAAATTTTTTAAAAATTTAAATTGTATTTTTTTTATTTTTAGGGAGAGAGAGCAGGGGAGAGGGGCAGAAGGAGAAAGAGAAAGAGAATGCTGAGCAGGATCCATGCTTAGCATGGAACGCGACGCAGGGCTTGATCCCATAACACTGGGATCATGAGCTAAGGCAAAATCAAGAGTCTGACGTTCAAGCTCAACTGTCTGAGCCACGCAGGCACCCCAGAGGAAATAACTTCTGATGTGTTGGAAATAGCAAAAGAGCTAGACTTAGAGGTAGAGCCTGAAGATGTGACTGAATGACTGCAATCTCATGATAAAACCTGAATGAATGAGGAGTTGTTTCTTACGGATGAGCAAATAACATGGTTTTTTGAGATGGAATCTACTCCTAGTGAAAATGCTGTGAAAATTGTTGAAATGACAGAAAAGAATTTAAAATGTTACATAAACATAGTTGATAAAGTAATGGCAGGGTTTGAGAGGGTCAACTCCAATTCTGAAAGGAGTTCAGTGGTAGGTAAAATGCTATTAACATCACCAGCTGTATGGAAAACATTCATGAAAGGAAGAGTCAGTCACTGTAGTAAATTTTACTGTTGTCTTATTTTAGGAAGTTGTTGCAACCATCCCAACCTTTAGCAACCACCACCCTGATCAATCAGCAGCCATCAATATCAAGGCAAGATCTTCCACCAGCAAAAAGATTACAACTTGCTTATTAGTTAGTTCAGATGATGGTTAGCCATTTTTAGCAATGAAGTGAAGTTGGTTTCGTTGTTGTTTTGTTTTGTTTTTGAGAGAGAGAGAGAGAGAGAGAGAGAGAGAGAGAGAGAGAGAGAGAGAGAGAACAAGCTGGGGAGGGGCAGAGAGACAGGGAGGCAGAATCCTAAGCAGTTTCCGCACTGTCAGCAGAGTCCTGCATCTGCATATGCAATAGTAATATGCAAATATTGGTATTATATACATTTGCTTTAATACTAATATAAGCATGTACAGACTTTAATATGTATTTTCATGTATGTATAGAGAGATCTTCAATTTTAGTTTAAAAATTTTTTAAGTTTATTTTTGAGAGAGAGAGAGAGAGACAGAGAGAGAGAGAGAGAGAGAGAGAGAGAGAGAGAGAGAGTTCCAAGCAGGCTCTGCATTGTCAGCACAGAGCCAGACATGGGGCTCAAACTCACAAACCATGAGATCATGGCCTGAGCCAAAGTCAAGAGTCAAATGCTTAACTGATTGAGCCACCCAGGCGCCCAGAGATCTTCAATTTTAAATACGATGTTTAGTGAGTTCTCATATTAATATCTAGTGTCTTTTCACTAGGTAATTGATGAGACCATTATGCAGATATAGCAAAGGAAATAGCACATATCTGATGCTACTCATATCTTTTTTAATGCATCGTAATTTTATGTCATCTATTGATCTTTTGACTCTCACATCATTTTGTATTGAAATGGCTATTAGTAATTTATTTTTCTTTTCACACTGGAGCATCTGTGTTAATTATAAAAAGATCTCAGTCTCTCTGTGTGTGGTAGCTCAGTCAAGGTCTTTATTGGCTAATTTCATTAACTTGTCTACTCTGGTCCTTTTTAGCTACTGTCCAAGTTTGACAAAACGTAAGCTTAGGAGACTCTACTCTTTTTTAAAAATGCCTGTTGCAGCTTCCTGGAGCACTTTCTCTGCAGCTCAGCACCATTGGGAGAGTTAAAGGAGGGGCTGACTCAGCAGAATATCGTCTAATAGAATTATCTCTATAAAATGATCTTATTCTGTGTAGAAGTTATTGACTCTATTACTTCATATATTATAATTCAAGTCTCCTCTTCTTCTCACTCCAGTAGTCCAGGATTTTGTTGTATAATGAATATTTCTACTCTTCTATGTGAAATAAAATTGTAAATAATTATATTTATCATGTCATTTGTAATTTGTTTTAAGCTGCTTCTTTATAAGCAATGTAAAAAGCCTATAGGTGTTAGTTTGGTCTCATCTCTACCTTGTGATAGTTAATTTAGTAGCTCTCTAATCAGTAACGTACCCTCCAATGTGCTGCTCTACAAGTGCTTTAATCTAGCCTTCACTAGACTGTTTCCTAATTACAATAATGATAATAAATATTTTGCATTGAAGAAATACATGGTATTAAGATATGGGGGTTAATTAGAAATGTACTCTGGGGCACCTGGGTGGCTCAGTCGGTTGAGCGTCCGACTTCAGCTCAGGTCACGATCTCGCGGTCCACGAGTTCGAGCCCCACGTCAGGCTCTGGGCTGATGGCTCAGAGCCTGGAGCCTGCTTCCAATTCTGTGTCTACCTCTCTCTCTGCCCCTCCCCCGTTCATGCTCTGTCTCTTTCTGTCTCAAAAATAAATAAATGTTAAAAAAAATACAAAAAAATGTACTCTGATATTATTAAGATATAGAAATCTACTGAATTTAACAGCTACTTCTCCCAGGTGGAGATTCAGTTTTGGTCCTGTGTCCAAGCACCTGTGCAGAGATGGGCAGTCTACTTTGATAGAAGCTAGCCACATGCAACTATTTTTAAAAAATGAACAAAAATTAATTACAAATTTAATATTTGTCACATAGTTTATGTGATTTTATATGTTATCTGCCCATATACCCAAAATACCTACAGTGGTGAAGTTCAAATTGACTTTTGTCAGTTTATAACAAACAAAATAATAAACTGCATCTAAAGAAGGCTTACTTTGAGTTAGAAAGTGCTTTCAGCACTTTCTTTGCATTATCACATTTAATCTTTCCAACACAATCATGAAGTAAATAATATTTTTCTCCGTTATTCTGACAGGGAAGGTGAGATACAAATATGCATATACGCACATATGTATGTAGTGCACATACACATACAATTATAATTATTATATAAATAGAACTTTGTTTTATGATTTCATATAGCCTTATAAAAACTGTTTCTCATGGTTCTCTTTACCCTTTATAGTAATGAGAATTTAATAGATATGTAATATCAGTTGTATTAATGTATGTTTTCAATGCTATTATACAATTCACCTTTTCATAATCTTTTTTTTTCTAAAAATAAATGATACACTAGTGAGCTCTAAATTTTTTTCCTCTATTGAGCTGTAATCGTTAAATAAATTCCCTGAAGACAAAATATGAAGTAATTCAAACTATGACTACATATTACCTTGTTTTTTTTTAAAAAGTTTTTACCACTTTACAATGTGAGAAGTGATGTAATTATGCTTCAATTTTACTGCATGTTGCTAGCAATGGATACTATAATTATAATTTTTTATAATTTGTTAGTATAAAAATAATGCCTCAATATAAATGTGTCCACATTTCTTTGATCTGACAGTTACATTTATAAACATTATTGTTACTCTCAAAAGGGAGCATTTTAGCCATATTTACTATCTGTTTTTTTATGTTAACTAATTATTTGGCATTCATTTAACTTTTCAAATTTTAGCATCGAATGTAGGAGATTACATGTAAACCTTATCTCACATTTGGTAATCATGAACTGTTTGTCTGCGTTTTTTTTGTTTTTTAATCACTTGATAAAGTGATACATCATGTCATGATGCTAGATGTTTAAAAGATCTCTAATGTTGTACAAAATTCTTAGAGCATTTTGAGTTTTTCTATGCTTCCAGAAGCTTGTCTGATATAGTTGCCTTATTAACTAGGCTTAACATGTTTAAAAGGCAGAATAAAAGTTTTAAAACTACCATTTAAAAGGCGGTCAAGGAACAAACAGATTGGATTTCTCCTGAATACCCATTTTCAAAAGACAATAATTCTGAGTACACAACATAAATTACATGGACAGTTGCTTTACAATGTAGTAGATTGCAATGTTTACAGGAAAACATAAATCAAGAGACTAGCAAAGTAAGGGTGAGACATGAAAGGAAAGGGAGAAAGGGATTTTGGCATAAGAAAATAAAGAAATTATATATCTTCCACTTAAATTATCCCTATTCCATCAGTGGTAATTCCTGGAGAGAAAAATAATATACCTGAGTAAGTAACTTCCACAGATTAGCCAAGAATGTAATTTTATTTTGTCATATGTAAACATGCTTCCTTCTCACTTGTAATAGAAAGCAAAAGGTAGGAGCTGAGAGAATACTCTGAACATTCAGAGACTACTCTGAAGATATATTTCCTCTTCTGGCTGAGAAAAATCTCCTGCATGGTTAGGTTTGATTCTTACATTGAGGCTAACTGACACTTCTAAGAAATGTGGAATAGATACACCCCAGCTCATTTTGCTATCTGTGACTAACTATCTTTCTTCCATTCCTGAATTTGTTGATTCATCACCTTTAAAAAAAACCCTTGGGGCACCTGGGTGGCTGAGTCAGTTAAACAACCGATTTCGGCTCAGGTCATGATTTTGCGGTCTGTGGGTTCAAGCCCCGCATCGGCTCTGTTGGCAGGTCAGACCCTGGAGCCTGCTTCATATTCTCTCTCTCTCTCTCTCTCTCTCTCTCTCTCCCTCCCTCCCTCCCTTCCTCCCTCCCTCTCCCCTGCTCATTCTCTATCTCTCTCAAAAATAAATAAACATTAAAAAAAGTAAAAAAAAAAAAAAAAACAAAAAACCCTTGAAGAGCTAGGGAAGACAGGTCCTCATATGAGTAAGCATATGTTCTGAAATTTTTGGATTATTTTTTGTGGCAGAACACAGATTAATGGGATGGAATCTCAGTTGTCCTGCTATACACTCCAGATTTTCAGGAAACTGAGGTTGGACAGACGTAAGTTTGAATATCACCTCCACTATCCTTAGTGATATGGCTCTTAATGTGTTGGTTTTCTTCTCTCCATAAAAGAGAGAGAGAGAGAGAGAGAGAGAGAGGGAATACATCATGAAATGTTATCAAGATTAAAATTCATTTACAATGGAAATCTTCTTGTAAAGAAGCCAGCTCTTGGCAGAAAAAGACACTATTAAAGGCAGTATAATCTTACATTTAATTTATATTTAAAAGATGATGATGACGGCAGTGGTGGCAGGAGGCCTGGTGTGTATCTCCATCTCCAGGGCAGTTCTCTGTGGCTGAAAGCTCTAATAATATTGAGTATCCTTTCTCAGTGTGAGATTCGTAGTGAGGACAAGGAGGAGTCATGGGCATCTGCTGTCTCTCATGATAGACAGATTGAGGGCCAGGGAGGAGAAGGGACTTACTAGGGTTACTCACATTAGTGGAAGGTCTGATTCCCCAGATGTGCATTTATATATTTACCATTACTGTTTCTTGGTATTTCTGGGTTGATTGCATAATGCTTTAATATACTTAAATTGTGGAAATAGACTTATTTGGAGGATGGCTATTGAATCCATGGAAGTGTTTTTGGATCAATGTGCCAAGGAGCTGGAGCTTGAAAATAATCTAACAAGGTATAGGAATAAAAGTCAAAGTAGAAGATAAATTTCGCACTGCTGATTAATCCACAAATCTTAGGAAGATATTAAATAGAAATTGTAAATTTCTCTTGCCGCCATGTTAAATTTAATAGAAGCCATTGCTCTAGATGAAATTTTTATCTTTCTGCTCTAATTTTAAAATTCTTGTATTTTTAATTTAGTTTAACTTAATTAAATATATATTTTTTCATTTGAGTATAGTTGACACACAATTTATATTAGTTTCAAGGGTAAAACATAGTAATTCAACATCTCCATACGTTATGCTCTGCTCACCATGGGTTTAACTACCATCTGTCACCACACAACGCTATTACAATATCATTGACTATCAATGATAGTCAATACCATTTCCTTGGTGGTGTCTTTTATTCCTGTGACTTATTCATTCCATAACGGCAAGCCTGTGTCTCTCACTCCCCTTTATGCACTTTGCCCATCTTCCCACTCCTCTTCTTTCTGGTAACCATAAGTTTGTTCTCTGTATTTATAGGTCTGATTTCCCTTTTTTTGTTTGTCTATTCATTTGTTTTGTTTTTTAGATTCCACATATGAATGAAAGCATATGGTAGCCATTTCTCTGGCATTGGTTGTAGCAATATTTTTCAAGATCTATCTCCTAAGGCAAGGGAAACAAAAGCAAAAAATAACAATCCGGACTACATCAAAATAAAATCTTTTGCATCATGAAGAAACCATCAACAAAACACAAAAGGCAACCTGTGGAATGGGAGAAGATATTTTCAAATGACATATCCCATAAAGGGTTAATATCTGAAATATATAAAGAACTTATACAACTTAACAACAAAAAAATGTAAAAAATGGGCAGAGGATCTGCTCCCATTTTTTTAAATTATAGAAGTATCAATACTTACCTGTTCAGTATGTGTCACTCTAAACATAAACCTCTAATTAAACAGTAAAGCTAACTACAAACTTTATAAATATTCTTTCATGATATTTGGGAAAGGAAAGAGTGGGAGTAGGAAGATTTTTGTTGGACTGCAAATTGAGACAATGTAATTAGAGGAAAAATTTAGTTTTATGTATCTAAAATTTAAAAAAATTCATCCCTTTTTTTTTTGCCTGACAATCCCCATTTAAAGAAATTTCTCCTTCAGATATATTCTCAAACAGTTACCAGGACTTAGGCACAAGGATTTTATTGTGGTATTTTTTATTTCAGTAAATAAAAACAACAAAGATATCCATCAATATGTAACAGATTAGGGGTGCCTGGATGGTTTAGTCAGTTAAGCATCCAACTCCTCATATCGGTTGGTGAGATTGAGCCCCATGTTGGGCTCTTCTCTGACAGTGTGGAGCCTGTTTAGGATTCTCTCTCTCTTTTCCCTCTCTCTCTCTCTCTTACTCTCCTTCTCTCTCTCTCTCTCTCTCTCTCTCTCTCTGCCCTTCCCCTGCTTGCATCCATGTGTGCTCTCTCTCTCAAAATAAACATTTAAAAAATTAAAAAGTATATATAACATATATATATATGTTCATATATATATATATATATATATATATATATATATATATATATTCTTAGAATGAAAAACTAGCTACTTAAAAGTGAGCTGGGTCATTATTGATATAAAATATCAATTTGAAGAAATATTATTGGTTTGAAAAAAAGAAGGGAACGTAAGAGTGTAAAGCATGATCTATCTATTTTGTACAAAAGACAAGAACACAGATATGTGCTTGTGGGTGTGTTATGCATGTATCGGGTATATAAACCAGAATGTGTCTGAAAGCAAGAAAATCTAAATGTGAATAGAGAATGCTTTTGAAATAAAACTACTAATTGATAGGAATGCTTTTCACTTCTCATAGTGTAATCTTCTGTTTTCTTTAAATGTTCATCATCAACAAGCTCAAAGTTTTTCTGGGAGGTGGGATTATGGCTTATTTTTGTCAATTTGGTTTTGTCTTTACATGTCTATATTGAAACACACACACACAATCAGAATTACTTATGATTGTCCTTGCTGAAACCAACTATTGTGAATCAAATAAAAATAAAGTGTGAATTCATTCCCAAAACTTGTCTTTGAAACTACAGAATTTAAAAGACTTAAAATAATAATTGTTGGTAAGAAGGTGAAAAAATTAGAAAATAGTCATTCTCTGCTGTTGGGAACATAAATTGATGTAGGAGTTTTGGAAAACAATCTGGAAGTTCTTTAAGTGATTGAACATAGACTTACTCTATTTCCCAGCAATTCCTTGATATATACCCAAAAGAAATGAAAACACTCCTAGGTATATACCCAAGATAGATGAAAACATATGTCCATGCAGAAACGTGTGCATAAACATTCATGGCAGCATTATACATAATAGCCAAAAAGAGGAAACAATGCAAATGTCTGTCAACTGATAAATAGGTAAAATGTGGTATAGCCATACAATGGAATGTTATTTGATAATAAAAGGACTGAAATATTGATATATGATACAACAAGGATAAACTTAAAACATTAACCCAAGTGAAAGAATCCATTCACAAAAGATCATATATTGTATGATTTGTTTATATGAAATGTTCAAAATAGAAACATCCATAGACATAGAAAGTAGATTTGTAGTTGCCCAATTATATATTGATCTCAAAATTTATCTCTTAAAGAACAATATTATTTCTAACATTTTTTTTTAATTTTGGGAGGGTATTATCTTCCTATAACCCATAATTTGTAGTCAGTATATTGCATTTTGTTTGTCAGATTGAATTACCCAGAAATTTTAGAACAAAGTTGTTATGGTAATTATATCATACTGGCAAGATAGGGATAAAGGCTGCACTAAAATAATTTAACAGTTCTCAGAGAAGCCATTTGTCTAATGCCTTACTTCTAGCAAAAGTTATAAGAATGAAATTTGATCACAAATTTTTTGCCAACATTCAGCCAAGTATGTTGAATTTTTATGGTATAGAAGATATCCATCCAACTCATAAAATGTAGGTGATACGACCTTTAAGAGCCTTTATACATCTTAGAATTTATGATTCTGTCATCTCACTTTTTATTACTTAAAAAGTCTTATAATGCTGAAAGTAGGGATGGAGTGAGAGGGTGAACAACCTTCAATTTAAAAGGATGTCGAATGCTATACTTTCTCTGTAGGATCAAAATTGTCAGGGTCTGGAAGGCAGACTTGTAGTCCTGATATTTCAAGCTTACTATATAAAAGATCCTTCAGTCTTTTCCTATTGTATTCTACTGCTCTGTCTCTATAGTAACTATTTCTCAGGAGAATAAACATTCTTCATGAACAAGTCCAAAATGATCTGGTAAAATAAGTGACAGATTAAACTCAATTTTATTATAATAGTTTTAATATTTTATTTGAATGTCATATGAGGATAAAGTCCATGCTTATCTAGAGTTTCCTCCCTCAAGACTCTGACAATATAATTAAAGGCCTTAATGATCTGATAAAGCCAATACCCCCTGGGCCTGTCCCTTCAGCTAAAATCAGAGAGATGTGAAGCCCAGGCCATTGACTCATGCCAAAGTCAGTAGAGTCTGAAGTAAGGGCTATGGCCTGAAAGAAGGTAATGATGGTGTCTTACACATGTTTATAGCCCAAGCAACTTAGCTTAGGCCTGATACATGGCTGGTGCTTCATATTTAGAGCTTTAAGCTAGAGGATCCTGAAGGAGAGTTAATAAATTCTGTGTCTCGTGGATATGCCAAATGGGGAGGCATAGAACAATTAGAACATGGGAGAGAACATGTGAGGAAACTGTGATCTCCAAAATACATACAGTGAAAGAGGTAGCAGAAATAGAAAAATAATATGAATTAGAGAACAGAAACACAAAAATATTCAAAGACAGAAACTGTTGAATATCTGCTGAAATGCTACTAGTTGTCTCCATGGTTGTTTCTTTCTTTTCTCTTTCTTTCATTTTTTTCTTCTATTTTACCTTCTTCTATATATTTGTGTTTGGTTTCTAGGGTGAAATGCTGTGTTACCATGTGCTCTATGATTGAAACTTGGCCTTCCTCTTCCTTTTCATCCCTACTATTTCTAACCACCCCCACTCCACCAAGCCAGCCATACTGACATTTTCTGTCTTCCTTAAACACTCTGAGAACTCTTGCATCCCAAGATGTTCTTTCTCTTACTACCACCTTTGTCAGGACTCCTGTTTCCCCTATTCTTCACATGGCTGGATCTTCTGTGTCCTCAAGGTCCAAGACATGTACAGACATGCCAAGACTTCCTGAACACTCATCCACTCCATCCTGTCCCACCTGCAGCCACCATGTTCTCAGTTACTCATATTTTCTACATGGTACCTACTAGTGCTGAATATTAGTTCACTTGCTTATTATCCTTTTTTCAGTACCAGAAGGAAAATTCATGAAGCAGAGACAGTCTCTAATTTGTACATTAATATATCCAGTGCCTAGAATAATATCTGGGACCTAGTAGGTGTTCAACAAGTAACTGCTGAATAAAAAAAATGAGTAAGTTTATGTGTTATTTTAATATTCTGCCCAAGTGAAGTAGAGAATTACAGATATATTAAGATGTAAATGTAACAGTTGATGAAAATGAGTCTGGTGTTTCTATAACTAGCATCCTCTTACTTTGCTGTCTAAATCAACCAAATTGATTTCATAACTACTCAGATAACTATCTTTTTTAATTAAAAAATGTGTTTACTGTTTATTTTTTGAGAGAGAGAGAGAGAGAGAGAGAGAGAGAGTATGAGCAGGGGAGGGGCAAAGAGAGAGGGAGACACAGAATCTGAAGCAGGTTCCAGGCTCTGAGCTGTCAGCACAGAGCCTGATGCGGGGTTCAAACTCACAAACTGTGAGATCATGACCTGAGCTGAAGTCAAACGCTTAACTGACTGAGCCACCCAGGCGCCCCTCAGATAACTATCTTTAAAATAAATTCTGGTCTTCCTTGGCCGAGTTGTGGTGGGAATGGCTGGATTAAAGTCCAATTATGGAATTGATGCTTTTGATTGTTGTGCATAGAATGGAACCAAGGGTAAATAACACTAACATCCAGAGTGGAGAAAACAGAATATAGGAAAGATGGAGGAGAAGATTTGGAGTGTAGAATCTGGAAATAGCTTCCAAGGGAAAGTAATAATTAAAATAATAGCCTCCCAACCCATTAGTGAATTAATATGCTAGTCATCTTGAGTAGCTCATGCTTACCTTGTAGCAGTCATTGTCTTCATCCTCACAACAGATCCCAAGAGGGAAGCACCATGATTACTTCCTACAGTGGATTGATAGCTACAGAACAAAGCTATGCAAGAGTTTTCTATTAAAGTTGTCATGAAACTAGGAATATATGCTGAGATAAAAGCCAGGATCCTGCATCTGTCTTTTTTCTTGAGGGTTATGTTAGGATATACTATGATATCAAAATTATGCTTTCTTTCCCTCATTTGTCTCAGACATGTATGAGACCATTTACCCTAGTAAACCGTGTTGGAAACCATTTAGAAACAACAGAAATCCCCTTTCCTCCATTTTCTAAAACTTGTTTCCCTCTAAGCACACATCAGCAGAAGATTGTGTGTTTTCTCTCCCTTGTGACCAATCTGAATCCACTTTGTCCACTAAAGACAAATAAGTCTCTAAAGCAAAGGCCCCATAAGAGGAAAAAGATGGATTAACAATGTAGAAAAAAAAAAAACTATCATCCCTTCTAAAACTGCACCTTCCCTATTGGGTCTTCATTTATACTTAATATCAGTCTTAGCATGAGCTGGAGCTCACACTAAAATTAAGGAATTAAATCAATAAGGACCTGTGTGGATACATTATCAAATTCATTACAGTGGCCCACAAATCATATATGGCAACCTCCTTGCCTCTCTGGTTATACTTTCTACTACTTACCCCCTCTTTTAAACTGTTCTGGGCACATTCTTCCTTGCTGCTTTTTTAATACACTAGGTATGGTTTGCTTTTAGGCTTTTGCTCTGATTTTTTTCACTCTGCTAGGAATGCCCTTGCCCAAATACATACCTCACTCACTTTTCAGTGTTTTCAAGTCTGAGCTCAAATTTAAACTTCTCAGTGAGGCCCTTCTCTGACTCCCCAAGTAAAATTACAATTGTTACCTGACTCTTAGCTTGCTCTACTTTTTCCATAACACTTAAGTTTTAATATATGCTATGGTTTATCATGTTTATTGTTATTTTTTTAATTTTTAAGTTTATTTATTTATTCTGAGAAAGATAGAGCAAGTGGGGAAGAGGCAGAGAGAGAGGGAAAGAGAGAATCCTAAGCAGGCTCCTCACTCTTAGGGCAAAGCCTGATTCAGGGCCCGAACTCACAAACCATGAGACCATCACCTGAGCTGAAACCAAGAGGTGGACACTTAACCAACTGAGCCATCTAGGCTTCCCTATCATGTTTATTGTTTATTGTGTATCTGCTCCTGTCTATAATGTAAGCTCCATTATTACCTGGATTTTCATCTCCTTTGTTGATTGATATATCTAATTTAAAATAGTTCAAGGTTCGTAATAAGCTCTCAATATTTCTTGAATAATGAAAGTTAATGAATAGCTTTCCTTAGGACCAAACAACAAGTACTACCTAACCAGATAAGGTATTTTGATATCCTGAAAGACATTCAGACAAGAATGAGAGGGATACAAAGAAAAATCCACAGAAGTGGACTCTAAGATCAAGATGATATCGTCTCACTGAAAAATTGGAGTCCCTTCTGGGCTAAAAAATAAAAGGGCTATAATCTCATTGATGAAATGAGTCTTTCCTGCAAAGACTCAAAGTGGAAATGGAAAATGTATGAGCAATTAAACCTAAGCTTTTTTGTGTTTCTTCTCCTAGAGATTGTTTGTTTTAAGGAAACTGAAGTAAGAACATAAAACATAAATTTCTCATGTATTGATATTAGGGGAAAATAGTGTTGGAGTTCCAACTTTGACGCTCCACAGCATGTGCATGCATGCGCGCGCGCGCACACACACACACACACACACACACACACACACACACACACCTCATTGGAAATGACTTAATGAACTAACGAGCAAACTGGTAATCTTATCACAGTTATATTTATGCATTTGATAAATTAGTTCAGTAGGGGTGTAAATAAAATCTCTTTCTATGATTATTAATTATGGTGACTAGATAATAGTAACATGAATATTCTAATTACCTTGGTTTGATATAAGGGAAAGGTTAATATTCTGACTACCTTAATGTGTGCCACAGTCACCCTAACACAATGTGAATTCCAGGTTTGCTTTTCTTCCTCTGCTTGTGACATCTTTAAAGTGAATTTTATTCCCAGAATCCTTCAGATGACATGATCTGCTTCACACACTCTGTAACATATAGCTCAAACTTTTTTTCTAAGGAAGGGAAATGTAATGCTTGTAGTAGTCTTTTTTTTTTTTTTTGTATGTGTATAGGTACATGCAAGTGCCTGTATTTCTTTTCCTTACCTCCCTCCCTGCCTCCCCTCCCCCTTTCTTTTTCTTTCTTTCTTTCTTTCTTTCTTTCTTTCTTTCTTTCTTTCTTTCTTTCTTTCTTCCTTTCTTTCTTTCTTCTCTTTCTCTTTTGTTTTTCTAGTCAAAAGTAACTTTTAATTTACTGTGAAAGAATGTCTCTTTACAGTAACCAGATTCCTGATCTTATTATATGCCCTATCACTAATACTCAGTTTCTGCTTTTGGTGATGTTGAAAAATAGTTAAAGAAATAAAGTAGAAATGCATGCAGAATTAAATAAAATCAGAAAGGTCCACAGAGTGGTAGAGGTAATACAGACTGAGTTTAAGCATTGTGGTGATCACAATGCTGTGATGGTCCAAGTACTTAATGTCAACTGCACACTCTCCTATGTTCCTTACATGAGGTGTTTTAACAATTATATGGAAAGTAAGTGGAGAAGATTCTCATTGCTCATGTGAGGAAACTGAGATAAGAAGTGTTAATCAACTTGCAAAATTGCTCAGCTAGTGAAAGAGGAAGTCAAGGGTTCAGTCCAGGTCTGTCTGCCTCCAGAACTAAAGTTATAAATCAGTTTATTTCTGATGGGAACTAAAATGATCAGAAGTAGCTCTTTGTAAGGATAGAAATTGAGTAGTTCTTTAAAGTCATTAAGATTTAGGTTGGTGGAAAAGATAAGCAAGAAAAACAGCGATTCTGGCTCAGTGATAATGAATTTATCACCTCACTAAAATATTGTGATCACACAGCTATTCCTTGGCTAGTAATTTTAGAGACCAGCATATATACTTACTTGAAAGTTTAACTATAAATAATTATCTCTACTTCAATATGTATTGCGACTCCTCATGGATTGGATGAAGACAGAATGACTTCTACAGAGATTAGTTTTTTCAAGATGATCCAAATTCTGGAAAAGCCACATGGTTATTTTTAAAAAATGGGAGGAGGTGGTCAATTCCTTTCTGTTGGTTTTCATGTGTAAAAATAAAAAGGAAAAATTAATTCACCCTGTCTAGACATATTTTTGAAATCTTATTTCAGTGCCTGAAGGCTTCATCATTCTGTCAGACCAGCTGCATTTCTATACTGTTTATAATCACAATGCTAACAGAATTTTTGGTACAGAAACAACTCGGATTAATGAAAAATGTAGTGGTGTGCAAAAAAGAAGTCCAAAAATGCCCTTATGAAGAGCTCATGGAATAGATTAGACATGATAAAGTTTTGGAAGACAAATCCTGACATTCAAGGAGACACTGATTTGTTGACATCAGTAGCAGTGTGAAGGCAATGGCTTCGATTGAACACTCAGGAGGAAAACCGGCAAAGATCAGCTCTGACCCAGACCTATTCACTAGCACAGACAATGCACTTCATCTCTACTGCAGAAAACAAGTAAATTTTGAGTTGGCTACTTCTTATTAACAAAGATGGTGATTTTATTTAGATTTGTTATCATAAATTGTGGCAAACCCTGTGTGCTATTGTTTTTAAGAGAGAAAAAGCAGTTTTCCTTGAAATAATTTGCTAATACAAGCCACAGGACCATTAAGCCTGGTTCAGTCTAGAGTGAAAATAAAAAGAAACCTTATGCCTTGCATGATAAATAATTAAGGACATACAGCACTCCCCACATCCCGTCACAAACACACACATCTGTTGAGCTACTTGATGGCAGTGAATGTCTTAGTGGCATTTATAATGGTACTCCCAATAGCCAAGCACTCTAATATATGCATTATAAGTGATCAATAACATGAATGAATTAAAATATTTCCTTCTAAGAATGTAGGCCTCGCACATAAAGAATGGGTGGTGTTTGTATACATATATACACACACATATGTATATATGTGTATATATACACGTATGTATATGTGTGTGTGTGTGTGTGTGTGTGTGTGTGTATATATATATATATATATATATATATATATATGCATATGTATATTTTAAATCTTAGCTTCCAATACAGAGGAGAAAAAAATCCCTGAGAGAAGCAATAGCCCTTAACCTTCTCAGCCCTATGGTCTTGCTTTGCAGAGTGCTATTAATGACTTTATCTGTGAATATTATGCTTTAAATGTGTGATTGCCTCCCTGGCTATTATGCTCCAAATCTCATCTTATCTATGCAGTTTGCACCCCTTGCTGACTTTAACAATAATGGATTCTTTTGGATTTACTAAAATGTCATGCAATTTTATTGGTTTCCATTTAATCGTGGGGAAATGGAAACACTTGTCTTTCATAACAACCATAGGTGATTCTGACCTCGGTTCGATAATCCATTTAGAAGGTGGATAAAGGACACTGTAATGCAAAGCATATAATCCAGCTACAATTATCACAGAACACTTTTCAAATGCTAACATTCTTCCTTTGTGAAACCTCAAGAAGTCCTTAAGTTTTTTGTCTTTATATTTTCCTTTAGATTAGTCTATGGTTGAATCACTTGTTGTCTTTCAAATACTTGGAAGATAAATAAAAGTAATGTAATAGAAAGAAAGGCACAGGTGGTAAAGGAGGTGAAAAGGAGGTGAATGTGTGTAGATGGCAGAAAAATATGTTGGTGAGAAAACAATGGAGTGATTGACACAGGCTAAAGCATTCCCAGCATACCCTGTATAATGTTATCTGGAAAAAGCAATTATAGATGGAGTCAATTGAGAAAGTCTGTTTTGAGGAAAGTATTGGAATGGCTACTTGTCCTGTGTACTTTATTGAAAAACAAATTCTAAGCCCTGATAGGCTTAGGAGAACAGACCATTGGCAAGGTTAATGATGTCTTCCATGGGCATAGAAGAGAATATTTGTAATCTGTGCACCAGATACTTGTTATCACATATTCTATTAAAAATTAAGATAAGGTTCACATAACATGAAATTCTCTATTTTAAAGTGTACAAATAAGTGGTTTTTAGTATATTTGCAATGCTGTGTAATCATCATCAGGGTCTAATTCCAGAATATTTTTGTCAGCCCTAAAGGAACACCATGCCTTGTAATTCCCTGCTCATCCCGATTCTCTAGAAACAAGTCATCTACTTTTGGCCTCAAAGGATTTACCTCTGCTGGCCATTTCATATAAATGCCACCACAATTTATTATCCTTTGGGTTTGTGAGTTTGAGCCCCACATTAAGTTCTGTGCTGACAGTGCAGAACCTGCTTTGTATTCTCTCTCTGTCCCTTTCCTCTGCCTGTCTCCTGCTCTCTCTCTGTCTCTCTCTCAAAAATAATAAAAAAAAATAAAATAAATAAAAATGAACTCAGTGCCATGGCCTAATAGAAACAGCATAGATTTTGAAGTCAGGAAACATAGATTTGAATGCTAGTTCCACTGTTTCTCAATTATCTACTGGCTGGCATGTTATCTGAATTCCCTGATCTGTAAAATGTGGGGAATAGTAATTTCCCAAACAGGGAGAGAGTGAAGATTAAAGTAGTTAATATATGTAAAGAATCTAACACATGGTATGTAGCAGATCAAGAAATATTAATTCTCTTCCTTCTGCAAACATTGCTTCTGTGTCATAATTAATAATCTGGTGTTATCTGAATGAACTGTATAATCATTGCCCCCCTGCTTTTAATGCATGCTATTTCATTTTATTAGAAAAGGCTTTTTCCCTTTTCATTGTTTTTTACTCTTATTATTATTTTTTAATCTTGCGGGGCAGGGAATCTGACAAAACCATAAACTTCAATTACTCCTAGGGTTATTAGTATATTCTCTAACTTCCCATACCCCTTGTATTTATTTCTGTCAAAGAACTTAGAATCCACAGTGAATACTGATGCATCTTTTGGCTACTTTAATATTCATATTTAGCAACCATAAGCCCCACCAAAATGTCAGCTCTTTGGGGAAGGTAACTTATTAAGTTTGAAACTATGAAGAATCTGATTAGTTGTCCTACTTGGAATTTTCAAGCTAATGAGTCAGCCTGCCATAATGCGTGTTGTATGTGTGTATATGTGTGTGGGGGGTGAGGGTTATATGCATGCATAATATATATTTATATATACATACAAGAGACCTCTGGATCAAAGAACAGACCATTTACTCATAGAACAGCTTATGTCTTGTATCACTTCCCCGCTCCCAGTTCTCCAACAGGATGACCCAATAAAGGCCAAATGAACCACAGGAGGAGAGGAATTCCTAAATTATAAAACTCAGCCTCTTATATAGGGCACTGGCACATCAGCCCCTTTTCTCCTCCAGAAAGAGAAGTTTTTGCCTTGGAATATAAACAAAACTTTTCTGGGAAGAGAGAACATTTCTATCCTAGAAATACGCAAATGGCTCCCGAAGGGATATGAATTTAAATCCCTCTAACTTCTTACAAGTATCTGTAACTTGTAAGGCATGTTTATTATTCACTCACAAAGCCTAGACTGTGCAGAAATGTGAATATATTCATGGAGCACTGTCTTCCAACACAACCATGTCTCTCTGAAATTTGTATCTCTATTTCCCAGATGCTTGCTGGAGGAATTAATTACTTTGTGGTGGCTTTTAGTCCATGATTCTCAGTTTTTCAGGTATTCTAACTAATCTTTATTAATTTCTCTTGTGGACATTTTCTCTCCCTACCAGAGTATAAACACTTTGTAAGTATAAACTAACAGTGCCTTATCGTTCTTTTGGAATGTGTAGTGTTAATAATAGTACTAGCTGCAGGATTACCCAGCAATCTCTGGGTAGTTGTCTGGTAGCTGTCTGGTTTCTCCAGCTAGTCAACATCAGAGGAAACCAAAATCTATATTTTTGATATTTTAATGTAGGTGATTAGATGGCATAGTTTCAGAAGGTATAAAACTAGAACTCTTGTTATTTTTGATGTTGATCTATATGGCATGGCAAAGCATCTCCATGACATCCCTACCTGAATAGGATTTTGGTTTCAATACCTTAAAATAGTGACTTTTCAAAGATGTTCCAAGGCCACAGCTCACACTGACTTATCACTGATTTGAGTCTGGCCCTGTATCAGGCACTCCTTCCATACATTTTCTCATTTTTCATCTTTGTCTCCTTGGGTACAGTTTAAAGTAGTTGTTTGTTTGTTTGTGGAATTTACGCAAAGTGATCAGTTAGGCAGTCTGACTAGAAGACAATCTACGTATCCCATCTTTCTCTTATTTATGAAAGTATTTGGTGTAAAGGAGATGCAGCCTCTTATGTTACTGAGTTTATCCACAGCTTTGAAATACTGCCACACAGATCTGTAATCGCTCTATATGAAGGATGATGGGATAGTTTGCCATTATCAGCTATAGTGGCATATTATTTTTTCCAGACACGATATACACTTTTTTCTATTCTATCACAAGATACATGATACTAAAATTTGGAAAGCCAATATGTCTAGACATTGTGTTCTAATCCAATGTGCAATGAGAGGAACAGCGATCTAACAGCTTGGTATGTGAGCCCCTGATTGCTTTTTCTTCTTTTTCCCTTCAAGACATGATTGATGTTTGCAAGTGTGGTTATTTGTTACTCTTCTGTGCCTGGTCTCTTCAAAGGTTGAGTTTCTAGGCATTACTGAATAGTTTATGCCATGATTTTGTGATTGTTGTTGCTGTTCTCTATTACTTTCACTGACATCAAGGTTTTCTCCCTGATTCACTTTTCTCTTGGGAAATGCTAGGTTGTTTTCAAAGTGGAACATAGTAGGGATGTTTCAGGATGCAGTTAAAAAAACTACACTATTAAATGCAAAAGTTATTGTGTTTGATGATTATGATACATTAAGATGGAAGAAGGTTATGTGACGACCCTCTGGTTAAGAGATAAGGCTTAACAGCTTTTCTTGTATCTCCACCTGCCTTAGTAATTTGTTTGACTAATTTCAGTGGAATGCATCAGAAGATTGCAATGAGAGTGACATTATGGGCATTCCAAGCTACATAAAAAGCTTACAACCCCAAAGAACGCTGCAGTGTTAATCATTTAATACGCCAAAATATTTCACAATTTCTTATAAGAAAAATATTTCAATTTTAATAGTAAACTAAACTTAAGCTGAAATAATTGCTCTAAAAGAAAAAAAATATATGAAATAACCTTATATTTACTATTCTATATACCTCAGTTGTAAGACAATCTCTCTCTCATAGTCAGATCACTATGAAATATGTCTTTGAAAGATGATAAAAAGAAAGAATAATCACTGCTAGTCTCTTTAGGAAAATATTTTTGTGTGTATATTCTGGGAAGACTATTCTTCCCCAAATGACAAATCATCTATGAGTTGCCTCATTTTTTTTGGAGATATTGTCTTCACTTATATCAACTTCAATAATCTTAGAAATTATAATTAATGTAATTTTTATTGATGTATTTGTATTTGTCTACTATCTTTTTGGATCATTGCTAAGATTATTTTGTTAGGTTTTCTGGCAATTTATCTTTAAAAAATCCTTTTTATAAACCATATTATATGAGAAAACAAAGACTAAGAAAAGTGAAAAATCTTACAAAGTTCAAATCGCAAGATTCAATCCAATTTAACTAACTTGAAAAGCCTTCTTCTTTTCATTCAATACTGAAGCTTCTTAAATAGTTCTCAACTAATTTGTTAAGTACTACAATTTCTGTTTTTATTGATTGTAAATTCATTGATTATAAAACCAACGTGATACAGTTAACTTTGAAAGACATCATAGGGGCTCCTGGGTGGCTCAGTGGGGTGAACGTTCAACTTCGGCTCAGATCATGATTTCATGGTTAATGGGTTCGAGCCCCGCATCAAGCTCTGTGCTGACAACTCAGACCCTGGAGCCTGCTTCAGATTCTGTCTCCCTCTCTCTTTGCCCCTCCCCTTCTCTCTCTCTCTCTCAAAAATAAATGAACATTAAAAAAAATTTAAAAATTAAAAAAAGACATCATAATTAGTGGTATTTAATGGTGAATTACAGACATTTCTCATAGGAATGCAAAGATGCAAAAAAAAGTCTGTGGGTGATTAAATCGACAGTTGTTTTAACCTTATAATCTATGTATCATACATAAAATTATTTAATGATGTAATAAATTTATTAATCACTATTAATAATAAATGTGTTTCCTTAAAAAATATACTGAAAATATACTGAAAAAGGGGAGATTGAGAAAGTCAGGTATGGCTTTATTTGGTATTGCTTTCACGTACTTTTTTGTTTTGTTTTCTTTAAGATCTATTTATTTTTTCACCATCAGAATTCTATTCTACACTCCAGTAAACTTAGTAGAGAAAGAGTGTAATTTTGTTTTAAAAAACTAAATACTTCACAGAAATAATCTAAGTTACTCATTTTTTAATTATTCTAATGTCTCATGGGACACTAGGGTGAACCAGTACTGTCAGGCTAACCTTACCCAAAATTTAAACTATAGTGCAAAGGAAAGAACTCTAAATAAGATACACCCAAAGATGGAGATCAAGTGCTCAGAGACCCTACTAGTTGTGAAGTCACAAGAACATGACTTCGTTGTCCTCATAGAATTCTTACATTCTTCCATATTTCTGCTTGTTACCCTGGGCAAGTCAATGAATCTCCCTTAACTTCAGTTCCCCTGTTGGTATCGTAGTGAGGCTCTAGCACACAGTAGGCACTCAGGAAATACTTATTCAGTGTATGTGTAGATAAAGAATAAACATATCAGTCTTATTTTGATCTTTGCACCTTAGCCCATGTGGCTCTACATATCTAGAATATACTTTTTTTTCCTGCCATATTAGTTTTCTTTTGCCACTCAATGGATTTCCACAAATTTAAAATACTTGAAAATATATGCATATATTTTCTTACAATTTCCAAGGGTCAGAAGTCCAGGTGTGGCTCAGCTGAATACTTTGCTCAGGGTATCACAAGGCTACAATTCAGGTGTCAGCAGAGCTGCACTCCCTTGTGGGGCTCAGGGTCCTCTTTCAAGCTAATGCGGTTGGTAGCAGCTGTGGAATTGAGGTCTCTATCTTCTCACAGAGTGTTATCTCAGTTCTACAAGCCACTCACAGTTTCTCTCATAAGATGGCAGCTCTCTTCTTTAGAGCCAGCAAGGGAGGGCACTCATCTCACATCTCACATACCATTCTACGCTGCTCTGCTCAGATGTGACATGCAGTGTGTGTGTGTGTGTGTGTGTGTGTGAGTGTGTGTGTGTGTGTGTGTGTATGTGTGTGTGTATTGGAAGCAAGTCAGTCATAAGTGGTGCCCACTCTCAAAGGAATGGATCATGCCAACAGCATGACTCTCTGGGGCATTTGCCAAACTATGCACATCCTATTGACTTCAAAGTAAAGCTCAAGTCATAGCCTTTTCCTATGATTACCGAGCACCAGAGTCTAAATAGGACTAAGCTAAGCATTTGGCTATGGTGGTATTTTTCATCATTTGTCATGTCTTATAAACACGCAGACACACACACACACACACACACACACACACACACACACACCATTTTTAAGACTAGATGCTTAATGGGTCTTGCCTGAGATTCCGCCAACCTGGAATCTTGGAGATGCCTGCAATGTTTATATCTCCTCTGGTCATACTATCCAAACCATCAGGAAATCAGGCTAACTTTTCTGCAGACAGTTAGAATCCTCACTTTTTCCCGATTCATGAGTCTTCACTGTATTTCAGACCTCAACTACATCATGTTTGAAAAAAGTTCCTTGGTTGGGCATCGTGCTTCCGGTTTTTCCTCATTGCACTAAATCCTACTCATGCTACTTCCTGTGGCACATTCACCACACAGCAATCTCACGTGATCCTCATGGTACAGGCCAGATATTTTATTTGCTTAAAATATTTGAAAGCTCTTAAATATCTCATATTTCGATCAGCAGATGTATAAAAACTAAGCTTTCACTTACAGTTTTAAAAGAAGATTCAAACTTTAAGTAGCATAAATAGACAAAAACAACTGATATTTATATTCAAAACATCCAGTTTCTGATAGAAAAATATGTGGATTAATAGAATTCAAGCTATGTATTGTATGGTTTAATTAAAGATTGGGGACCTAGGAAATGGGACTGAGAAAATTGAAAAAAACACAACAGTGTATTCAAAGGATTATTCACCATGAGCTGGTGGGATTTATTCCTGGGCTTCAAAATGTCACAACATGTACAAATCAATAAATATGATATACCACATTAATAGAATAAAAGGTAAAATCATATGAATACTTCAGCAGATGCAGAAAAATAAAAGAATTTGACAGACTTCAACATCCTTTCATGATAAAAATTCTCAACAAATTGGATATGGAAGTAACATTCCTAAACATAATGAAAGCCATTATAAACCAGATCATTGGTTAATATCAAATGCAATGGCAAAAGGTTGAGCATTTTTCCTGTAAGAGCAGAAGTAAGACAAGCCCACTATCACCGTTCCAATTGACACTGTAAAATGCAACTTTTCGCAACCTGAGAAGGAGGATCTTTGGAGAATCTATAATTAATACCATACTTAATGTTGAAAGACTCTTTTTATCTAAGATTGAGAAGAAGACATCTTGCTTTACACTTACTCAACATTGTACTGAAGGTCAGTTTAATAAATCAATAAAGATAAATGAAATAAAAGGTGTATAAATTGAAATGGAGAAAGTGTAACTATATTTATAGATAGTATTACTATCATGAAGTAAACTATAAAATATATATTAGAAATAATAGTTTAGCTTACCATAGTTGCAGAATTATGATCAATATACAAAAATAAATTGTAATCATAATAGATATTTAGATAATCATAAATAGAGATTAAAAATAGCCTTCATGACATAAAAAAGCTAAATTCCTCAGGGGTAAATATATATTTTTTTAATTATATGTCCACGACCTTTACACTGAAAATACAAACTATTGACATGGGTAATTGTAGAATGTCTGAATAAATACAGATTTATACCATGTTCAGTCACCAGAAAAATAAGTATTATTAATATGTTAGGGATAAACAGTATTTGGTACATTCATACAATGGAATATTATGCAGCAATTAAAAATAAGTGAGCAATCAAGCCATGAAAAAAACATGGAATAATCTTACTTACACATTGCTAAATGAAAGAAACCAATCTGAAAAGACTACAAGATTCCAGATATATGACATTCTGGAAAAGGCAAAACTATGGAGACCCTGAAAACATTAGGGGTTTCTGGGATCTGGGGGGAGGAAGGAAAGGATGAATCACTGGAGCATAAGAGATTTTTAGGGAGGTAAATATTTCTTATGGTACTATAATGGTGGATGCAGTAAAATTCACCATTTGTGAATGTGTATTTTACAGACATCCATATACTTTGTTATTATTGATGAGGGAATATGGGGCAGGCTGAGGGCAAAATACAGGCTGCCACACCACACCCCACCCTACCCCCCTCCAGGCAGAATATGTGTGATATTCCTCAAACACTCCTGGCTACCCAAGAGCAAAGAAAAGGGGTTTAAGTGCTTGCCATGGTGATGTGGGAAAGGCAAATGAAAAATTAAATTCCCTTACTGCTTATAGCCCACTGACAAGTCCTTGAAACTGGCACAGTGACCTCCCTCTAGGAGCTGCCTAGATGATGTCACTTTGCTAAGGGCAAAAGGGAATCTTGGCTTAACATTATTCCAACCTCAGGGATCCTGTAAGTCTACTTCTTTTATCTCAACTTCCCTAAGATATATGCTGGCAATCATACTCTAAGCTTGTGGTCCCCCAGTATACATCTGAAGGGTCTCATGACTGAGGTTTTATTAAACGGGAATAAATGGTGTTTCACTAGCAACAGCTAGCCCCTCAAGGTTCTGGAAACCTTGCTTCCAAAATCCCTTAGAGACGTACTCCCTGACCCCTTTCCAATCTGAGGGTATGTAATGAGTTAACTGTCACAACTCTAGCGCAGCTCTTCTTGCCCATGGGTCCTGTCCCCATGCTTTAATAAAATCACCCTTTTGCACCAAAGATATCCTCAAGAATTCTTAACTGTCCATCAGCTCCAGACCACCCCGTCACCCCAAAACTTCCTCAATTATCATACAGTATAAACTGTACATACATTTTTTTTACTTGGATCTTATGGAATATTTTAATGAATCCCTTCTTTTAATTATAAGTTGGACATAAAAATGACATAATAAGCATTTGTGTGTCATTTAATTGTTTTATTGATTTATTTACTTTTTTGTCGTTTTTCAGGGAAAAACAGAAAAGTATACTGGGGAAAGATTTGATTTGGGGAATCAATAGAACAGAGATCCTGATTTCAATTAAAAATAAATATTCTTTCATTCAGAAGAATCCAATGAGGGAATGAAATTCTTAGGAAAGCAGCAGGTATCTAAACACGAGCTGAGTGACAACATCACGTGCAAATTTTAGAGAAGAGTACAGCCTATTACATGTAATTTTTATTTGTAATGAATTTGAGTCATGTAGAGTAAGGCAGATTGAGAATCAGTCTAACAGATCACACAGAATCCATATCCAATGAACTTGCTTTCTCTATGCAATTATTCTTTTTTTTTTTATATAGGTTTTACTTTTTTTATCTTTTAAAATTGTAATTATTAATTATAAGTCATTATCCCAGAAAAATTGGGGCAACAAGGTTTGGTGAAACCACATACCTACTATTAGTCAAATAACAGGAAAAAATCAAGTGGTGAAAAAGGATCAGCAGTGTTTATAGGGTAATGGAAATAAAAATATCCACATGTGGCTGCTGCTTTCACACTTTTACCTGATAGCCTCGTACAAACTATCTCACCATCGGGAGCCTCCTTCATATGTAAAATGAGGATAGCAAAACTGGTTTTTGGGGAGCAGATGAAAGTTGAGGAAAGCTCTTTATACACGCTTAAACATATACTAATACTAAACATTCTTATTGCTAAGTAGATTAATAACAATATTAATAAATCTATGGGTAGCCTGAGAATTTCACAGAACTGTTGACTTTTCTGTGTGAAATATACTTAAACATTATCTCTTCTACTTGGATAGTGAAGGATGTTACATTAAAACCATGAATAGTGTTTCTGGGGCGCCTGGGTGGCTCAGTCGGTTGAGCGTCCAACTTTGGCTCAGGTCATGATTACACGGGTTGTGGGTTTGAGCCCCGCATCGGGCTCTGTGCTGACAGCTCGGAGCCTGGAGCCTGCTTCAGATTCTGTGTCTCCCTCTCTCTGCTCCTCCCCCACGCATGCTCTGACTCTCTCTCCTTCAAAAATAAACATTAAAAAAATTTTAAACCATGAATAGTAATCAGATGATATATGCTTCTGTAAGTATTCATGGTTTTTGTTTACTGAAACCACTATTTTCATTTGGCAAACTTGATTGGTTATTTAAATCTTTGACAGCATAATAGAAGATTATGTATTATTCACAGCTTGGCTTAAGTGCTACCTAGAAGTACTTACTACCTTTGGCTTAATAGATGATTCAAAAATATGACCAAATCCTCATCCCATTGCAACTCTTGTTCCCCTGCTCTCAATAATGCTGTTTTTATTTTTCTGGGTTACCTCTGATCCCAATTCTTTGTTATTTTATTTTATTCATTACATTATTTTAATAATTTTTAGGGCGCCTGGGTAGCTCAGTTGGTTAAGCATCTGACTTCAGCTTAGTTCATGATCTCACAGTTTGTGGGTTCGAACCCCACATCAGGCCCTTTGCTGACAGCTCAGAGCCTGAAGCCTGCTTCGGATTCTGTGTATCCTTCTCTCTTTGCCCCTCCCCTGCTCATGCTCTGTCTGACACTCTCAAAAAAAAAAAAAGAATTATTTTTTTTTAATGATGCAATAGTTATACATACAGCTAGCATGTTCAAACATGTTTATACATGTGCCTTTACACACTTTATCAACTACGGTTCACTGCAACTCTTATTCTCTGCTATGCAACTTCCCAGCTCTCATTTTTAAAAGATGGCAACTCACACAATGTGAAAGGGACTGAACAAAAACATAAAGTCTGTCCCCAACAGTTGTCCTCTAAGCCCAGTGTTACAAACTTAGGAGTTTAGGATTATCTAGTTTTCCATGACAGTTTTGCACAGTTCATCATATTTACTCCTTTCTTAATGTTTATGTTTGAGAGAGAGACGGAGAGAGAGAGCGTTAGAATAGGGTAGTGGCAGAGAGAGAGGGAGAATGGATCCCAAGCAGTCTCTGCACCTTCCGCATGGAGCCTTATGCCGGGCTCAATCTTATGAACCATGACATCATGACCTGAGCTGAAATCAGGAGTCGGACATATAAAGGAATGAGCCACCCAGGTACCCTCATCATATTTAATCTTATAAATATCAGAGAATGAGGTTTTTATGATGCATACTATTTTCTCCATTTTAGAAAGGACAAAATCAAGGATCAGATGGTTAAGAGATGGGTCTATGTCATGAAATAAGCAAAGGTGCCTAACAGAATAGAATTTCAGCCTCTGACCTTTATAATCTAGACTGGAAATGCTATTTCCCTGTTTAAGTTCTTGATTTGATTTCTTCTTCAGTAAGCACTCTCATCCATTATCTCCTAAAATGTTGTGTTTTTCTTGTTATTTAAGTAACGACATTGACTTTTGCTTGGAGTGGTATGGTATTTATCCTCTCATTTTCTTCAGTTTCTTTTTGCGAATAGTATTTTCTCTACTTATTTTGAATCCCTTTGCAGGCTATGCCTATGTTATTCTGAATGACATACATGTTAATCAAAATATAGTTACAGTTATTTCAAGTGTCAGCACACTGAAAAATTTTGATATCAATGATTTAAATGTCCTCTCTTTCTCACAAATTGCAGTATGCAGCCGAATCAAAACATTTTGTGAGTTAGAACCAAGCCTTGTGCTTTAATTTTTCTATAGCTAAAGAAGCTTGTAATTCTAAAAGATATTACTTCTTATAATAGTGCAAAAAATTTGCAGCTCTCGTTTAATTGGATGGTAACAGTTTAGGAATATCTCATTTTCTGCCCATTGTTGACCCACTTGTAAGTGGATGGCAATTTATTCACAGTAGAATCCAGTGCTGTGCTAAGAGGGAGCAATTATTAGAATTTCATATCAACCACACATGCAGAATTTCCAAGTTGTCAGCAAAAGCATGTGCAAATTATCAGCAGGCCAAAATTAGCAGACTTGATGGAGATGAGAACAATAAATTCTATACAGCATGAAAATCTCACTAAATGAAAAACATAAGATTAGATTTTAGACCCTTGGAAAACAAGCCCATGGTCATATTTCTTCCTTTTAATATAATCTGTGTAGACCACTCTGTTATTTTCCTGAGATGATCACTGTTTGTGCTTACATGTTTGTTTATTTACAAGAATATTATATTCAGTTTTGAGTAGGTAAAGCAATACATTTCTCCCAAGGCTCAAAATATTTTTAAATGACTCTTTCTTTCTTTTCAGGTTAGTTGCCTTTAAGCTTAGTGTCTTCAGTATAAAACGTTTTATTTCTGTCTTAAGTTTTTTTTTCTTTTAATTGCAGCCTCAGCTCATGTGTTTATAAAGTCTACAATTTTAGTTATTTCACAGAGAAACGATGTGGGACTGGATGTATCAGGGTGCAATGCTGACCGTAAAGTTTAAGTGCACTTTGGATTTTTGCTTTCATTCTGCAAAAGGCAAAGCCACATCATACCTGACAGAACACAAGATTTGTAATTCTGTTATTCCCACCTCACTCAGTACCATCATCATTTCTCAAATGCTCCGTCCTTCTTTGCTATTGGAGTAGAATGTAGGATTTGGTACTGCTTGCATGTTATTAAGACTAAGGAATTCATCCATTAACTTAATAGATATTGAACGAGCATTGTCTGTATGCTAGAAAGAAGCAGGCAAATGTGTTAGCCCTCGTGAGAGTTCTAGTGCATTATTCTCCTGGGGATCTAGTTAAAATGCAGATTAAGGGGTGCCTGGGTGGCTCGGTCGGTTAAGCATCCAACTTCGGCTCAGGTCATGATCTCACGGTCCGTGAGTTCGAGCCCCGCTTCGGGCTCTGTGCTGACAGCTCGGAGCCTGGAGCCTGTTCAGATTCTGTGTCTCCCTCTCTCTCTGCCCCTCCCCTGTTCATGCTCTGCCTCTCCCTGTCTCAAAAATAAATAAACGTTAAGAAAAATAAATAAAATAAAATAAAATGCAGATTAAGATTCAGTAGGTGTGGTGTATGGTCTGGGTCTGGAATTCTGCTTTAGTAAAACACTGCCATGGATTAATGCTGCTGGTCTGATCAGGAACCATACGGAGTCACAAAATTCTATTCTGAGAAAGAAAATGAATAAAAACAAAAGTGTAGTAAATAATTTGTCAGAATTTTAAGTGTTATTGAGAAGAATGGATAAGGGAATGGCTACAGAATTGGGGGAGTAGGGTTTCAATTTTAAATAGGATAGTCAGGAAAAATCTTCACTAAGAAGATGCCATTGGAGCAAGAGCTTGAAAGATTTAGATAGTTAGGCTAGCGGGTATCTGAGAGGAGAGCATTTCAGGCAAAATAAATGAAAAAATGACTTGGGTAGTAACATGAGTAATATGTTGAGGCACTGTAAGGAGGCAAATGTGACTCAGATAGAATAAGCACTAGAAACATGAGAAGACAGCTAGAAGACAGAGAGTTAACAAGGAGCCAGATAATACTGCTTTGTAGACCTTTTAGTAACAACTTTGACTTTTGTTCAGAGTGGTATGGTAGGCTTTGAGCAGAAGAGTGATCAGATTAATTTCTAACAGAATCATTCTTACACTCTGTTGAAAAATATACAAACACACAAAGTTAAATGCAGCACTACCAAGGTCAGCTAGAGGCTACCGTAATAAGTGAGATAAAAATGCTGGGGGTATGTACAGATTGTTATTAATGAATATGTTGAGTGATAGATAGATTTTTGTGGTGGAACTGTCATGGATGAACTGTTGTAGTAACTTAGAAGGTATAACAAAAGATTAGTTAAAAATTATTCAAGATACTTTGGTTTGAGGGTTTAGAAGGAAGGAGCTGCCATTAAGTGGGATAAGAAGACCACATGCACAGTAGAATTAGGAAATAAGGATTTGGTTTTGGAGATATTAGCACTAAGATGACTAGTAGACAATTTAGTTGAGCTGTTGAGTTAACAACTGGATAGAGGAGTCTGGAGTTGTCAGTTGAACAATTTACGTGTCATTATTCTATATATAGAACTGAAGGCAAGAGCCTGGACAAGATCATTATTAAAGTTAGTATAGATGGAAGTGTTCCATTAGGTAAATCTCAAGGAATTCCACTGGTTTTTTTTTTTTGTCTTTTTAAAATGTTTTTAAACTCTATTTATTTATTTTGAGAGAGACAGAGAGAGAGAGGGAGCACAATATGGTGAGGAACAGAGAGAGGAAGAGAGAGAATCCTAGGCAGGTTCTGCACTGTCAGCACAGAGCCTGATGTGTGGCTCAGTCTCACAGACTGTGAGATCATGACCTGAGCTGAAATTAAGAGTTAGATGATTAACTAATTGAGCCACCCAGGTGCCCAAGGAATTCCATTGCTAAAACATTGGAAAGATGAGGAAGACCAATAAAAGAGAATAAAAAAAAAAGTAAGACTGGTAAGAGAAGAAAACAAGCAGAACTTGGTGACTTGGAAGCCAAGAAGGCAATGTTCCAAGGAGGGGGAAATGACTAAGTGCGTCATTAACTAATGATAAATTTATAATCAGATGTAGCAAAGTCTGATACATGGAAGATCTGGACAGCTGTTATTTTGATAGACTAGTAGACTACAAAGTTTGATAGACTTTGATATGCTGATTAAAACAGATTCAAGATGGAATGGGAGAAGACACAATATAGAAAGCTATTCAAGGAAAGTGTTTTCTGTTTGTTTTGCCACATAAGAAGAACTATAGGGTGGTAGAAAAATGAATTCAAGGATGTGAGAAACAACATCTAGTTTGTATGATGAGAAAAGAACAAAGAGAAGAAAGTTGATGATGTGGGTGTAGGAAACCACTATGTGGTGACCACTATGGTCACTAGAGCAATGATCTTTCATAGGTAAGTGGGCACGAGATCTAGTGCACAAGTGGCATGACTGGCTTCACTGGAACACAAAATTTTTCCGACTACAATAAGAGACTAGTCAGAGCACATGGGTAAAGGTGCAAGTCTATGGGTAGATGTGGTAAAGCAAGGTGCAAAGAAGAGACTGGGTTATAAACAGAAGGTATTAGAGGTTATCAGGAGAGGGGAATTCATAACAAATAATCACCTAGCTGACCAATGGTGTTTAAGATTTAGGAAAATACAAGGTGAATGTGAGAAGGGCTTATGGGGCCCACTTGATGCTGGACGTTAAGAATGTAAAACAAAACCAGGAAATATGTTTGTGTTTTTTTTCCCAGCTATATTAAGCTAATTAATATTGCCCTAATTCTGCCTTGGCTTTACTTTAATGGCTCAGAATTCATAAACTCAGGGAACAATGCTAAATATGTGACAGTGTCTCATTCTTCTTAGGCTTGCTCATAAATCCCAGGACAGACTTGAGTGGTACAGACTTGAGTATGAATACTTAGAACTGTAGTTCTAAACTTACATCTAGATAGTAATAACTGATTATCTTATTTTTTTATAACTTATTGTCTTCTGACTAATCACTTGGTACAAGATCCTGAAGCATTTAGTGCTTTTCACATGGGTGTGTGATAAAAACAGAACAAAGAATGAGTTGCCCTAGGCAGCCAAGCATGTCCAGAAAGCAAGACCTGGTTCAATTTATAACTTAAGTTCCAAGAGGGCGATGATTGTTACAAAGAGAGCAAAATAGTAGGGCTTCTTCTCATACTTGTTAATGCCAAGGGACATTTTACTAAAACTAGTTCATGGAAGGAAAAGACAGAAAAGAGAAAGACAAATAGCCAGGGTTCACATGGCCTGTTATGTGGAGGGAAGCTTTTGTTTTTCTTCCTTATATTTTATTTTTTATATATTTACCACTTCAACCACATGTAGGACTGAAGTTAATTACACTTGATTCAGTTTTTTATTACATTTTTAACTCAATAACATCTAAATGAGTACAGCATATGGGTGTCCTATAATCTGAACTACTTGGCTATTTTCTCCATCCAGAGTCTCTGACTTGTTTTTCTACTTAAAACTGTACCTCTAACCCAGACCATGACATGAACATAAGGAAGTAACAACAAATAACTCTTCTAGTACAATGTAAAGTTACTTGTTGCTCTTTTTTTTTATTCCCTTCTGTAGGATAAAGACCATGGACCCTGACCTTTATGTTTGTCTGCTGAGTACTTCATTTATTCATTTATGATAAGTAACACAAGCGAATTGTCAATAACATGTTCCTTAAAGAAAACCTAGCTATCTAGGTTAGCAAATCTAAGCACCAAAATTGTGATATACAAGTAAGCTTGACCTGTCTAGACATCTAATAATACCTGGAAAAGTTTATAACTCTTGACATTTATGTTGGTAACTGTTGGATTTGTAAAATCACTGATTATAGTTTGGCATGAAATTACAAACATTAACGATGATACAGTTGACAGCTACAAAATTTTTACACAAAGAATCTGAAAGACTCTCATGTCTTCGTTGCTATGTTCTGGTAAAGTCCCTTTGCTGGACTGAGATGGTTTCTGTTCTGAAATGGTCTGAAATTATATCCTCTTTGAATTATATTTGCCCCTCTGATTTTCTTCTATATGTACATGCCTTGAGTTTTTACATAAAATTCATTCTAGGCTAGGATGCTATATTCCCATGTGGGGACACTGTTAAAGAATATTATTAAAACTACACAAACTAAAAGTTCTTTTTAAAAGAACTGAGTCTTAAATTATTTCTAAGTAGGCATTGCAACATATCAGCCCCTTTTTGCTTTTTTGTCTTCCTCTATTTTTCATAAAAAGTGAATTCAAGATCTTTCACATGAACAACCTTTGCTGGGAGACTTCTCTGTCCCCTGGTTTCTTTCTTCCATAATCATTATGCTACATCAAGGAGGAAAAGCATCTAAAAGCCTGCTTCCTCTGTTTCTGAAAAGACTCTTTTCATAGTACTTTATGTCTCCTTCTTTCCACCTTGCAAACTGATTACAGAATTTTTATGTGGAGTAAAAATTTACTAATTGTCCTGCATCATATCAGTTGGGTCTTTTAATTAATCAAAATGTGCATCCTTGCCTGAAGCTGGAATCAGTCATAAACTAGAGAGAGTTTTCTGTGTGCTGTTGAAGCAATTTTTTCTTATTAAAACTCTTTTTGGAAATCTGAGCTAGTAAGCTTCCACCTAGAGGCACAACCAATGTACATCTTGAGTTTTCCCCATAATTCTAATCTTCTGACATTTTCTATTTACAGTAATGGCAACTCATTAAATGGACAAAAATAGATTTATTGTTTATACATTTTTGAAGCTTTTCTGAACACCTGCTTTCTGATGAAAACACAGAACTGCAAATCACTCTTAAATTTCAGTACTGGTTTAGTTGCCAAGATATACAGGATCTTTCCATGTGCATAAAGATATAATTGTGGTAATTGAAATTAAAATCAAAGGATGACTATTCTTCCTGTTTCTGAATGTCAAAAAGAGGTGGTGGTGAGTCACTGCCTAGACAGCACTGGCAACAAAAATGTTTAAAGACACTGACATATGGTTTTAATTAGATGAGTCACACCAAATTTTCTGCAATTCAGGGACAAACTCTGTTTCCTTTGGAGACATACATTATAGAGACCTGGTTAAATGACAGCATGAATACCACCTGGGCTGGAGCTCATGTTCATGTATTAGTTTGCTAGGACTACCATTAAAAAATACCATAATTAGGTGGCCTAAGAAACAAATTTATTTCTTCAAGGTTCTGGAGGCTGGAAGTCCAAGATCAAGGAGTCATCAGGGTTGGTTTCCTCTGAGGATCTCTCTCCTTGGCTAATAGGTGGCCATCTTCTCTCTGTGTCTTCACATGGTCTTTCTCTCTATATGCCTGTGTCCTAATTTCCTCTTCTTATAAAGATACCAGTTATGTTGGATTAGGACGCACTCATCTGACTTCATTTTTTTCATAATCACCTCTTTAAATGCCCTTTCTCCAAATATAATAGCATTCAGAGGTACTAGTAATTTTGGATTTCATGATAGGAATTTTGGGAGGACACAGTTCAGTCCACAACAACCCTATCTGGGGACAGTCTCCTGCCTAGCAGTTGAATGAAGGAGATTCTCTGAGTCACTCAGCACCTATGTGTCATCTCTTTCATAGCAATGACTTATATGGTTCAGAGCTTCATGTGACATCTAATCTATTTGGAGTATATCTGAGTGAGGCTTCTGTCACATAACATTTGACTTCTTGTCAGAAAGGACCATTCCTGGGCAAGGTGAACTCCATCTCCAATGATGCCACTTTCTTTCTAATGGGGAGACATGTGTTGGCTATTTAGGGAGCTAACAGAATATCGTCATGACAAAATGTTCCCTTGATTCTGGCAGACATGTGCCTGACACCAAAGTTCTCATCAGCACTCATAGGGCCTCTCAGAGAAAGTTCTGTCTGTGAATGCCACTTAGATTGCCAGCAAAATTAACTATGCTATTACTCATTTTTTTCTCATATGCTAATTTGCCATGTTAACTTTTTTTTAACATTTATTTATTTTTGAGAGACAGACAGAGCATGAGTGGGGGAGGGGCACAGAGAGAGGGAGACACAGAATCCAAAGTAGGCTCCAGGCTCTGAGCTGACAGCATAGAGCCCAGCGCAAGGCTCGAACCCATGAACTGTGAGATCATGACCTGAGCCAAAGTCGGATGCTTAGCTGACTGAGCCACCCAGGCACCCCACTGTGTTAACTTCTAATAGCATGTGCACATCAACTGATACCACACTGTGATACACAGAATATCTACAAAACAACTCTTTATATAATGCTAGTGCCCTATTATATTATTTTAAAGTAATAATTAAAGAGTAAAAACTTGATAATGCATCATTCAGAAACAGCACGTATAGGTATACACAAATCTTCATTTTTATCTAGGCACAGATTTCTTTGTAGATAGCAAGCTTATACATTTTGGGAAGTAAAACAAAAACAAAGAAGAAAGTAGAATCAATATTTAGATGCTCAGAAAATCAGTATTATTTCCTCAAAAAAGAAATGGGTTGGAAATGGTGTTAAGACTTTGCAATGTTTTCATGGCTTTTCTTGACCTGTGTAACTGTAGGCCAGGAAAGTATATTTGGAGAGGACCATCCTTATCATTTGTATTTTGGCTGTTTAAGCCAGGGATAGTAGTATATTTCATTATTTACAGTCATTCACTTTGACATTTAATTGACAAAATAAATAATTTTTATTTTCATAATGTATCTATATTATTATAATTATATAAATATATAAAATTATATAAAACAAACAATTACTATATTTTGTAATTATTTAAGAGCCTCATTGTTTACCTATCATTTAAATTTTGGGAGTGTAGATATTTGTCTGAAAAAATCCAGGCTTTAATCCATCCAGAACTGCCTAACCAATGCTGGAATAACAGTTCATATTTAGGAAGAATTTGTAGTATTGGACTTGAGAACTGGTTATAAGTGTCATCTTAAACTCTCAAGAATGACATTATTCAACCTGAACCAGAACCCCAAGAATTTCAGGGAACAAAGATGGAGTCACTGAATAGACATGGAACAATGTTCCTTCTCATTGAAGTTTGAGAATCTTATTCCAAGATTTTATAAAGTTAGATGAGCCACATAAATCAGGACCTTGAGTTATTTCAGGTTCCTTTAACCTTTATCATAATCTTAAATCCAGTCAGTTTTGAAATCTTATCACCTTTTTTCTCTTGAAAATTATTGATATCCTTTCCTTCTTTTCTAATACCATTCATTCGTGTTGCCATAGTTCAGGCTGTCCTGATTTTTACTTTGATTCTATAATAATTCTCTCATTTGTTTATATTCCTCTTATCTAAATGTCCCATTAATCTACTCTTCACTAAGACCCAGAGTGATCTTCCTAAAGGGGAAATCAAACCTGGGTTGATTGAATCAACCTTGAATCAAAGATCAAGACTCTGCAGAGGTTTTCCCTGGTCTTCATGCTAATCCATGCTAATCTCAGTGTACAGGAGATCTGTCAAAATCTGACCCTCAGTTACATCTCTACCATTCTCATACTCTTTCTGAGTTGAATAAAGATTATTTGTAATTCCATTGTAATTTTTCTAACTTTATTGCCAAGCATTTTTATATTATTTTATTTTACTTCATTTTAGAGGTTGTTCAAGTAACTAAAATATATTTCCTTCGATTTTGGAAATCTAATTAGAGTTAATATGATGCCACCTTACCTCATATAAAAAATCTTTGAAAATTTGTGGTTCTACTTACAACGCTGCCTGTTCCTTACAGCATATTTGCTATATGCATTCCATCTCTTATATGCTATAAAATCCACAATGCAACTGAAAATTCTTCTTTAATTAATCATGTGTATTTTAAAGAAATTATTAGAGAAAATATTATATTTACACATAAATTTACCATTTAGTTTTTCATTTATTTTTGAAGTTCTGAGTTTCCATCTTATATAATTTTGTTGAGAAAATTTCTCTATTATTTGGTGTAATGCAGGCTTACTGGCACTAAATTCTCTTAATTTTATTTATGACATTATTATTTGAAATATATTCTCATTGTAAAAAGAAATATATGTTGACTACAAATATATTTTTCAGCTCTATGTATGTTGACTATATATATATTCTTTTCAACTCTTTAAAGATATCATTTCAGTACAAATCATACTTGAAATAACACTGTGTTGTTGAATACCATTTCCCCCCCTTCCTCTGAGTACTAGTTTCTAAAGAATTATATAGAGTACCCCAAAAAGCTTTAAAAAATCTGCCTGGTACTCAAATTTTGAGCATTAAATAGCATTTACTTTAAGTTAATTGCTTGATTAACTAATATGCACCAGCTCCCTGCTAGGTGCTTTACACCTATAATCTGATATAGAGTGGAATGTATGATATTTAATTTGTTTAGAGCATTGTGCTGGACCCTGGGGGATGGAGAGAAGTCAGGATAAAGGAAGTAATAGATAAAAATGCAGGTTTCAAAGAATTTATAGTTTTGAAAATTCAGTTTAATACTATAATCCTGATTTCTGAAGTGATTACATGATGTATTAAAGAAAGATTAATGAATCAAATAATAAATTGTGTTATATCAAGGTTTATTGAACTATGAAGAATTAACAGAAACTAAATAAATAGAGTAAGTGGAAAGTCAGTCTTGTTGGAGGAAAAATACAAGTATCTGTATGTGAGAAGGAGTGTATAGTTTAGTGGGTGGTTGGGAAATAGTTTTATCCTGATTTGTCAACACACTCTTGGGAGACAGTATCTGAGGAATGGTTTATTAACAAAAATACAGAGAACAGTGACAGCAAACTTTTTAATATATCTACATTTGTTTGCAACATAAAACCGACAATCCTTCTTAATTAATTCCCTCTGATGAGTTTCCTGAATTAAAATAAAATATTAACAAAATAAAAACCGAAGGGATGTTTTAAATTTATTACTAGGGTAAAAGCTAGAAAATTATTGTTGACTTACACTGTTAAATTCTCCATTGGTAATCCACTATTTTGAATTCAGAATTGGTGTTTGTTTCATGAGTTTATTACCGTATTTCTTTCATTTTGGATGTAAACCCACTTAGCTTGTTGCTAAAATCCAAAGGGATGGTTGAGTTCCTTCAAATAATGACAGTTGTTTCCTTTTACACACCCATCAGGTGCATCACACCTACGTGTGATATTCTCTATAAGTTTGTTTTCATGCTGGCTTTAAGAAATTATGGAAATAATTGTTTTTATAATATATGTAGTATATCTATCCATGTATGTCTAGACCGATATCATCAATATCTATACCTACCCATCTGTCTGTCTGTCTATCTGTCTGTCTGATCTGCATCTTTTCTTGCTACTGTTACAGGCTTCCATCCCCAGCATATCTCATGACATAGGAGAAAAGCATTTCCTTTAGAATTTTAAATCAATATAACATATGAAGTCTTTAAGAATACTTACTAGTGAATATCTGCATTTGTTTTCTGGAAAATACAGAAAACAAATGTGCTTTTGAAAGCCTGGGGTTATCAGAAAATAAAATTTTGGAATATTAAATAGTTTTTTTAATTTATTTTTGAAGGAGAGAGAGAAACAGAACAAGAGCGGGAGAGGAGCAGAGAGAGAGGGAGACACAGAATTCGAAGCAGGCTCCAGGCTCTATGCTGTCAGCACAGAGCCCAACGCGGGGCTCAAACTCATGAGCCGCAAGATCATGACCTGAGCCGAAGTCAAATGCTCAACCAACTGAGCCACCCAGGTGTCCCTAAATAGCTTTTTTTTAAAAAAAAAGATTTTTTGAAGAGTAAAGTTGAAGAGAGGCTTGTAGAAGAGAAGCCTTAGGGAAGGACAGCATAGGAATAGAAGATTATAACTGAATTCATCAAGTTTTCCAAATGAGAATATGCAGAGAAATCAGATAAAGTCTCCAGGAAAATGTATTTCAACTTTCAAAGTTAGTTTTGTTTCTGTTTGTGGAGATAGACTGTAGAGTTTGGTTAAAAACTTCTCTTTTCTTTTTTTAAATTATTTTTAGTGTTTATTTATTTATTTATTTTTTAGAGAGAGAGAGACTGTGTGAGCAGGGGAGGGTCAGAGAGAGAGGGAGACACAGAATCCGAAGTAGGCTTCAGGCTCTGAGCTGTCCACACAGAGCCAAACGTGCTCGAACCCACGGACCGTGGGGTCATTGCCTAAGCCAAAGTCAGACACAACCAACTGAGCCACCACCCAGCCTCCCCAAAGCTTCTCTTTTCCAAGAAACTCGAATCAATCATTCTCATCTTCATGTCACTGAATACAGAAGATGAGGAAGTATCTAATTCTGTTAGCTTTTAATGTGAAAAGAAAGTCATAAAGTGTTATCTTTTAATTGTGCTATTCCTTCAGCTGTCTGTGGTAAGGAGAAATGTTTCCTCTAAAAGAATATAACAAAAGGAATAATGTAGTCTGGAATAAGGATTATTAGTTTTGATAATAGTTTGGAAAATTGTTCATAGATGTGAAGTGATTACTTCTGGTCTCTTACCACCTAGCCCAGATCATGAGGTAGAGAGCATATGGAAAGTTTTTCTCTTTGCCACTTTAAATTTAACTTCATTGAATAAAAGTACAAGGATTAGATAATCTACAGGGCAACATGGTCCTGGGTATAAATGGGGCAGGGGGAGGGCAGATGGTCACTGCTACCCTTGTTTAGACAAGGATGGTTTTGGACATTTACACAGGCCTGTGGCTCTGGAATGCTGAAGTGTCATAGGCAAAACATTTACTTTAGTTGTTAAAAATCGAGCACTGTTTAAAATTTAGAGCTATTTATTATACTTGAAAACATCAAAAGGGCTGTTAACTCTCTCTGTAAAATGTTGTCTCTCCCATGAGCATGTCATCTAAGTACAGCCTGTCAGAACAAGGCATCAAAGGAGAGTTCATGTTGCCAAAATAAATTATACAGTTGTCAAAACATGCCACCAGCCTCACCTATATTGAAAGGCAGGACCCAGTGAAACCAACCAGAAGCTGTGACAAGTTATTGTCTGTACAGTTAGGTGCACCTTATTCATAAAGGTAACTTCTCATTGGAAGCATCAGAAATTCATTTAGAGGTCAAACCAATTTAGTGGTATTGAAAGGATGAAGTTAAGATGCTGTTTGTTTATAACATTGCTTACCGAGCTCAGATTTTGTCACAGTTGGAGAGTTTGAACAAATCCTTCACTCCTGTGTCCTGTTCCTTTATCTCCTCAGTAAACACCTTCCCCTTCTCACCATAGGTAAGAAGTGCAGGCCCAGGTAATCCTTCATCCATGGAAACTAGGGGCTGTGAATTCTGGCATCTTGAGGATGTTACATGAAAACCAACAAACCAGATATTGATGTGAATCTAATTTAATTAATAAACATTCATTAGGCACTTATACTTCCTTAAGTACTTTGATAAACCTCAGGAATAGGAAATGAATGTGAATATATATATATATATATATATATATATATATATATATATATATATATATATATAAATCTGTCTGGTTTGGGAAACACGTAACAACTAAATTACAACTCCATAAAAAAAGAGGCAAGTGTGGGGTTCTGAAATAGTATGAGAATCATTAGCTAGACCTAGCATGGGTGAAAGTTTCAGAGTCACCTCACTGGAAGACATATGAGGTTGTATTGAAAATAAAAATGTTGTTTTTCCAAGAAAACAAAAGAGAAAAGATGTTCCAAGATAAGGAATTTCAATAAGAGAAAAAAAAAAGTTCAATCAATCACAAATGGCCAAGTATGAGATGAAAAATAAAAGAGATGGAAAAATCTAAGATGACACACAGTTTCAGACTTTGATATTGTGTGGATAATGAAACAATAATACAGGGGATATAGAAGGAACAGTTAAGGAAGGGAAGGGAAAGAAAATGGGTAATGTAATGAGCTCCATTCGGGAGTTAAACAAAACAAAGGATATAGATTTATCATTTGCTGTCATGGCAAGAAATAGATGGCACACTCAATGCACATATAGTAAAGGAACAATTTGCAAAAAGATGGGTAGTTTGTAGATAAGCCATAAGCTACAGTGAGATACAAAGAGGATCCTAATAGCAGTTCATGGTCACCACCCCTGTGAGTAAAGGTAGGCAACAATTACCTGAACAGATCTTTGCAGAGAGTATCATCTGATACTCTGTGCTGTGGTCTTTGCTCAAGCTTTCTCAGGCAGCCCTGCAGGAAGGAAGCTGGGGAAATAAATATACTGGCCTTATTTCTTTTCTCGCTCTTCTTTCTATTGTTGGCATTCTCATTGGTCAAACTCAAACAGAAGCCAAAGTCCAGAAGCCAGGGAGCTAATCATGTTTTCATATTGGTCAGCTACCTTGGACACAGAATAGAGCAAAAAATGGTGACTGTTTATTTGGAGAAGCCAACAGAAGACTTTTAGTACATGTGTTAATTTCCACCTTTAGGATTTACTGTCTACTACTTCCCAGGCAACTGCTTTTCTCATGAAATTATTTATATTTCTTTTTAATAATATTATCAATAAGATATACATATATATATATACACATCTTATATATGTATATACACGCATCATATATATATATATATATATATATATATGTCTGTCTGTCTAGTGTCTCCTGGGGCCATGTTAGGGTCAGTTTTTTTCTCTTCCAGTGAAAAAACTTGCTAGGTTTGTTCTATTTGTTCCAAGCTGCAACATAATTTTTTTTGTGGCCTAAGTAGTCAGTGATTATTATTGACATGGTTCTAATTTTCCAAGGAATATTAAAAGTAAAATGTCAAAAAATGTAATAAAATGATCTTTTTAGGAACATTCTCAGATAAAACACAAACAGGGCAGTTTACTTGCTATAAATGCCAGGTGTATGAAAGCTCTTTTCAAATATTGTCAATTACCCAGTGCCATAAGCAGCTTTGTATAGAGAAGAAGTAATCAATTGCCAGAAGGTATAGTTTAGAGAACCTTTATTATGAAAATACAATTTTACAAGATGACTCTGGGAACAAATATTATACATTTCTTCTATCAACATGATATTTATAAATCTCTAAAGCATTTTGCCACTTCTTGAATGATAGTGTGGTAATTGGTGTGAATCACTCTGGTACTATCCAGTAAAGTTATCTTTAAAAAGCAATAAAAGACAAAAGAAATATATTTTCCACAGAATAAGCCATTTTGAATAGCTTATATTTCTTACAAATACTAAAAGTGGCAAGCCATTTATGAATGGCTAAGAATGATATAAAATATATAACGTTCAATTGCTTCATAATAATATGAACTAATTATGCTGGAGCTTTAAAGTATAGGGTTGATGGGCCTGGTGGCAAGGTGTCAGTCAGGATCTGGGAAGAAGAGTTAGTTAACTAAATAGCATACGTTGAAAGCCTTGTATTATTACAGATTTCTTGAATGTCCAAACTGCTTTATTCCCTGTGAATAATATTTATGACAATGATGTTTTGAAAGGAATTACTTGATTTTTAATATTATAGGGAAAAAACTCAAGAAATAAATCCTATAATTCTTTAATTATATAAGAAACAGTATAGTTTAACAAAATGTATTCAAGTTCAAGTTCAAAAGAGTTAAAATCCCAATTCTAAAACCATGAAAGAGAATGACTTTGGAAAAGGCAGATAATTCTCTCTGGTCCCCGTCCTGATGTGTAAATTATTCCAGGCAGGTAGTGTTTAATCATATCATCTATTTAATTTTTAATTTTGAATAATAATGGGTTTATAATTGTCTCCTGAAAGATGGTGGTTGAGATATAAAAATTATAAAAATATACACAAAGGATGATGCAGTCTTTATTTTGATTCTTTCTCCTTTTGTATTTATGCTTATCTAAAAAATACTTCATAATAGAAGCTTTATGTGGATCCTTAACTCCTATAAAGCAGAGTGCACAACTGCTTTGAATATTATTCAGTAGGTGTTCTAAAAGGTACTTACAGGCTAGTAGTGATTTAGTGAGATCTTGACAGTTTGTCCCTAAATGCTAGTTTGCATACTATCTCCAAGAAAATCTCCCCATGAAAGTTTTGCAACAGAGATTCCTAAGCCTCAGCTTAGATATACAGAATAGTCATTTAGGGGGTAGTCAGAAATTGAAGTACAACAGCTACCCCCAGATGATTCTAGTGTGCTGACAGGTTAGAGAATCACTTCTCTAGAACATCACCACCACCACCCCAATTTCTATGACCACCACCACAACCACCGCCACAATAATCAACACCACCACTATATAGTATGTGGGAATGCTCTCTAACAGTATGTGTATGTTGTGCAGTTTCACGTTTGGAAAGAAAAATGTTTGGATTAGGATCAAGACGTGATTTTTGGTCATCTGAGCTTGCAGAAACCTTTAACCTTTAACTCTTTCAAATTTTACTGAGAAATAGAGTAACTAGTTGATTAACTCAGTAAGATAATTTTCTCTTACAGATTTTCTCTAATTGCAGCATCATCATTGGTTGCTTCTAATGTCAACATAGGAGTAATCAATGTTTTAATTGTATCATTTAATTCTACAAAAGCCTTATGCAAAAAGTGACTAAAACTTAGAGAATGGGAAAGAATTATCTACTAGATTCCACCTCATTCATTGTATACTCATTAAAACATTTAGTAAATAAAAGACTGGAAGAAACAAAGATGAAATCACCTAAATTGTTACTTTACCAAAGGTGACTTTATAGTGCTGCTCTATCTTTCCTGGCACTCCATCACCTCACCATCAATGTTAACAGCTTCTCTAAGTGGCCGTGACTCTACTGCATTGGTTTGTGGTAAACTTTTACACAAATTCCTCCAATAATAATATATTCATAGAATTCATCTAACAGCAACCAACTAAAAAAAGCTTTATTGAAGTACAGTTCTCCTACTACAAAATTCAATTTTTACAACTATACAATATCTATCTATCTATCTATCTATCTATCTATCTATCTATCTATGTATCTGTTTTAATATATTTACAGAGTCCTGCCACCATTATTCTAATTTCATCACATCATAGAGCAGCCTTGGACCCATTACTAGTCACTCCCCATTCTCTTGTCCTCTTCCAGTTTCTGGCAATCCTTAATCTATTGCTATAGGATTATCTATTGTGGATATTACATTACATGGAATCATACAATATATGATCTTTGGTGACTAACTTCTTTCTAGGATTAGCAATGTTGTGATATGTATCAATATTTCATCCCTTTTTTGCTGAATAATATCACATTGTATGGATACACCACATTTAATCCATCATTTGATGGACATTTGTTTCAATTCTTATTATGAGTTACGTGGCAATGAACTTATTATGAGTTATTATGAGTAACGTGGCAATGAACTATTTGTGTGTATGTTTTTGTGTGGATGTATATTTTCATTTATCTTGGGCATATACTTAGGAGTGGAATGACTGAGTTATATATAATAACTCTGTGTTTAGTATTATGTGGAACTGTCACAATGTTTTCCAAAGTAGCTGCAACATTTTACATTCTGATCAACAGTGTATGCGCTTTAATTTGTCATATCCCCATTAACAACTACTATCATTGCTATCTTTATTTGAGCCATCCCAGTGGTTATTAACTCGTATATCATTGTGGTTTTGATTGGCATTATCTAATCAGTAATGTTGCTTACCATCTTTTCACGTGCATATTAATCACTTGTGTGTGTATATGTGTATATACACATATATACTTTTTAAGATTTTTATTTTTAAGTAATCTCTACTCTCAAAATGCTCTACCAAATGAACCAGCTAGGAGCCCCATCATTTGTATATATTTTTGAAGAAGTAAGTGTTTAATATTTTGCCCATTTTTATAAATTGATTGTTTATATTTTGTGCATGTGTATATATGGAGTTTTAAGAACTCTAAATATATTCTGGATATAAGTCCTTTATCAGATATATTAATTGAATATGTTTTCTTCCATTCTGTGGTTTGTCTGTTCATTCTCTTGATGTTGTCCTGTGAGGCACAAAAGCTTAAATTTTGTAAAGTTCTCTTTACTTTCTTTTTCATTTGTGCTTCTCATGCCTAACCCAACCCCTTAGATATCTCATGGATATCTAAGAATCCATTGCCTAACCCAACAGTTTGAAATGTTTACCTCTAAGTTAGAAGTTCTTCACCCCATCCCACAAAAAGTCCAGAATTTGAGCTTACTTTTGCAGAACAAAGCATGCCAGATTAAATTACTTTGGTTAGTGTCTCCCCAACATTTAGGAGGAGTCCTTGTTGTGCCTTTCCTCTCTTCCACAATATGGTGAAAAAGGACAATATCAGCTTAAAATAAGTTTCTTCCCATTTCTGGCCCTTGAAACCTCAGAAATAATGGGTATTAGTAATATATTATTATGTGGTGTACAATAAAGCTATTATCTGAGCTATTAATCATTAGAGATAGAGTTTATAGGAGCTTAGGCTAATGTAATTAGAAAAAATTTTGGAGAAAAATAAGATTTGAGTCGGTGTTGATCTATAGGGCTTGAATATGTCAGTGAGAAACAAGACTCAAAAGTAGACTGGGGCCAAATCCCTATCGCTTTTATTTTATTTTATTTTATTTTATTTTACTTTACTTTATCTTATTTTATTTTAATTATTTTGGTTTATTTTATTATTTATTTTATTTATATCAAAAATACCTACTTTTTTCGGGAATAGAACTTAGTGATTCATCACTTACATATAACACTCAGCACTCATCTCAACTAGTGTCCTCCTTAATGCTTCTTACCCCTTTAGCCCTTCCCCCCTACCCAACACCCTGCCAGCAATCCTCAGTTTGTTCTCTGTATGTAAGAGTCTCTTATGGTTTGTCTCCCTGTCTGTTTTTATATTATTTTTGCTTCCCTTCCCTTATGTTCATCTGTTTTCTATTTTAAATTGCACATATCAGTGAAGTCATATGATATTTGTCTTTTCTGACTGACTTACTTCATTCAGCATAATATACACTACTTCCATCCATGTTGTTGCAAATGGCAAAATTTCATTCTTTTTGATTACTGAGTAATATTCCATTGAATATATATAGCACATCCTTATCCATTCATCAGTCAATGGACGTTTGGGCTATTTTCCACATTTTGGCTATTGTCGATAGTGCTGCTATAAACATTGGAGTGCATGTGTCTCTTTGAATCAGCATTTTTGTATCCTTTGGATAAGTACCTAGGAGTGTGATTGCTGGGTTATAGGGTAGTTCTATTTTTTTAATTTTTGAGGAACCTCTGTACTGTTTTCCAGAGTGGCTGTACCAGTTTGCATTCCCACCAGTAGTGTAAAAGGGTTCCCCTTTCTCCACATTCTCACCAACATCTGTTGTTTCCTGAATTGTTAATTTAAGTCTATCTCACAGGTGTGAGGTGGTATCTCATAGTGATTTTTATTTGTATTTCCATGATGAGTAGTAATGTTGAGCATTTTTTCATGTGTCTGTTAGCCATCTGGATGTCTTCTTTGGAAAAGTGTCTATTCATGTCTTTTGCCTATTTCTTCACTGGATTATTTGTTTTTTGGGTGTTGAGTTTGATAAGTTCTTTATAGATTTTGGATACTAACCCTTTACCTGATATGTTATCTGCAAATATCTTCTCCTATTATGTCAGTTGCCTTTTAGTTTTGCTGATTGTTTCCTTTGCAGTGCAGAAGTTTTTATCTTGATGAGGTCTCAATAGTTCATTTTTGCTTTAGTTTCTCCTGCCTCTGGAGACATGTCAAGTAAGAAGTTGCTGCAGCCAAGGTCAAAGAGGTTGTTGCCTGTTTCCTTCTCCAGAGTTTTGATGGTTTTCTGTCTCATATTTAGGTCTTTCATCCATTTTGAGTTTATTTTTGTGTATGGAATAAGACAGTGGTCCAGGTTCATTCTTCTGCATGTTGCTGTCCAGTTTTCCCAACAACATTTGCTGAAGAGACTGTCTTTTTTCTATTGGATATTCTTTCCTACTTTGTCAAATATTAGTTGGCCACACAACTGTGGGTCTATTTTGGGGTTCTCTCTTCTGTTCCATTGATCTATGTGTCTGTTTTCGTGCCAATACCATACTGTTTTGATGGTTATAGCTTTGTAATACAGCTTGAAGTCTGGAATTGTGATGCCTCCAGCTTTGATTTTTATTTTCAGGATTGCTTTGACTATGCCAGGTTTTTTGTGGTTCCGTACAAATTTTAGGATTGTTTATTCTAGCTCTGTGAAGAATGCTGGCATTATTTTGATAGGGATTGCATTGACTATGTATAACTCTTTAGGTAGTATTGGCATTTTAACAATATTTGTTCTTCCAATCCATGAGCATATAATGTTTTTCTGTTTTGTTGTTGTTGTTGTTGTTGTTGTTATTGTTGTTGTTGACTTCAATTTCTTTCATAATCTTTCTATAGTTTTCAGTGTATAGATTTTTCACCTCTTTGGTTAGGTTTATTCTTAGGTATTTTATGGGTTTTGGTGCAACTGTAGATGAGATTGATTCCTTGATTTCTCTTTCTTTTGCTTCATTATTGGGGTATAGAAATGCAACTTATTTCTGTACATTGATTTTATATCCTGCAACTTTGATGAATTAGTGTATCAGTTCTAGTGGTTTTTTGGTGGAGTCTTTTGAGTTTTCCACATAGAGTATCATACCATTTGCAAAGAGTGAAAGTATGACTTCCTCCTTGCTGACTTGGATGCCTTTTATTTCTTTGTGTTGTCTGATTGCTGAGGCTAGGACTTCTAACACTGTGTTGAATACCAGTGGTGACAATGGACATCCTTGTTGTGCTCCTGACCTTAGGGGGAAAGCTCTCAGTTTTTCCCCATTGAGGATGATAGTAGCAGTGGGTCTTTCATATTTGGCCTTTATGATCTTGAGGTATGGTCCTCCTATCACTACTTTTTTGAAGGGTTTTATCAAGAAAGGATCCTGTATTTTGTCAAATGCTTTTTCAACCTCTATTGAGAGGATCACATGGTTCTTACCCTTTTGTTAATCTGATGTATCACATGGATTAATTTGTGGATATTGCACTGGCCATGCATCCTAGGTATAAATCTCACTTGATTGTGGTGAATAGTTCTTTGAATGTATTGTTGGACCTGGTTGGCTAGTACCTTGTTGAGAATTTTTGCACCCATTTCCATCAGGGAAATTGGTCTGTGGTTCTCCTTTTTAGTGGGGTCTTTGTTTAGTTTTGGAATCAAGGTAATGCTGGTCTCGTAGAATGAGTTTCGAAGTTTTCCTTCCATTTTTTTTTTTTTCGAACAGCTTCAAAAGAATAGGTGTTAACTCTTCTTTCAGTGTTTGGTAGAATTCCCCTGGAAAGCCATCCAGCCCTGGACTCTTGTTTTTTGGAAGATTTTTGATTACTGATTCAATTTCTTTACTGGTTCTGGGTCTCTTCAAATTTACTATTTTTTCCTGTTTTAGTTTCAGTAGTTTGCATTTCTAGGATTTTGTCCATTTCTTCCAGATTGCCCAATTTGTTGGCATATAAATGCTCATAATATTCTCTTGTTATTGTTTGTATTTCTGCTGTGTTGGTTGTGATCTCTCCTCTTTAATTCGTGATTTTATTTATTTGGGTCCTTTCATTTTTCTTTTTGACTAACCTGGCTAAGGGTTTATCATCTTTGTTAATTCTTTCAAAAAATCAGCTTCTGGTTTCATTGATGTGCTCTACTGTTTTTTTTTCCCCTTGTTTGTTTGTTTTATTTTGTTGTTGTTGTTGTTGATATCATTGATTTTTTCACTATTTTAAAAAAATTTTTAATGTTTTATTTATTTTTGAGAGAGAGAGAGAGAGAGAAACAGAGCATGAGCAGGGGAGGATCAAAGACAGAGGGAGGCACAGAATCTGAAACAGGCTCCAGGCTCCGAGCTGTCAGCACAGAGCCCAACACAGGGTTCAAACCCATGGACCACAAGATCATGACCTGAGCCAGTTAGACGCTTAACCAACTGAGCCACCCATGTGCCCCTGCTCTAATTTTTATTGTTTCTCTTCTTCTGCTGGATTTTGGCTTTATTTGCTGTTCTTTTCCCAGATCTTTTAGTAAAGGTTATATTGTGTATTTGAGACCTATCTTACCTATCTTCCTTCTTTAGAAATGCCTAGATTGCTATATAGTTCTCTTTTATGACTGCCTTTGCTGCATCCCAGAGGTTTTGGGTTGTCGTGTTATCATTTTTATTGGCTTCCATGTAGTTTTTAATTTCATCTTTAATTTCTTGTTTAACTCTATTAATTATTTAGTGGGATGTTCATTAATCTCAAGTATTCTTGGTCTTTCCAAATTTTTTCTTGTGGTTGATTTCAAGTTTTGCAGCATTGTGGTCTAAAAATATGCAAGGTATGATCTCGATTTTTTTGTACTTGTTGAGGACTTATTTGTGACCTAGTATGTGATGTATTCTGGAGAACGTTCCATGTGCACTAGAGAAGAATGTATATTCTGCTGCTTTAGGCTGAAATGATTTGAATATATCTGCTAAGTCCATCTGGTCATTCAGAGCCTTTGTTTCCTTGTTGATTTTCTGTGTAGATGATCTGTTCATTGCTTTAAGTGGGGTGTTGAAATCCCCAACTATTATGGTATTACTATCAATGAGTTTCTTTATGTTTGTGATTGTTTTGTATACCTGTTTTTTTCCACATTGGGGGCATAAATATTTATAATTATTAGATCTTCTTGGTGGATAGACCCCTTAGTTGCACTATAATGCCCTTCTTCACTCTTGTTACAGTTTTTATTTTAAACTCTAGTTTGTCTGATGTAAGTATGGCTACACCAGCTTTCTTTTGATGACAATTAGCATGATAGATAGTTCCCCCTTACTTTCAATCTACAGGTGTCTTTAGGGTTAAAATGAGTCTCTTGTAAGATAGGTTTTGTTTTTTTTTTATCCATTCTCATATGTCTTTTGATTGGAGCAGTTAGTCCATTAATATTTAGAGTGAGTACTAAAAGACATGAATTTAGCACCATTGTGTTTATTGTTGAATTAGTGTTTCTGATGATGCTCTCTCATCCTTTCTAGTCTTTGCTGATTTTGGTCTTTTTTGTGTGTTTTGTCTTTTCTCAACTCAAAGGTCCACCCTTAAAATTTCTTGCAGGGCTGGTTTAGAGGTCACAAACTCCTTTAGTTTTTGTTTGCCTGGGAAACTCTATCTCTCCTTCTATTTTGAATGACAACTTTGCTGGGTAAAGAATTCTTGGCTGTATATTTTTCTCATGTATCACGTTGAATATATCCTGCCACTCTTTTCTGCCTGCCAAGTTTCTATGGATAGGTATGCTGCAAACTTGATCTGTCTTCCCTTATAGGTTAAAGACTTTTTTTTTGCCCTTGCTGCTTTCATAATTTCCTTGTCTGTGTATTTTGTGAATTTGACTATAATATGCCTTGGTGATGGTAGGTTTTTGTTGAATCTAATGGGAGTTCTCTGTGATTCTTGGATTTTGATGTCTGTCCTTCCCCAGATTAAGAAAGTTGTCTGTTATAATTTGCTCACATATACCTCCTTCCCCTTTTTCTCTCTCTTCATCTTCTGGGACTCCTATGATTCAGATATTATTCCTTTTTAATAAGTTGCTGAGTTCTCTGAGTCTTGTATCATGCTCTTTTGCCTTTGTTTCCCCCTTTTTTTCCTGCTTCATTATTCTCCATAATTTTGTCTTCTAAATCACTGATTCATTGCTCTACTTTGTCCATCTTTGCCGTGACATCTATTCAAGTTTGCATCTCATTTATATCATTTTAAATTTCATCCTGACTATATTTTATTTCTTTTATCTCCACAGAAAGGGATTCTATGCTTTTTTCAACCCCAGATATTATTTTATTATCATAGGTTCTAAATTTTAGTTCAGACATCTTGCTTATATATCTGTTGATTAACCGTCTGGCTGTTATTTCTTTCTCTTCTTTCTTTTGGGGTGAATTCCTTTGTTTTGTTATTTTGGAGGAAGAAGCAAATTAATAATGTAAAGAAATAATAGTAAAAAAAATTAAAAACAAAATATCAAGTAAAGGAAGCCTGATCCTGGGTGTGTTTTGCTCTGCTTGTTGAAAAATTCTTAAAAAAATAGAGAAAAGGTGTAAAGAAAAAAAATGGTAAGAATTAAATTTAAAAATTAAAACAATTATACAATAAAATAGAATAAAATGAAATAAAGAAAATGGAATAGAATTTTAAAAATTAAAAGTAAAGTAAAAAATAAAAATAAAAATTTCTCTTTCTGTATCCAAAAATGAGGAAGAAAAAGGAAAAAACAAGAGAAAAAAAGAAAAAATTTAAACAAAAACAGAATAAATGAAATGAACAAATAAATTAACCAGCAAACAGAATGAAACCTGAATGAATTTGCCTCCAGTTTTCCCTAGAACTGAAATTATGAAGGCTTCTATAGTCTGTACACTAAGCAGGTAGAGTGACTTGTGCTGGTCTTCTAGGTAATGTGCTTGGTGAGCACAGTTGGGCTGGACTTGGTGTAACGGCTCTGTACTCCACTAGGTGGTGCTTCTTGGCTTACTGGGGTGGATCAGTGTGGTGTGCAAGCCCGTGTGTGTGTGTGTGTGTGTGTGTGTGTGTGTGTGTGTGTGTATGCATGAGCAGAGAAATGGAAATGGCTTCACCCAGCTCCCTAGTCTCTGGTACAGGAAGTTTGCATTCTCACCAACTCACAATCAAGCACCATCCTTTGTCTCAGGCCTCTGTCCACTCCCTCCCTCTACCCTGTCAATGTCCATGTTGTCTGCCTGCCAAGTGACACCTCCCTCCAGAGTTTTATCTCAAATGAGGTGTGTTTCAAATCCCCAAACTTCAGAGACCCTTGCAGCTTGGACCCTCACCAACTCTCTGGGGGAGGGTCTCACTGAGCAATGGCTGGGTGCCTGCTTGCTCCAGAAAATGTTCATGTGACTGTGCAGTGGCAGAGGTTCAGAGATATGGCAAACCACACTGCACAGCAGGCACCAGGTTTGATCACACTCTGGCATCTTTGTCCCAATATCAGAAAACATGGCTGCTCTCCAGGGTCCTCTGGGACCTTTGCCTATGGGGAGGCTCTATGGTCTCTACCAAATTCTCTCCAAGCAAGGGAACCACTTTTCCCCATGTGGCACATGGACCCCTCTGACTCTGCCTGTTTCTAGGGATTCACCCTGGTTCCTCACCAGAGCTCCACCAGGCACCGAGCTCAGAAACTTTAGATTCTGTGCTCCACTCCTTGTCGAATCCTGGTGGTATTGAGACCCTCTCTTTTCTTCCCATCAGTGGTTTTGGGGAACAGATTTCTTGTTCAGTCTGCTGCAAGTGTTGTCACTCTTTCGCTCTCTCTCCAGCTACTTTCGGGGTAGTGCTTTTCTTGCACAATCCCGGTATGCTGCACTCTCTCCCTTTCTTTTCTATGTCCTCTCTCTGCAAAATCAGCTCCCTACCCTCTATGGCTTTTCTCTCCCTCAGTTCACCTCTCCACACTGAGCACCTGCCAAGTTCTGTGGCTCACGTTATGCAGATTGTTGTGTTAATCCTCAGATCAATTTCATAGGTGTTCAAAATGGCTTCGTTCTGATCTGGCTGAATTTCAGGGACAAGACAAGCTCAGGGTGTCTATGCTGCCTCGTCCCTATGGTTTTAAAATCTGAACTAAAAAGCTTTGACTCTGTATTGGACAATAAGAGTAATTTGTAAAGGTGTCTAAGCAGAAATAAGACAGAATCAGAGCTATAAGAAAAGTCAGTCCAGCAGCTGTGAGAGATCTAGAAAGCTGTAGAGAATAAAAGAGCAGTTAAGACACCATTAAGATAGTGGAAATCCAGGTGAACAGAATCAAAAGGCAAAAAGCAAGGAAGGACATGGGATGAGCTTGAACAGAATCATCAGAATGTTGAAAAGGATCTGATTGAAAAAGTAAACTTTTCAGGTATTTAAGGGAAACAGACAAATTTCATGTCACATGAACCTCCACTAAACTTCACATATTTAGTTATCTTATTGAAATAAATGTATACTTTTGCTTAACTAATATTTTACTTGTTTTTTTTCAGTGCTTTCATTTTATCAGTTCACAGATATTAGGACCATAACCGTAACACATTTCCCATGCTTCAGATGGTTCAGTCTGCCATCATAAAATATAAGGAAGCAAATTATTTCCTTTTCCAAGTGGCCATATTTTATATCATCATGCATGATTTTCAGTGAAAGTGCATAATTGCGAAGTCATTCCCATTTTAAATGAGGTTGCTAGGAAATTGTAATGACTACTGGACACAAAATTAAGACCATTTTCTCCCTTAATCTAATTATATATTGATGTCTTGGCAATGATTCCTGTAATGAATAAAATTTTTCATGTCAACCAAATAATCATTCAAGAATATTGAATAAAATTAATTGATAGGCATTGATTTTTTTACTAAATGCTAGGCACTGTGCTTAGTGATTCACATTTATGATCTCACTTACTAGAGAATGTCCATGGAGGAATATGTTACTAAACCCAATTTGTGAGTGAATTGAAATGAATATTATGTGATTTTTCCAAATTCATAAAGACAACAAACGAAGAAGATATATGCACCTCTATGTAAGTCTATTGGTATATAGCCTTGTTGCTTCTTCTATAATAGCATAATTTAAAGTTAACTTTCATTGAAGACCTCCCAATATGGCACTTCAGAGTTATTCATTGCTAACAAAAAGTGATTTTGTATTTCTTTGTTTTATAGTCCCACAAAAGGCAGATGAAATCACATGATAGTAAGCAGGATAATCTTCCATGGATGTCTATTTTTTAAATTTTTAAACTATTCCATCTTCTAAGTTAGTAATTCTACTGATCTTTAACTGTAATATTTCATGTTAATAACTTACTGTTATTATTATTTATTATTATTGTTTAGTTTGGGAAAAGATTTTTTAAATTTTTATTTGAAGATAGTTGACACACAACATTACATTAATTTCAGGTGTATGACATAGTAATTCACTATCTGTATATGTTATGCTGGCCTCACCACAAGTGTAGCTACCATCTGTCACCATACATTCTTATTACATTGGCTATATTCCTTATGCTGTGCCTTTTATTCCCATTGCATGACTGTAAGTCTCCATTTTCCACTCCTTTCACTCATTTTGGCTATCCTCCTAACTCCCTTCCTCTGGCAACCATATAGATCTGATTCTGTTTTGTGTTTGTTTATGTATTCATTTGTTTATTGTATTCTACATATTAGTGAAATCATATGACATTTGTCTTTCTCTGAATGAATTATTTCAGTTAGCATTATACCCTCTAGATCCATCCACGTTGTTGCAAATGTCAAGATTTCATTCCTTTTTATGAAATATTATTTTATCCATTCATCTATTGATGATGTTTAGACTTCTTCCATATCTTGGCTTTTTAAAATAATGTTGCAATAAACATAGAGCTGCATATATCTTTTCAAATTACTGTTTTCATTTTTTAAGGAGGGGTGAACACCTGGTAGTTTAATTATTGGATCATATGGTATTTCTGTTTTAAATTTTTAAAGAAAACTCCATACTGTTTTCCTCCGTGGAAGTACCAATTTACATTCCCACCAACAGTACATGAGGGTTCCCTTTTTCTCCACATCCTCACCAACACTTGTTATTTATTGCTTATTATTTCATCATTACCACTGTAATTATTTTTTAAATTGTGTAAAAACACCAAACATGAGATCTACTGTCAGGAGATCTACTCCTAAAATGTTTTTACGTATACACAAAGTATTGTTAACAGTAGGCAAAAAGTTACACAGCAGATCTCTAGAACTTACTCATCTTATATAACTGAAACTTTATGCCCACTGAACAATAACTCCCCAGTTCTCTCTTTCCCCAGCCCCTGGAAACCATTATTCTACTCTCTATTTCTATATGTTGACCTATTTTACCTCATACATGTGGGATCATGCAGTATTTGCCCTTCTGCTTTCACAAATAGCCACAGCAGTCCTGAGAAAGAACAAAGATGGAGACATCACATTTCTTGATTTCAGAACATATTACAAAGCTACAATAAGTAAAACAGTATGGTGCTGGCATAAAAACAGATATATAGGCCAATGGAACAAAATAGAGAGCTCAGAAATAAACCCATGCATATATAGTCAACTTATCTTTGACATAGGAGCCAAGAATACACAAAAGGAAAAGGGTAGTCACTTCAACCAATGGTGCTGGGAAAAACAAAAACTACATGCCAAAGAATAAAGTTGGGTCTTTATCTTGCATCATACACAAAAATCACCTCAAAATGGATCAAAAACTTAAACATGAGACCTGAAACTGTAAAACTCCTAGAAGAAAATATAGGAGAGAAGATTCTCGATACTGGTTTGGGCCATGAGTTTTGGTTATGACACCAAAAGTACAAGCAACAGAAGCAAAAATAGACAAGTGTAATAATTTTCTAACCTCATTGAGGCTATTTGGCTCTGTATTCGTTACGCCATTGATAACAAAATTCTCCCTCTTGTTTTATTTCTTGTCACTCCTGCCTTGTTTTCCCTTCCTTTACTATTTAGGCTTGACTAAAATAGCTTAAATAGTTACTTGTTTTTACTCTACATTTTCTAAATTCTCCATAATTTTGTGTACATTTGACAAATCCAAGTTCTGTTATCTTCTTTCTCTTTGCTTATATATGGGCAAAGGAGAACTCCTAGGGGAAAAAGAGCACACTGTGCAACATGTAAGAATTATAAATACATGGTAACCATCACAAGGTTGTACAATGCCTTCATTGTAATTACCATCTTATTACATACTGTTACTTTTCTCCTGACAATCTATTTTATCAGCAACTGCTTTACACCTTCTCTTATCTCCTCATACTGCCTATGTTTACTCCCTTCCAACCTTCACATTATCCTCCACATTTTCAGTAGACAAATGCATTTTCTAGTTCTAAAGCATTTAGCCATCAACCAGAATCCTCAACTTTTTTAAAATGCAGAACTCTCAACTTTTACTGTAAACCTGCATACATCACTGCAACTGAGCCCTTACTCTTTTTTTCCCCTTACTTTGTAATATGGGAGTTGGGAGACCTCCTTCCACACCAATCCCTCCTCCACCTGCACTCTGAATGTCATATTCTTTCATCATCTCAGGCTCTAACGATGTGTATTGTTCATTCTCTTTCCTCTGTATTGTCAACCTCTTCCTCTCCATTGTGGAAATCCATATGGATTTGAACATTAGGGGATAAGCATCCTTGCACTGCACATGTAAAATATAAATGGGCCAAAACCAAGCAGCCTTTCCAACTCATTTCAATTTCCAATTATGATCCGCTCTCCTCCCCTTCACAGCCAGTTAGCCCACATATATTCAATGCTTCTGTGTTTTTATCTCTTCTTGTTCATCAATCCAATCTGGCTGCTTCACCTTCACTCCATGCCAACAACTCTCCCTAATGTTACCATTGGCCTATTTGTCTCTGAATACATTGAGTTATTTTAATTACCATTTTGCTTAAACTTTTGGTGGCACTAAACACTATTAACAACTTTATCAATCTTGAAAAAAATTAATTATAAAGACACCATATTTTTTTTCACTTTCCTCCTGCTTCTCTGGCTTTTTCTGTTGGCTGCTGCAAAAGCCGTTCAGAGATACCCTTTCCCTTGATTCCTATAATAAAGCCTGACAAAACAAAATACTCAAATTTTGTAACCCCTTTTTCAGCTTGGTGTTGCCAAATTATGCCCAGCTATTAAGTTCTGGCAAATGTAGTATAATCAGACATATCCCGGTAAGGTTGTATTTGACATTACCCTTTATGCCCTTCCCTTCCATTCCATGTTTTGGAGATGACAGCAATTATCCTATCACAGGCTAAATACCATAAGCTAAGGATTTGAGGACAGGAAAATAGAATGTGTCTGGACTTTTTATGACATATTCAAATAAATGCTCCAGCCGTGGATTATATATTGCTGTATTCTTTACTAAGCAAGACAAATAAATTCTTGTGTGTTTAAGGTTGATTGTTCAGTTTTCCTTTGTTCACACTCTTCATACTCATTCTCATTGTTCTAAGCTAATACACTGGTTAGAGTGTTGTAAAGGATTAAGTCTTTTCCTAGGCCTCCAGTGTCATTTCTGACAACTCTTCCTGCATAAATGGGAGCTGTACCACATTGGTCTCTTTAGAGTTTCTTGCATATGTCATACTCTTGCCTGCCTTTGCACATACTTTCCTTCTGCCCCAGATTCTTTCCAATTACCATACTCTGCATCTTTTTTTAAAAGTGTATTTATTTATTTTGAGAGAGAGAGAGACTATGAAAGAATCTCAAGCACTGACAGTGCAGAGCCAGATACAGGACTTGATACCACGAACTGTGAGATCATGACCTGAACAGAAGTCAAGAGTCAGATGCTTGACCAACTGAGCCACCCAGGCACCTCCTTGAATCTTTTTAATGTTACTCGTCTTATATTTCAGTTCAAATTTTGATTCTCTTGGAAAGCTTTTCTGACTCTTTAGTTTCCCTGTCACGTGCACGCATTGTTTATTGTTTCACTGTGTTGTATAATTTCACGTCTATGATTGATTAGTGTCCATCTGACTCACTAGACTGTAAGCTCTCTGAAACTATGACCTGTGCTTCTCTTTCTTCATCTTTGTTTCCCCAGCACAGAAACCTGTGTCTGGCATGTAGGAAGTATTCAATAAATAATTGCTGACAGAATTTAAATAGAGTAATATTTGACTCCCCTTAGAGATGTGACTCTCCCTTTTATAGTTTCCTATTCTCCAGATTATTGACCTTCTCCATATATCAATATTGTAAATTTTGTAATTTTTACTACACTTTATGGAAGTGTAGTTGACAAATAAAAACTGCATGTATTTAAAATGTACGGTAGTGTATCTTGGCATACATATAATGTGAATGATTACTGTAGTCAAGCTAATTAACATACCTGTCACCTCATGTAGTTACAATTCCTTTCTTGTGATGTGATCAACTCTCTTAACCAATTTCACATATATCAGTATTATTAACCATAGTCACCATGCTGTACATTAGATCTCTAAACTTATTCATCCTTCAGAACTGAACTGTTGTACCCTTTGGAAAACATCTCCCCATTTCCCCCCACCTCTCAGCCTCTGGAAACTATTGATATCCTCTCTGCTTTTATGAGTTCGACTTTTTTAGTTCCACATATAAGTGAGATCATGCAGTATTTGCCTTTCTGCACCTGGCTTGTTTTACTTAGTGTAATGTTCCCCAGGTTCAACTTTGCTGGTGCAAGTGGCAGGATTTTCTTCTTTTTTAAGGCTGTATCAATTTTTAAAGCATCAGATTATAAATGCTATCACAAATTGGGTGCCCAGGGAAGTGGATTCTGAGATGCAACTTAGCATGCAGGACTTTTTATTAGGGAGTGCACTCGAGATCATTACTTTCATAAGTGAGTGGAAGGAAACAGGCATGGGCAGATGAAGAGGTCAGAAGGAATTGTGGCAGCGTTGGCCTAAATCCTAGACATGTTGGGAGCTAGACTAGCACATCAGAGTAAGTCTTCAGTTTGGCTGAGACAGGCTTGCTTTTACCTTCTAACACCTATCAATCATTGGATATAAGCTGGCTATTCAGAGCAGTCAAATCAGATTACTGTGAAATCTGAAGCAGCTTCAATTTGGGTGCCTTCAGATAGCATCTTTTGACTTGATTAATTTACTCCTGAGTATTCTCTCACGCTGCATGAACCTCCACTAGATTTTGGGTGCTTTATTAAATATTCTTTCCTTTTAGTATTGGCCTTGGATAGGACAAATGAAGAAATGTATATTGATTTCATTATGTATATTGAAATTGAACAAAATCTATGGCTTTTATCTGCTTCCTAGAAGTAGACTCTGAAGTGGTACATTCAGGAAGATTAAGGGGAGAGCTTCTAGAGCAATACCTGTGAAGGAAGAAAGGAAATGGGATGTGGCACAGGGGAAATTTAGTTGTGCAACAGATGCCACAAAGTTTCCAGCCAATCCCAGAGGTAATATGAAGTTGGGATGGCCCAGCAGAATTGTAGTAAGTTAAAGAAAATGATGGTGCCTTTGCATCTCCTCTGGAGCACTCATTCATGGATGAGAGCTGCCTCCATAGATGGCACAAATTCCTGGGAGGCAGCTCTTTTGAATCATGTTTAAGCTCCCATTCTCACCACACACTAATAGACATGGCAGCCGATACTTTGTGTTAAATGTACATTTTATTAGCTTCTCTTTTAAACTTAATAACAAAACCCATCCATAGAGTCTATGTATTATCTAGCCATATTGCCTTATTTCTGGTCTTTAAATGTGTCAAACTCGACCTAGCCATAAGGCCTTTGAACCTACTACTGTTCTGCCTAAAAAATTTTGGAAAATATAGTATTATCCAGAGAGAAATAATTTGAATCATATTTCAAACCCACCGTTTTGTATGCTAAAGTGGAGTGCCAAGCTGAATCAAGATAGCAAGGGCCTCTTGGTTCTGAAACATCATTATCTGGTTTTGGTAATGAAGCTTCCTCAAAAATGTTATTAGAATATATCTCTCATATTAAAATACAATTATTTAAAAATTTTAGGTATTATTTAAGTTTTAAATAAAAAATATTCTGTTTAACTCACTGGCATATATTGTTAAGCTTTGAATAAACAAATTCTACCATTTGGCCTCTTTATGTCAGATCCACTTGAGAGATTTTTTTTCTTTATTGATGAATTTTCCTTACACTCTTGAATTATTTCACAGTCCCAAACAAAATTGGTCAAGTTTATTTTGTTATTACTCTATAGAAATATTTTTTTCTGCCAAAAGGCAATATTCTAATAGCTCTAACAGAGTGAGTAGTCTGTATTTGCATTCTGACTCAAGCTGCTTGTGGTGGACAGAGCCTTTGTGTACTTTCTGTGATTCCCTCAACTACCCCTTCTTGTCCTTGCTCTTGTTCTTTTTCTTTCACTTTGTCTGTGTTCCACCCATTCTGTGTTGCTCCTCCACTTTCAAATTTGAATAAAGCATGGCATCATAGGGTATGGGACCTGACATACTGAGCGCCCACTGAAGGAAGCTTTAGATGGAGACATGAAGTGCAAAGACGTTCATTCCCTATAGAGTGAACTTGACCAGTGAGGAAGAGGAGATAGGAGGGAGCCAGGTAGATAACATTTTTGGTTTGGAATGGTTTCTTTCTGTTGTCCGTATGGGAAATTTCCAAGGGCCAAGTGAATGCACCTGCAGAACCACCTGCTGTTTCTTGTCTTAGAGTATCAAGCAGCAGAAGCCACCAAAGTCATGCATCGCATCATTTTTTCTCACCTCACATTTTTTTTCTACGTCCTCATTCCTTCATGGTAACTTCCAAATAGCGTCAGCACTCCAGTCCTTGCTTTGAGCTTCGCTCTTTACTGGCTTTGAGTTCTGATATGAAACACCGTTGTGGTCTTCTTCTTGATATAAATTAGATGTATATTTGTTGCTATATAAATCTCTGATTAATTTTTGCAAAGTCAAATTTTTTGCAAAAAAAAGAAAAAATTGAGGAAGATGATGCTGCCTTTGTATCTCCACACTGAGCACTCATTCATCAGATGAGGGCTGCCTCCTGGGATTTTTTTTGCAAAAAAATTTCTGCCAATTTTTCAAATTTATATAAAGTGAGTCGATGATAATTTTAATAAGTTAATGCACATTTTAGATTTGCTTTAAATGTTTATCTATTTAAGTAAAAGAAGATATAGTATAAATAATCAACTTGGAAGTTTGTATAAATGATACATATCTTCAATACTTCTGTTTTTGGAGATCATTTAAAAAAAATTTTTCCCACTCTAGCATCTCACCTCAGACCACATGAGAAAAAACAGAAGAGATGTAAAATTATAGTGAATAGTCAAAGTTTGAATTATGACTTCCACTTGCTTCTTGGGACTCTTAGATAATCTGTTTACACTCCACTCCATGCTCAGTATTAATTCTTTACAAGTATTTTTTTATGTTCACATACTTTTGCCATGATAATTTAACAGAAAACATATACATATTGGTCCAACTTTTGCTTTTCTTCGTCAGTATAGAAATCATGTTTTCTGAAGGAAATCATTCCAAATCATCTCCTGTTTTAAAATTCATTGCATGATATGGATATAACATGATCTATTGAGTCATTTCAGTATTTATTTTATTGAGTGATGTTGTATTTTTATTGAATAAATTCTATATCTTACATTGTATAAGTTTAAGACGTGCAGTGTTACCTCGGTACATTTATATGTTGCTGATGTAATGATATTTACCACATTTCATAATTATAGTATGATATTATCTATATTCATTGTGCTGTACATTATATCTCTGTGGCTTATTTACCACTCACTCCACATTTTTGCCCTTAAACACCATCACTCTTATCCCCCAGTTTTGCCCCTAAAATCCTCTGATAACCACCATTTTATTCTGTTTTTACAGGTCTCACTTTTTTCAGTTCCACATATAAAGTTATTTCAATACTGGTGCATTGACACTTTTATTTTTATGATACAGATTTCCAGGAGTTAAATTATTAGGTCAAAGGAGAGGCATCTTTAAACCAACGTATGCTTATGTTATTAAAATGCTAACATATTTCAGTATTTTGCCATGTTTATTCAAGATATTTTTAAGAGATAAAGTAATACGTTTACAGTTGAAGTCCTCTTTATACTTCTTTTTTTAATTTTTTAATGTGTATTCATTTTTGAGAGATGGAGAGAGACAGAGCACGAGTGGGGGAGGGTCAGAGAAAGAGGGAGACACAGAATCCGAAGCCGACTCCAGGTTCTGAGCTGTCAGCATAGAGCCTGATATGGGGCTCGAACCCACAGACTGAGGAGATCATGACCTGAGTTGAAGTCAAAACACTCAACTGAGTGAGATACCCAGGCATCCTTTGTCTTCTTTAGACTTCTTCAGAGTCCTTTACTAGAAGCAACCACTACCTTAAAAGTAGAGTATATCTTTTCCATCCATGTTTTATGTCTTTTGCTCCATATATGTTTATTCACAGGTAAGCATTGTTCTGTAATTGTTCACATGTGCACAACTGTTATCATATCACACATATATTTCTGCACCTTGCACCTTTTATCAATATCTTCTTAGAGTGTCTATACACCAATAAATATCTCTTTGATCTAAATCAGTAATTTTAACACCTTTTTTTTGCCTTTTGAATTTCTATTGTTTGGAAGCTCCTATAAGAGGCCACACATAATGAATTACATCTACATTCAGAACATAAAAGACACTTAGGCAAACAGCCATCTGTTCTTTTCTTGTTGTTCTTATGCAAGTAATTTAGTGTGCTCATTTGTGTGAAATTCAGACAGAAAATACAGATTTCCAGAAAAAATGAAACTATTATATATTCTCAAAAAGTAGAGACGATGCTCATAAAGTCATGTAGCTACAATAGGCTTGAGAATTTCTCTCCTCTTTTATGCAAGCTTTGAAATTGGATTGAATATGGCCTCCTTATTAGCATAGTGTCATGGTTTTATTTGGAAACAGGAGTTTATTCACTCCTATAATCAGTTCTTAATGCCAAACTTCCTACCCCGTTTTTTCCTTTCCTCTTTTGCTGTGTATATATTAATTTTTCTCCACAAATGGAATGCCCCTGTTGGCTTTTCAACAAAATTAATTCCTTCTACCTCCCTGCCCAAAGCAGCAAAATCAGGTTCTGAGTGAGCCTGTGCTCAGGAATCAATCTCATCCTTTGCTATCCAGATATCTGGTTTGGGGCAAGATACTTTATTTCCCTGTGTCTGTCTAGTCATGTGTAAAAAAGATTGTAAAAATGATACCTTCTTCAAGGTGTATGATAAGAATACTTTTTAGCTATGGTCACTCTTAAACAACTCAGGCAAGTGGAATAAGCTTGAAGCGAATCTTGTTTTGTAATCCAGGTTCACATTTACCATTTACTCTTCCTGTGACACTGGGTAAGTCATAATTTCTACAATTGCAGTCCTTTAGTTTATACACAGAGGAATTAATATGCACTTAATATGTTTTAAATAACATGCAAAATAGAATGATAGCTTGTTAGACACTCAATGAATGCAAAGTTTTGCCTTGTTCTTTCTGAAGAGAGGGGTGTAGTAAATTACAGAGATTTCGACTCTGCTGAAGGAAAGTGATATGACCATGAGGTGGCCCTAGCACTCTGTGGGCTTTATTTGGGTAATTTTATCCTAGTATATTTCCAAGAGAACGAAAATATGATGTCCACATAAAAACGTATACATGTTCATAGCAGCCTTACTCGTAGTAGACAAAAGTTGGAAACTGTTCAAATATTCATCAGCTGAAAAATGGGTAAATAATAGGTGCTGTATCCATATAATGAAATATCATTTGGCTACCCCAACATGGATAAAATCTGATATATACTGCACTATGGATGAATCTTGAAACATTATGCTAAGTGAAAGAAGCTAGTTACAAATGGACATATATTGTGTGATTCCATTTATAAGAAATGTCCAGAATGGGCAAAACATAGAGAGAAAGTAGTGGTTGCCTTGGGCTGGAAGATATAGGGGAAATTGGAAATTGAAAGCTGAAGGTATGGTGTTTCTTTCTGATATAATAAAAACTTTCTACAATTATTTGTGGTCATCATTGCACAACTCAGTGAATATAGTGCAAAAAAAACCTTGAATTTTATACTGTACATCTGTGATGTATGCCATGCCAATTACATTTTAATAAAGCCATTGAAAACATATTAGAAAAATGACTAAAATCAAATATTGATTATTCAACAACAAAAAGAAAACTGACAAATCACTATTTAGAAGCTAGGCCAAGAAAAAATGAGAAAATACTCAAGTTACTAAAATCAGTCATGAAAAAGGACACATTACTGACCTTACAGATATTGAATGAAGTAAAAGGGACAACTTAAAGTAGTATTGCTGAAAACTTATTTATTTCCAGTGTGCAAACTTTACCTCAAATGTTGTTCAAAGAGTTAGCCCTATTGTTATTCACTCTCTTTTAATTTAGTAATTTAGTTTGGTATCAGCAAATGTATCTGGAAAAGAACATTGAAGGGTGCTTGAGTTCCACTAGAGAGATCTTACTCTAAGTAAAAACAGTAATCACAGCCTTCATAGTATTGTTGAAATAATTCACATGCAAAACTGTATTCTTCAGTTTCTGTGAGCCACCGCATCAATGGATAGGAAGACATATAATGGGAATTATATGTAGGTATAAAGGAGATATCGGAACTTTTAAATTTCAATTCCAGAACTTTATGCAAAAAAGCAAATATTACAATGATATTTGGTAAATTTTCCATTCAGCTGAGTAAAAGAAATAGGACACAGATCAGACTGAAGTTTGAAGAGATGCCAGAATCTGAAAGGAAAAACAAACAGGAAATGTTGCCACAGTCAGTGAAATGGGAAAATTTACACAAATTGCATTGTTTATAATAATTCAAAGAAATGGGGATTTAAAGAAATTATGTGGAATGATCACATTAGATCAAGGCAAGTGAAGCATATTAGAAAAATAAAATTTCAGAGGCATTTTAAATAGTGAACATTTTTACAGTGACAAGAACAGAACTTAATAGTGATTTAAACAGACCAGGTGAATTTAGTAGAAAGCTGAATCAACAAAAGTCACTGGGGTGCCTGGGTGGCTCCGTCGGTTACATCTGTGCCTCTTGATTTTGGCTCAGGTCATGGTCACTCAGTTTGTGGTTTCGAGCCCCGCATCCAGTTCTGCACTGACAGTGCAGAGCCTTCTTGGGATTCTGTTTCTCTCCTTCTCTCTCTCTCTTTGACCTTCCCCGACTCACAAAGGTGCCCTTTCGCTCTGTCTGAAAATAAATAAATAAACTTAAAACACACACACACACACACACACACACACACACACACACACACACACACGCACACACACACACCCCTCGCAAAGTCATACATGTATATATGCATGTTATATTTTGTCATACATTCTTCTTTATTTGCATCAAGGAGCATTTTAACATGCTTCTCTGCCCATCTCACTGGTTATTCCTAGGATTCCTATATCCTAGCATCCTTCCACTTGGTTCCTCTGCTACCACATTGGGTCCCTTGCTGTTTCTCAACCATGCCAAGTACCCTCCAATTTCAGAATCTTTGCACAGGACATCTTCTTTGCCCAGAGTACTCTCCCACCTGGTACTTGCATGTCTAGCCTCTCAATCTAAGTAGATTTATTTTAAAATGTCACCTCTTTGGAGAGTCCTTTCTTAAAAAGGTCATATAAAATATCTCCTACTCTGGCCACACCCCCTATACTTTTTTTCTCCTTTGTGTTTTTGTTTTGTTTTCTTTTTGTAACTCATCACGACCTGACATCATATAATTTATTTCTTTTTTATATTTATTTACTGATGCCTCCCACCTCTGGAATTAAATGATTCTGTATTTTCACCACTCTATGTTTGACATTAGGAGAGTGTCTGGAACATAATTGGTGTTTATTATAGGTTGAGCTGCCCCCCTCCCCCCAAAAAAAGATATATTGGATTCCTGACCACCCCCCCACCACTACCACTTCTTACCGCAGAATGCAACCTTCTTTGGAAATAGGGTCTTTGCAAAAGTACTCAATTTAAAATTAGTTCATTATGGTGGGTCTGAGTCCAAGATGACTGTCATGCCTATAGAAAGGGGAAATTCAGGGGCGCCTGGGTGGCGCAGTCGGTTAAGCGTCCGACTTCAGCCAGGTCACGATCTCGCGGTCCGTGAGTTCGAGCCCCGCGTCAGGCTCTGGGCTGATGGCTCAGAGCCTGGAGCCTGTTTCCGATTCTGTGTCTCCCTCTCTCTCTGCCCTTCCCCGTTCACGCTCTGTCTCTCTCTGTCCCAAAAATAAATAAACGTTGAAAAAAAAATTAAAAAAAAAAAGAAAGGGGAAATTCGGACACAGAGACAGACATACGCAGGGAGAAGACAATGTGAAGACACACCTTGAGAATGTCATGTGAAGATAGGCGATTTAAGTAATGCAGCTCACAAAAAAAAAAAAGCCATAGATTGTCACCAAACTACCTAGGAAGGTAGCTAGGAAGAAGCACGGAAGGATTCTCCTCAAGTTTCACAAGGAATACTGTCTTCTAGCTTCCATACAATAAGTTTGGATACAATAAGTTCTGATACAATAAGTTTATTTTATTTTAAGCCACACAGCTTGTGGTACTTTGTTATGGTAGTCCTAGGAATCTAATAAAATGCCCGATAAATATTTATCAAATAAATAATGAATGAATAGGTGTTCCATAGGTAGATTTTGGAAAACACTTACTATACAAACTTTAAAAAATAATGTATCATTACGAAAGAGAGAGAGGGAGGAAAAACATGAGGGAAGGAGGTGGGAGGAAGGCAGAAAAAGATGAACTTATTCTTGGTGCTATGAAAACATTGTGCTTGGTCATGAGGCTCAAGAATAAAAGGCCCTTGTTAGCCTAAAACAACTAAATGTGTTTCAGGATCCAAAGTATCATGTTAATGAAGAGGAAAGTATTTATGTTATTATTTCCTGTTATAGTCCAGAAACTGATTCTGAATTAATGTGGCATATGTTCTCTGGTGTTCTCAAAGTTGTGAGGGAAAACAAACAAACAAACAAACAAACAAACAAAAAACTATGTTTTAAAAAACACTATTGGGATGTTGATAGGGTTTGCATTGAAACTGTAGATTCCTCTGGGTAGTATGGGCATTTTAATAAGTTTCTCAGTTAATGAATGCAGGATGTCTTTTCATTTGTTTGTGTCTTGTTTAATTTTGTCATCAATGTTTGTAGTTTTCAGCACGCAGATGTTTTATCTCCTTCCTTGAACTTATTCCTAGGTATTTTAGTCCTTTTGGTACTTACGTGTAAGTGGAATTATTTTTCTTTTCTTGTTTTCTAATAGTTCATTGTTAGTATATAGGAATACAACCAATTTTTGTATTTTGATTTTGTATCCTTTACCTTTACTGATTTGTATATTAGTTATAATAATTTTTTGATGGAGTCTTTAGGGTTTTTACATATAGGAACATGTCATCTGCAAACAGAGACAATTTTACTTTTTTTCTTTCCACTTGGATGCCTTTTATTTCTTTTTCTTATCTAATTGCTCTAACACTTCAAGTACTGTGTCAAATAGAAGTGGCAGGAATGGGCATCCTTGCCTTGTTTCATATCTTAGAAGACATTACTTAACTCCATAATTGCTGATTTAATACCAATGCAACATGATTGAATAATTTCCTTCATTTTAGATGAGTTACTGTCTATTAGGCTAATTACTTATAAATGAAAATATAGGAATAATTAGATCCAAAACTTGAGTTTGGTTGTACTTTTTAATGAATGAGTCAGTAACTCCTTCCCAAGGGATGAAGAATATCTAAACAGATTCTTTAGTGTTTGACCCATTGGGTTACATTTTACTTATGATCTGTGCTAGTGTGCTCTGGAGATAGGGAGAGTCTGGTGATAACCTCCATCCCATTCTAATGGAGTGAGCCCTCCTGAGCAAAGCCTTACTTCAAAGTGGCTCAAGCTATCCTGTGCGTGCTTGCTTGCTTGCTTTTCTTTTCTTTTCTTTTTTTCCCCCCACATTTGTAAGCCTATGGGAATTGGCCTCTTAGCTTTACTTTCCTCATCTATGTATCCAAGCATGCCAGTGGTCTCAGTTCTCCTCTGTCATATGTACAGACAGGAATTCACTTTGCATCCTTGAACCTAAATCCAGGGCTGGCTTCATGGGGCTGGGTCCTGTGCAGTCATGCAGCCCACCCCCTTTCCCAGAAAACCCCTGATTGGTTATATGCTTTGCTGTGGCTGTTTGAAAATTCTCGAAAATTTTACCTTTGGACTTGATAAGTGAAATCTAATGGGAGACAGAGCATCAGTGTGAGAAATAGAGATATGCATATAGATTAGAGAACAGTAGCCATGCTGGTTGACACAAGCCCTCAGGCACTTATAATTGAAGACACAACAATAGAATTCATAAACAGGCACTTTGAATTATGTACAAATTATGAATTCACTTCTGTTTTTATTTTGTAGAATCTTCATAATTTATAAGGAATGTTAGAAGGAGCATTAAAAATATCATACTATAAATTTAAATTTAAAAGTAGATCCAGGAGCACCTGGGTGGCTCAGTTGGTTAAGCATCCTACTTCAGCTAGGGTCTGATCTCACTGTTTGTGAGTTCAAGCCCCACATTGGGCTCTGTGCTGACAGCTCAGAGCCTGGAGCCCCTTTCAGATTCTGTGTCTACCTCTCTCTCTGACCATCCCCCACTCACACTCTGTCTCTCTCTCTCTCTCTCTCTCTCTCTCTCTCTCTCAAAAATAAATAAACATTAAAAAAGTAAAAAAATAAAATAAATAAAAGTGTATTCAAACATGCAAGAAACTGATTTGTAAGGGGTATTCACTATTTGTAGAAACACTGATGCATGAGAATCACCATAGATGCATGCAACTTATATTTTGAAGTGTTATTTTAAAAATTTATTCCAATAGTTTTAGCCTATAAAAAAAATCTTACAGCTCCAGGAATAGTCACATCAGAAAGATACTTCTTAAAATTAAAAATTATGAAAAATTGTCATCTTGCAATTGTCAGGAGCAATTGATACTTCTTTTCAAATATATCAATTAAAAATAAGTGGCTGTTATATGTAAGTGATGAATCGCTCAATTTTACACCTGAAACCGATTTTACCATATATGTTAACTAATTCAAATTTAAATAAAACTTGAAATTAAAAAAATGAATTAAAAATAAACATTTTGTACCATAAAGTTAAAAAAATAAGTGGCTAGATCATAAATTTTGGAGACCAAAAAAGCTGATTTTGTGGAAAACCATCTTACAAAGCTCATGGTCAAAGTGTACATTTAAAAAATAGTATTATTGATTTTATAAAATAATATGACACCAAAAATATTTTATGCAGTTTGTAAATTTATGCTGTTGCCATAGGTCACTGTTACCCCTGTTATGTTTTATCAGCAATAAACTATTTCTAAGAGAAGCACTAGATATTTTAGTAGCTTTGTTGTTGTTGTTGTTGTTGTTGTTGTTGTTGTTGTTGTTTTTAGAGAGAGAGTGTGAACAGGGGAGAGAAAGAACCTTACCAACAGGGTGCTTGATCCCATGACCCTGGAATCATGACCTGAGCCAAAATCAAGAGTCACATGCTCAACTGATTCAGCCACCCTGGTGCCCCTATTTTAGTAGCTTTAAGGTATTCTTATTCCTCTCTTTTTCACAAGAGGCCTAGCATTTTCATTTTACATTTGCTTCCAAAGTTATATAGCCAACCCTCTCTGAGCATTAGGATATGAGTCGTTTGTATTAAAACCTAGAAGAGGATTTACTGGGCAGAGGGTATTTATATTATGATAGTTTTTCATTTTACTATGGCTTTTTGTGGGATTCTACAGAGTAAAACAGTAGGGACAGGTAGAATTCAAACTTCAAGCCATACCTTATTCTCATCCATATTATATGGCAGGTGAAAATGGGATTGAATTTAAATAAAATTACATTGGAAGGCCAGGGATTCTTTTTTTTTTTTTCTTTCCTTTAAGAGTTTTACTAGAATAATTAGAATGCAAAATAATATTGTATTTTTCTAAACTTAGCTGTGAGAAAATTCATTGATATGTGCTCTCTCCTTATGAATCCCAGTCATGTTCTTCACAATTTATAACATACCTTAGAGACCAGATTTTTTAAAGATTTTATTTTTATAGAGCAGTTTTGGATTCACAGCAAAATTGAGGGGCAAGGGTAGAGATTTCCCATATATCTGCTGCCTCCACATATGCATAGCCTCCCCATTATCAATATCCCCCATCAGAATGGCACATTTGCTACAATTGATGAACCTATATTGACATGTCATTTTTATCCTAAGTTCCATGGGTTACATTATGGTTCACTCGTGATGTTGTTCTATGACTTTGGACAAATATGTAATCAAATGTATTCATTGTTATGGGCATGGAAACCTGAGAGGTTAGAAGACTTTATCTAAATCTGAAGAAGAGGGGACATTATACCCTAGGGGGAGTTTGCTGTGTTGTACAAACTCAAATGTGGGAGTAGTTTTATGGCGCACTCAGAAATTTAGAAGCAGTAAATAGATCAATTAAAACATACATGTTAAGGGAGGAAGGAGCACTACCTACTAGAGTAGTTGAGTAGAAATGTGCTCACCTTCTGGTTATTTCTCCCTACCTTCCTTGTCTGGAGACCTGGTTCCTAAATATGTTCCCTGACCCTGAATTGTCCCCATGACCTTTGGGACTTTGTTCCTGCTTCATAGAATCTCTGTTTCTGGTTTTAGAACAAATTCTAACCTACTGACTATTTCAGGCCTCAAACACTGGTTCCGAAGTGCTTACTTTGGATTTCCCTGAATCTAAACTATTTTCCTGTTGCCTTGACCTGACATTGACCATGAAGTCCATAAAGAAAAGGACTCAGTTTGGCTAAGAAATGCCTTAATCAAAGCTTAAATAAGTATTCCTTGGTCATTTGGCTATTTTTTTTCAAATTTCAGGTACACAAACTGGGACTAATTATAGTTTTTGCTTCATGACACATTCTCAGCACTGATTTAATATGTTTCACTTCATTCATTTATTGAACTGAATAAGTAAATCAGTATGAAATGATTTGATTATGAAGAAACTCATCGTTCATATGAGACATCACAGGCAAAAAATTAAGCACTATAATATTTTGTGTTAAATATTTGCCTTTTTATTCAAAGTGAATAAACACCCATTTGACTGGATACTATCAAAGCAAATTATTTATATAATGAGACTTCAACCTTGGCTACAATTGCAAGCAGATCTCAAAAACAGACATTTTTCTATGTGATCATAAAACCATTGTTCACATCCACCAAAAACAGTATCACATAATAAACAGTCTAACCCAAAGTTACCTAATTTTCTCCCAGTTGTTTGTTTAGGTATACATGCAGGCACACACACACACACACACACACACACACACACACACACACAAAACCAGGACTGAGCTCTACTGGGTGATTAATTTTTGTTCATGGTCACCAATGTGTTTGCCACAATTTGGAGTCTGGAACTGGTATCATCTGAAGGCATTCTGGTTTTTACCATGGCCTGAAATGGCCTGAAATGAAGTTTAATGGGTAGAGTTAGACTGTATGGCTGATCAGTGCTGGTTCTGTCCAATTTGAGTCTGTAGGATTCCAAAGTAGAGGGTGAGTTATAAGAGGAATTTTCCCTTTGATATATAACATTACATACTTCTTCAAATACTATCTACTGATTTCTGTAAGGTAAAAAAAAATCTATGTATGTTTGATAAAATTAAAATGTTTGTGTTTTCCTATTCAGAGACCTTAAAATAAACTAGTTATTTATTAAAAATACAAAATGAGCACACAGCAAAACCAAATTCAAGCAATTTACTGAATGTGTAAAATGAAGGAGGAAAAGATAAAAATCCTCACTTTTCTATTATATATACATGATGGTTTTACTATACTCCCTAAGTGTTCATGTGCAAAATATTTTTAAAGTGCACATATTAGAGTCAAAGCTCTGACCATTGAAACAAGGAATTCTCATCTGAAAAGAAGATATTCTCTGGCTTTAATGAAGCTCAAAAAGAATGGAAAAATTGGAGACCTATGTTACTTATTCAGAACGTGTGTCTACATTTATTCACTTAAAAATATACACTAAAGATGAAACATTAACCAAGAAAGTTGGTGCCCGCTTAAATTTCATTTTGTATCCTTCCCATCACATTTTACCACTTCATGCGCTACCACTTTTGTCTTTGCAGAATATTACTTTTCCTTCACACTTCACTAACTTTATTTTTCAAGGTCATACACGTCTAAGAAGCCTAAGGTGAGGCACTAATGATGGAAAAAATGATCAGCATTGCTTGAAATCTTCATGCCAAAAGTATGAAAGTGGTCAGAGATATAGATTCAAACCACTGGCATAAATCCTTTGGCAGAAAGAAATGATTTCCCAGTTTAATTATGACAGTGATTTGACATACTTTATATCACAGGACAATTGGCCTTATGAAACAGAGGTGCTACAAATACTGATACTGTCTCTTTCCTTTTAGAAAAGCATGTGTTGTTTCTCAATCTCACACTTTTCTCTCAAATACATGAAGAGTATGTCTGAAGTGTTGCATAATACAAGTCTTTTTCTGAAAATGGCAGGGTATCTCCTTCACTTTGTATCAATGATGACACCTCTACACATTTCTAAGTTGTCTTTTTTTCCCCAAATGATTTAGTCATTCCCTTAGGTTGGACTGCACACACAAGCTTTCTACTCAGCATTGGAAATGTCTGGAAAGAGCAGTGATATATTGTGCTGAAGGGGAATCATCAATCACCATGTGTTCTAAATCAGCTCCTTTGTCAGACAAGGAAGTTAAAAGGAAAGTAATTGAAGGATGACATACATCTATTGATTCTGGAATTTTTAGCCCACTGTCTTAAAACAAAACAAACAAACAAACAAAAAACCACAAGGCTTCTCTTTCTGGTAGTTTGCAATAGAATTCTGTAACTGCCTTAACACTTGCTTGTAGGTATTTTTTAGCAAGCGAATTGAGTGAATTTGGGGCATACATTTTGCCAATAGGCACTTCTAAAATGATGGTGAGAAGGAAAATATAGGAATAAATTATTCGGGGTTATTCTCTCAATCAGTTAATTATGCACGAAACCGAAGATAACAAACCTGATCTTTTTACATGCCACAGGGAGAATGCATGGTAACATCCCATTCAAGTGGCTGTGAGGTATTTCATTGCAAAGATGCTAATGGGCAGAGAAATGATTCTCTGAAAAATTTTCAGTGCTGTTTGATACCAGACATAGTTAATTAATTTCCTTTGCTGAAATCACCAGAGTAACTTTACTTTCTAATTCCAAAGCTTACAGCAGAATTTCCAAAATTTGAGGACGGTGTGACAAAACATTTCTCACAATAAACCCATCTCCCACTCACTGCCTCATTAGCACTGTAACTCATCATGGTCAGAAATTTCAGCAGCAATTGCCCTTGCATGTCAGGTGAGATTATTTAGACATGGCAGCTCTTATTTGGGACCCATAGGGTGGAACAGTAAACTGTGGGGGGTGATAGATTATTTTCAATTGTTATCATTATTCTGTCTCTCACATTCTATCTCTCTCTCTCTCCTCAAAAATAAATAAACATTAAAAAAAATTTAAAGTTTAGTGTTTTAGGCTTCACATTAGGTCTATGATATATTTATTTATTTTTTAATGTTTATTTTATTTTATTTTTTTTTTTATTTTGAGAGAGAGAGAGAGTTAGAGAGTGAGCGGAGGAGGGGCAGAAAGAGAGGGAGACAGAGAATCTCAGTCAGGCTCTGCGCTGTCAGCATGGAGCCTGATGCAGGGCTCAAACTCACAAACCAACCATGAAATCATGCCCTCAGCCAAAATCAAGAGGGAGACACTTAACCAAATGTGTCACCCAGGCTCCCCCTATAATATATTTAGAGTTAAATTTTGTGTACGGTGCAAGGCAAAGTTCTAGGTAATTTAATATGTTTTTACATGTGAATAAATGATTGTTCTAACAAAAACATTTTTTGGAGATTCCCTTTCCACCATTGGGTTAAATTGTCTGCATTTTTGAAAGCTCAACTGAATACCGAGCTATGGAAGTTATATTCTGTTATATTGGTCCATATATCTAATCTTATGCTTATATAACAGTGTCATGATTTCCTTAGCTTTATGGTAATTCTTGAAATCAGTTAGTGTGATTACTCAGCCTTTATTCTTCTTTAAAAAAATCAATATTCTTGGTCATTTGCACTTCAAAAAAATATTTAGAATCATGTTGTTAATTTCTACAAAAATACCTAGGATATTGATAGGGATTTCATTGAGTCTGTTGATCAATTTGGGGAAGAAATAGCGCCTGTATTGAATCTCTCAAATTAACATAGGTGGTATATCTCTTCATTTATTTAGATATTATTTAATTTATCAGCAGTGTTTTGTAGTTTTCAATGTATAGATCTTGCATATATTTTGTTATACTTAATATGTTTGATACTATTATAAATTAATACTAGTTGTTGCAAGTGCATGGACATAGATTTGATTTCTGTATATTGATATTATATTTTACAACCCTATTGAACTCAGTTATTACTTCTATTGGCATTTCCGTGGCTCCAGTAGCACTCTGCATAGATGAGAATGTCTTCAACATGTGAATGCAGTGTTATTTTTTCACTTCAACCTGTATGTCTGTAGTAGACAGCTTCTGAAACTGCTCCTGATAAATCCCTGCCTCATGGCATTCTTCCCCCTATGTAATCCCCTCTCTTTGAGAATGGGCTAGACCTAGTGATCTTTTCTAATGCCTAGAATCTGGCAAAAGTGATGGGGTATCAATCACATCTGATACTAAGTCACCAAAGGCAGTGGTTTCTGGCTTGCTCACTCTCTCCTTACCTTACTGGCTCTCTTATGAACTAGCCTTCTAGAGAGGCATCATGCAGTAAGGAGCAGAGAGTGGCCTTTGCCCAAGAGTCAGCAAGGAAAAGAGCTTGCCGTGCAATAATCTGCAAGGAACTGAATCATGCCAACAAGCACATAAAATTGGAAGAAAATCCTTTCCCAGTCAGACCTTGAGATGACTGAAGCCCCAGATGGCAGTTTGAGTGTAGCTTTGGGAAAAGCCCAGAGCCAAAGGTTACATTCCCTACAACAGCTTTTAAAAACACAGACTGGAATTCTCTTGTACAGAATACAAATAACAAAGGTGTGGGTGGTAGAGTAAAATAGATTGTCATCCTAACAGAAATATATAAAAAGAAGTAGCAAAATAAGGATAAGACCTGTGAAAATAAGCAGAAAAAGAGTTCTGGCATATAAACAATTAAGAGAATGCCTGTACTGGGGTGTCTGGATGGCTCCATCGGTTAAGCGTCCGACTTCAGCTCAGGTCATGATCTCACACTCTGTGAGTTCGAGCCCTTCGTCGGGCTCTGTGCTAACAGCTGAGCTCAGAGCCTGGAGCCCGCTTCCGATTCTGTGTCTCCCTCTCTCTGCTCCTCTCCTGCTCGCGCTCTCTCTCTCTCTCTCTCTCTCTCTCTCTCTCTCTCTCTCAAAAATAAATAAACATTAAAAAAAATTAAAAAAAAATGCCTGTAAATGAAATTATAAACTGCATTTAAATAGAAGGAAATAAAAACAACACATTTTGTTTAGGAAAAAAATTGGCTTATAAGTCATTAAAATCTGTCACCAAAATTTACAAACTGCTAAAGAACCATATATTTTCCCTAGGGTCTCTTTTATTATGCAGAGTAAAGAGTGAACAACAGTCAATATAGATGGTGATAGAAATGATTATACCGAGTGTACTGGGTTCCATTGCTTACACAGGATGTGCAGCATGAATCTCACACTTTTCAAGTATCACTTTTTATAAGAAAAGTAAGTTCCCACTTCTATGAATTTGTATTGCCTTGACAAAGGACTGCTTAAAATATGGAAATACCTTTCCAGTTTACAGAATTAAACTAAACTGGGAACTCATTTCTTCTGTAAAGAGCAAATAAATATATTCAAGAACAAAAGTATACACTTTTCAACAATTTCTTAATCCCCTGTTTGCCTAATTAAAAAGAAATCAATGTTAGGAGTGTATACATCCTGTTAGATTAAGTTTAACTCTGTTTACTTACTTTTATTCCTTACAATCTCTACAGAAGAAGAATTTATCAACCTGATTGGCTAACATTGAATAATAATATTTTAGAGTGCGATCTGGACAATGACTTTCTTGCCAGTCTGGATCTCCTGCAGACTATTCTGACACTTTACACTTTGGCATCAAGGAGTCAGTGTGAGAACATCATTTGATGGGCCATTTTAATTGGGATAGGTCATTGCAGCATTTTAAACCTCTAAAAACTCCTTCAAATATATTTGGAAGTAATTTTACCCTAGAGAGCCGGCCCTCTGCCAGGCAATCTATTTTCAGATTTTGGAAACCCTTAATGACTGACAGCCCCTGAGTCTAGAAACGGGGATAAATTCTAAAGAATTCTTTCCCTGGAATAAATGTCATCTCTGTCTTGTGCCTTACTCTTATCTTGTTGAAGAATATATTTGAAATCATTACTCTAGAGTTGTGTCTGCTCTAATTTGAGGGACAAAACTATATCTTGGGGAGTATAGTTATTGTAAAGAAACAGATCTTAGAGCTGATAACACAGCAAATAATGTTGGTGCTCTCCATGTATCTGTTGGCTCTTTCCACTTCTCCATGCATTTAAAATTACTTATTAAGATCCTAGACTATGACAGACACTGTACTACAATGAACAAGACATATCCCTGCCATCATTCAACAAATATTCTACTAGGATATACAGGTATTGAACAAGTGTTATAGAAGAAAAGGGAACATGGTGTTGGTGGACCATAGAATGGGCAACTAACCTAATTTGGCAGAGGTAAGGATACTCCCCCTGCTGAAACGATAAGCTGGGGTCTGGCCTAGTTAGTTGCAGGAAGGTTTGGAACAGTATTTTAGGCAGAAAATGACATGTACAGAGACTGTGGGGAAAGTGTCACACATGGAGAAACTGAAATTTTAGGAATTACATTTTGAGCACATAGGAACCAGATATCAGTTGCTAGATGCGGTTTATATGAAAACATCTGGGATGCCTACATAGAAGGTCTACTCTAAGGATTTCGGTGGCTTTCTAGTAGAAGCACATTGTTCCCTATATTTAACCATTTGAAGCCTAGTCCATTAGACAGCTGGGATCAAGGAAACCCCGGATGGATGCTCATGAAACAGGTCTTTTGGTTGTTAACTTTTTTATATATTCTTAAAACACTAACAAACATAGAGCTTAAATGAACCATTTACATTTGCTACTGAATTTTGAAAAAGTAAATGAATACAAAGAGTCAATTAACATTAGGAAAAGTAAATAGTAAATCATCCTTGTCACTGATGAAAAAAAAGTATATTAAAACAACTTCTTAGCCTCAATTTTACTCTAACAAAATAAACGTAATTATAGTTACAACACCCATTGAACCACAGTTACATTGCTGTTGCCAAGGTAAATTGGTGTATTCCTTTCAAAAGGTAAGGAGGTAGTATGTAACAATAGTTACACACACATGTATATACTCTAAACTGGAAAGCTAATTCCAGGAATTTACTTTATTTATTTATTTATTTATTTATTTATTTATTTACTTACTTATTAATTTTTTTAATGTATATTTATTTTAGAGAGAGAGAGAGAAACAGAGCGCGAGTTGGGGAGGGATGGAGAGGGGGAGACACAGAATCTGAATAAGGCTCCAGGGTCTGAGCTGTCAGCACAGAGCCTGATGCGGGGCTCAAACTTGTGAACTGCAAGATCATGACCTGAGCTAAAGTCGGATGCTTAACCTACTGAGCCACCCAGGCGCACCATAACTCCAGAAGTTTATGATTATATGTCAACAGAAGTTCCAGAATTTAATACAGAGATACTTATAGGTGGATTCTGTATGGTTAAATTTTTTTTAAATTTTGGAAATAACTGAATTATGCAGTATTATAAAAATGATAAGTTAATAAAAGCAGCCATTAAATGGCCATTAAATATTTAATTATTATGAAGTCAAAGCAGAACAGTGAGAGGAGATGTGGGCTTTTTGCATGTTATCTAAGATCATAAATATATTTTTATTAATGCAATGGTTATGTTTACTTAAATGTATGTATGTCGCATCCTTCTGAATGTAGGGATAAAAAGTTCCTTAAATTTCTAGGTTTATTGTGACAATTAAATGTGGCACTGCATATAAAGTACTCAAAATGCTCTCTGGCTCATAACAAACCTTCAATAGATGCTGGCTTATTATTGTTATTATTATTTTACACTTACTTAAGTCAGTGTGACTTTCATAGTATTTGGGTCATTTGTGGTAGATATTGTGAGCTCTTAATAATGACTTGTGGATGACTGGTTCCTATACACAAGTGGCTCCACTCTACACAGTACCATAAAGTTGGTTTCACGTGGTAAATACTAAATGGATTGTTGTTATGAAAATTACCAATTACAGAATAGCACAAGAGGATAGTAAGAAGTTGTAACCACAGCTTTACCTCCAGCTGGTTTGTTTCATTAAATCAAGTTTCAGATTAAATCTGCACCTAGGAATATTTATTAGGAAGAAGATACAGACACAAGCCAGTATTTACACAACCTTATCCTCGAAACTTGTTGAAATTTAAGTTCTCTGTCTCAAGGAATTCCACAAATATCATTCATTAAAGTTTCCCTTTCCCTTGAGGCGGGTTTTTTTTTTGTTTGTTTTTTTGTTTTTTTGTTTTTTTTTTTGTTTTTGTTTTTATATAGTGGCAGATTGAGTGAATCTTTCTGGTTAGAACAAGCAAGGCTCATCTTTATCTGTGCCCCCAGATAACAGATCCACTCACAGAGTAGAAATTGCTAAACTCACCTGATTTTTATATCCTTGGCCATATAAAAATACAATATGTACAGTATTTCTATTTATTCTATAAATTTATTACTACTGCTAGCCATGGAAAAATTAGTACTAATATCTCTACGGCAACTGACAAACATTGTAGGGAAGCCCCTTTAGACATAGTTGAAGCCTTCATAGTACATTTGATTAAAGAGCTTCATCTATTAACTAACTGCTTCTACGGTAGTGATGAAAACTAATGAACACACAGAGAAATATTGCACTGGCTACACTGAAGTGTTTTAAAGCAAACTACAGATTATATAATTGCTGCAATTGCTGTTGTTAGTGATTATTATAATTATTTTTATAGTAAAAAATCCTATTGCTGTGGTGGAGGGCTCGATAGTTTAATAAATGAAGGAATCAAATCAGTCACTTCTGCAGGGTAAAACCTGGGAGGAAAGATTAGTCTATGTATACATTAAATTTGTGGTAAAAGTTTGTTTCTGGTACCAGTTCTAATGCTACTGAGCCACAAAGGAAATGATCCCATGAGCACTTGTAGATGTTTTGGGAAAAAAAACAAAAAACAAAAAACAAACTTTCTTAAGTTTCAGCTTTACATAAAATCCAGCTGTAGCTAGTTAAGAACTAGAGTAGATAAAACAATATAAATATCTGATGGAGGTGCTGGTTGAGCTGCGATAGACAGAAAAAAATGAGATTTTATAATTAATATAGAAGCCCCAGTACCAAGAAATACCCGTTTTAACACAAAGTATTGCAAAAGTCAGAAGTTCAGTAGGTGGCATAGGATTAGGATAAATTAGAGAAAAGAAACCTGAGTAGGATCAGCTCCATCCTATTTGCTTTCACAATAACCACTTACTGGTCTCACCAGTCTCTCTTAGTAAGGTCCTGCCGATTAATGTCATCAATATTAGAACTTGATATTGTTTTTTAAATTCAGAATTTATCTATCCATCTCTTTACTTGCTTTAAAAAAAAGTATTTTAGTTCCATAGAGCAAGATCAGACATTCTCACAGTTCCTCCTAGTGATTTTATATTCTATTGGATTAAATATTCTCATCTAGTGATTTTAATGATGTGTATTTAAGCTTCTACCTGCCACTGGAAGCAACATTCTGGTGCTTCCAGAGGCTAATCAGTCAGCCCATCTCTTGCAAAGAGTGGCTCTATCAGCCCTCATCCTCTTTGGCTCTGCCTCTTATTATATGCACTTTCTAAAAAAGACGAGAGTAGTCTCAAGTGACTTGTTGAAGGAACTTCATCTCAGTCACCTGAGTGGTTTGGGAGACCTGCACATACCCTTCTCCCCTCCTTTTCTGGCTTCAGCCACCTCCCCCTGTCATCAGGATTTCATTGTCTTCGTAAGGAGCTGGAGGTTAAACAGGACTCTGAGTTTTTCAATCACACTCATCCATATTCTATATTCTAACTCAAAGTGAACTAAAATAATTCTGTTAGGGTAAAGAGGTTTGGGGTCCTTTTTTCTTTAAAAGTATGGCCATCTCCCTCATTTATAAAGATGCTCACATTTTAATATTTAAGCTAAACAGCTCTCTGTCATGGAAGATAGAAATGCTTGCACTTCTGAGGTTTCTTATTCTACCTACATAAGCTTGTGGATGGATGCCTTCTGTCAGCTAATGACTCATTACTACCTAGGACACAAGGTGATGAAGACAGAGTGTTTGGTACCAGAGAGACCAAGGTTAGAGTATTGGTTCTGTCACTTACTAGCTTGGGGACATGGGAGAATTACTTGTTTATTTTGTGCCTTGTTTCTTCATCTATAAGTTGAAAATAGTAATGATACCTATTTAGTAGGTTTCTTTTATTAAATGATAAAATGCATGCAAATTGCTTGCCACAGAATAATTGCTTTTAAAATAATGTCTTTATTAATACCTTATTTAAATACATTGAAACATGTTACACAGGAAATATATTTTCTACCATTAAGTTATTTTTGCAAAAATAAACTCCTTTTATAATTCCTAACATAACTATTTTATATAATTATAGCCCTTATTGATAACATTAAGATCAAGCTTATTAATAATCTCAATTCACATTGCTTACAGACTAGTGAAAACTCCTGTGGGAATATTTAAAGTCTTCCTAGTAAAAAGTAAAGCAATAGTCATTTTATCTAAAAATAAATTTCAGAAGGCAGGATTTTATTAATATAATACTTATTCAAAATAAAATCAATTTATGCACAATAAATAAATAACATTCTAAAGTTATGATGAGAAAGTATAATTAATAAATTACTAAGTGGGATTTAGGATCAATAAAAATAAAAGGTCAAAATAACAGTTTAAATTCCCAGCTCTGTATTTTTTTTGTCGATGTAAAAGGTGTGAATTCGGTTTGTGGAGGTTCAAAACAGATAGGATCATTTCAAGAATGATGTCATTCATCTCATAACAATCAGTGAAAACCACTTCCGTTATCGTGTAATCTCAATTCCAGAAAGAGCAGGAGTGACACATTATAAAGCATGCTGAGTCACCATATCTCATTGGTATTCTGCTCAACAGAGTTCCACAATTCATAAAATGAACGTTTTCCTGCTCGGCAATTGCAGAAAAGGTGAAACTTTGCCCATTTTCCATTTTAAATAGAATTTATATTTATTGTGTTTATCTAAATATACCACTTTTTCTCTGAGAAAGAATGATTTGAAGCACCTCAAAAGGAAAAATGTAATAGTCAAAAAGAAAAAGGACACTAGGGGATAAAAACCAAAAAGGAAACCTTAGAAAGTGATCCAAGTCATCAGAAGGAGGGGGTAGTACTCACTCCGTGGAGAGGCTGGTGGTTAGAGCTGTGGAATATTGTTCTCACTTCCTGACTAACAAATACAGTTTAAGGCGATTTGGATATATGAAAACAGAATATCGATCAAGTCAAGGGTAGAAGTGCACGAACTGATGTTAAATTCCACGTTCCCAACTTCCTACCATTCCTATGTGGTTTTGATGACTGGGAAAAATTATAACACACTTTGTGACAATTTAGTGCTGCCGCATATAGTTGAGCATGTTCCGCACTGCACAACACTGGCACCCTGCTACTATTGTACTCAACTTAAATACATATGTTTAATTCATTTTTTTAAATGACAGTAAGATGTTTTGAGGAAGGGAATCTGTTTTAATGAACACAAAGATACCACACGGATAAATCATGGCTCTGAACGGGGCTTAGAAGGTTAAATACATTATTTTGTTCTTATGGAAACCCTTTATACTGCAAATGTATGTTCATTTTATAGAGGAAGAAATTGAGCCTAAGGAAGATTAAAATTTGTCCAAGGTCATAGAGCCAGTCATTGACAAATCTGTGACTTGAGGTGTCATTATTCTAATTCTAAAATCTTAAAAAAATATTTTATTATAGAAATTGCAAACATTCAAATGTAAAAACAAACTATATCAACTCTCCATATACCCACCACTCAGCTTCAACAACTATTAATTTTCTTCTCAGCATGTTTCATCTACACTTCTATTCAGGATTTTTCTTCTAATTTTATTTCCTTGAGCTCTTAGTCTTATGCTTTAAAAAATCTAATTACAATATGTAACCGAATTGTAAGCTGCCTTAAATATTTTATATGAAAGAGAAGTGCATGAACACACACATGAATTTGTTAAAAGAGAAATGAAACAGGATTGATCTCTTTTACCATTTATTTTAAAAGTAAAGAAGATATGGGGCGCCTGGGTGGCGCAGTCGGTTAAGCGTCCGACTTCAGTCAGGTCACGATCTTGCGGTCCGTGAGTTCGAGCCCCGCATCAGGCTCTGGGCTGATGGCTCAGAGCCTGGAGCCTGTTTCCGATTCTGTGTCTCCCTCTCTCTCTGCCCCTCCCCCGTTCATGCTCTGTCTCTCTCTGTCCCAAAAAAATAAATAAACGTTGAAAAAAAAAATTTTAAAAAAATAAAAAAAAAAGTAAAGAAGATAGAAAAACAATATCAAATTAGAAAATAATATATATACATACATATATATACATACATACATATATATATATCCACACATACATATATATGTGTATATGTGTGTATACATAAGAATATATATATATATTCTTAATGGAGAGGGATAAAAGTACAGAGATTTTGAAAGGCTTACCTAAACCTATGGCAAATGGGTTCTAACCTCATGAGATTTTTAGTATCTATATGATCAGAGTTGATTTAAACTCAAAGAAAAATCACAGATACGTACACATTTAAGATGGAACGACCCCCGAGGTCATGCAGTTGATTCTTTATCTGTTAGAAGATTGTGCTTGCTATATAGGATATTCACCCATCTGATTTTAAATCAGACAATATGAAACAACAGGCCTATGTAGACTTCATGAAGGTCAATCACAAAAGTTGTCCAAATTGTCTAATTGAGCACTCACCATTAAGAAGTCAGAGAGATGGTTCCCACAGAGATGTACAGTTGTCTTCAGAGATAGAAAGTATTATTTCACCTGTGATTAGAAACACTAGATTGAGGGATGCTTGGGTGGCTTGGTCAGCCAAGCATCTGACTTGATTTTGGCTCTTGATTTCTTGATCTCACAGTTTCTGAGTTCGAGCCCTGTGTCGGGCTCTGCACTCTCTGCCCCTCCCCTGCTCTCTCTCAAAATAAATAAATAAACTTGAAAAAAAACACTAGATTGAGAATATTCAGTAAGTCGAAAAAAGGTTTAATTATGGCAGATATAGTTAAGAGTGAAACAGAAATGTTAAAAATGGGGTGCTGGGGTGGCTCAGTCGGTTAAGTGGCCGACTTCGGCTCATGTCATGATCTTTCAGCTCATAAATCCAACCTCCACATTGGGCTCTGTGCTGACATCTCAGATCCTGGAGCCTGCTTTGGATTCTGTGTCTCCCTCTTTCTCTGCCCCTCCCCTGCTCATGCTCTGTATCTCTCTCTCTCTCTCTCTCTCTCTCTCTCTCTCTTTCTCTCTCTCTCAAAAACAAACAAACAAAAAACATTAAAAAAAAGAAATGCTAGAAATGTACATATATATGTGTGTGTATGTATGTGTGTATACATATATATACATACATACATATATATAAATATAGATGTGTGTATATATATGCATATGCATATATAATACGCACACACACACACACACACACACACACACACACACACACATATACACATTTCTGTGTCTCTTCCCTAAATTTTAAGAAAGGATTTTGTTTGTCTTTTGTTTGTTTGTTTTTTTGGCAGCTCTTCTGTCAAGACTGTAATGGTCACTTAACACCAATGACTTTTAATCTACCATTTATTTTCTATGAAACTCACTTCGATATCCTGTACATAGTATTCAGTAACAGATACAGAGGGGGAGTGTTGTGAAAATTTATGGAGCTCTTTCTGTGAGTCGTCCCATCCCCTGGGAAACATCTAATATGTTCTGCACATTTAGCCACTTCAGCTTCCCCATTTTGCAAACTCTTGTCAACTTAGTGAAATTGCTGTGTTCTGCTTTGATTCCCCTCCCTGTGCTGTGGCTCAGAAGTCACCTTTAGGCAGAAAGCCAGGATAGATCATATGAGCTCACCTCATTTTTTTTTTTCTTCTCTTAGAGGTCACAGCCCTTCATTTCCTAGGTTTCAGTGTTTGAGAGAAAGTTTCATAGATTTTTTTCCTCCTTTGTTTTTTGTTTGTTTGTTAGAGGAGGAAGCTAAAATTGGTTCCAGGTACACTATAATGGTTGCAGGTATATTCTCTCCAAGTTTCAGTTGTTGAAGTTTTATTTATTTATTTACTTAGCTAGCTAGTTAGTTAGTTCTTACATAGACTGACTTAAATGCACTTTCGAAATACAGTCTTCTGGATCCCTGAGTTATAATTATTAGATTTTATCCTCTTTTTCCTCATAGTGTTTATTTGTATCCAAATTATAAATGTGTTTTATTTTATTTAGGTATATATAAATCTCCCCATCACAAGTTCAAGGTATTTACTGGAAACAAGGAGAAAGCGGGGTAGATGGGAATTCTAATTTTGAAAGTGGTGGTACCAAAGGAATAATGTATCTATTTACCTGGTATCTTGTTTCAGACTATCCTTTAAAACCAGCCACAAAATCTGGGACAATCAAACCTAATTAATCATTGAGTTTAAAAGGCTCTAGGCTTTTAAAGTCATTTTCAGGTTCAGAGCCATTTTGGAGGGTCTTCAATAATATAACAAATAAAATTTGCATCATAGCTATATCTTATTAATAACATTATCAAAAGACCAATCTCTGATATTTTCAACTGCATGGATAAATGGAGCTTAATTTGATAAGGTAGCAAATACTGCTTGATATTTTATATGAAGCATTGTCTCTATGAAAAATAATATACACTGAGTAATACTGAGTATAGATTATAAAAAAATCCCATTTTTTCAAAATAAGAAGTATCTCTATTACAAGCTACTGGCAGTGTGATAGCCTTCCTCCAGTCATGAATTCACCTCCACTCCATGGCCATTTCATCCTCTATGCCATACTTGTACAAAGCAGATATTTAATAAAAATATCATAAATTATTTGAGAATCTGAGAAATTAAGCTTCAACTATGTAAACTATCATCTTGTCAATTCTGAAAGCAGTTATATATCTAAAATCAAGATATATAACTACGCTTTCACTATATAAGGAGACAGTGATTAAAACTTCTTTAAAATAGCCTACTCAAATATTTGACGTACTCATGAAAATCATGAATTCCTTGCTAGAGAAAACACACATAAAAACTCACATATCATTTACCTGCGATTTGTCCTTACTAGACTGTTTGGGCAATTGAAGATGCATTTGTCTTATTCTGTTATTGAGAGAGCCATAAATATAGTTTTAATATGACAATAAATAATAACGAGGACATGGTAACCTTATTTCCTCTCAGTTATTTAATCAATTTAATAAATATTTAGTGCAGCTCTACTACATGCTAGATATTGCAGAAGGTTTTGGTGATACTGCTATGAACGAAACAACCTTGGTTTTGTCTTTGTTCCTGGATTTCTGGTTTAGGGAGATAAATAATGAGCAGGTCGGCAAATAAAGATATATGCATTTTTGCTACAAGGAACACAAATAAAATATAGCACTGTGATAGAAAATGACTTTGTAGACCTTAAAGATGTGAGCATGGCAGGTAAATCTTATGTAACATAAGAGTGTTCTAGGCGGAAAGAACAGAAAACCCAAAGATTCTGAGGGTGGATAAAGTTTGACATATTTTGGGAGCAGTGGTGAGCATGAGAGCTAGATCAGAGTTCGAAAGTAGATCAAAGGAGGAGGCAAGCAGAGAGCACAGAGCAGCACAGGCCATGGGGAAGGTTTTCTGTATGCAGAGTCAAACAAGGAAACCAAAAGAATGGGCCCTTTAGCAATGGAAGCCAGAGTTCCAAATTCCCAGTAAAGAAATAAGTGATCATGAACCACGTATGAACTCAAGTTAGCAGAGAACAAACATGAATAGGTATGCACCGGTTACAAGATGTAAAGACACTGCAAAAGAGAAGCCATGTGACAGAGTTTCCCTCGGACTCATGATACCCAGATCCCTAGATCCACTTCTTACCAGCCAGACAGGTAGAAAGAAAGCCAGGAGAAAGAGTTGTCATGGAAACCAAGACAAAACCGTGTTTGAAAACAGAAGAATCTCAAAAAATAAATAAATAAAAGCAGCCATGGTTTTTAATATAGAAGAGAAAATAAGAATTTGAGGATAGATATTGACAGCTGCATTATTTTATTTTACTATTTTATTTTATTTTATTTTATTTTATTTTATTTTATTTCTCTGTGCCTTGGTTTACTCACTTTAAATTTGGGATACGGGGTGCCTGGGTGGCTCAGTTGGTTAGGCGTCCAACTTCGGCTCAGGTCACCATCTTGCGGTTTGTGAGTTGGAGCCCCGTGTCGGGCTCTGTGCTGACAGCTCAGAGCCTGGAGCCTGCTTCGGTTTCTGTGTCTTGCTCTCTCTCTGCCCCTCCCCTGCTCACGCTCTCTGTCTCAAAAATAAATTAAAAAACATTAAAAACATTTTTTTAAATTTGGGAAAATCGTCATATCTACTGAATCAGTTTGTTGTGAGTTTTAAGTATTCTTAAAATCATGCCAGACATACTGTAAGTACTTCCATCATCATTATTATTATTACTAATGTTGTTACTGTAAATATTATCACATCCATTTCAATAATGAGGATAAAGTCAGGAGTGTTAAGGTGACCTTCTGAAGGCTGCACTTTCTGTGTCTGGTAGAGAGCAAAAATCAAATTCCGGTATTCCAGTTCAGTCTGTGATTTTTCCCTGATCTCTTGCTGCTGATGGGTGAAGGAGAGCTTTCCTCCGGCTGCACTGACTCAGTATGTGGATGCAATACCACATCGAGATGAAATTTTCATTCAAGTACAACTGCCAAATTGCTTGAGAAGCAATTCCATGTACACCAAGTTGATTCATACTTTCAAACGCAACTGTATGTACAGTTTTGTCATAGGACCTGGGTGTGAGAGGTACAGAGATAATTAAAATGTGATCCTGATAGATTACATTTCAAAGCAAACTCATGGTGCACAGTGATGGCAGAGAGAGCTGTTCTCTTCCTATAGACATCACTGTATTCGATTCTCTGCACCCCAAGTTATGTCCTACATTCTTCAGAGTTGAGAAAGCAGGTTTGGCAGCACCTGAAGAGTAAATGTGGGTCTCAGGCCCAGGACAAACTTACAGTGACCAAGGTCTGGAGACATGAGGATTGATCCCAACGCTCCAGGAAACTTCTCTGAAACATTAAATGCACCAAACTGCTCTTTAGTTCTTTGACAAAGATAAGGGAGAGAAAATGCAACTGTTGTAAATTGTGCATTGTCACCAAAAATACCCTCTTTTAACTGAAGGATGGTATTTTCTTTTCTTTATTTTCTTTTTCTTTTTTTAATTTTGAGAGAGAGAACGAGCGCAAATGAGCAAGACAGAGAGGCAGAATCCCAGGAATAGATAGAGTTGGGGAGAGAGAGAGAGAAGTGGGGCTTACCCAAGGTGGGACATGAGCTCACCCAACACAGGGCTCGAGCTTACGGAAGTGGGGCTCATGCTCACCGATGTGGGTCTCAAACTCACGAACAGTGAGATCATGACGTGAGCCGAAGTCAGATGTTTAATTACTTAGCCACCCAGGTTCCCAGAAGGATGGTATTTTCAAGTTTTACTGAAATAATTTGTGTAACCACATATAGTCTTTATATTTTGATTTTGTATTTATACTTCTGTATCAGGAGATGGCAAGAAGAATCTTTTTACAGGAATATTGGGAGATCATTTTATGAGCTCGTTTTAAAAAATTTAACATTATCTGCTAATCTAAGAAATTATTAAGAGATTGCTTAGGAGAGGGGCATCTGAGTGGCTCAGTCACTTAAGCCTCTGACTTTGGCTCACGTCATGATCTCGTGGTTCATGAGTTCATGAGTTGGGCTCTGCGGTGACAGTGCAGAGCTTGCTTGGGATTCTCTGTCTCCTTCTTTCTCTCTGGCCCTCTCTAGCTCATGTGCATATGTGCTTTCTCTCTCTCACAAAAATAAATAAAGATTTTAAAAAATTATTTTCAAAAAGAAATTGCTGACGAGATTCCATGCCTATGAAAAATTTAAACAGTTGAACTAAATAACAAACTCTGAGATGAGAACTGTCAAAATTACATTCCTCTAATGATATATGATCAAGAATTTAGCACAAAAGGAATTCATAGCACAAACCCATCTAGGAGCAATTAGTTTTGCACAAAATGTGAATGATCCCGTTTGTTAAATCCAGACCATTTTCAAAATCTGTAATGATTTCAAAAACAAGGATTCAATATCCAACTGTCAAGACAGCAAAAAGTCACAGAAACAGAATCAAATGCATGCTTCATTAGTCATCGGTAACACACACACAAATACACAATCACACAAACACTGACACATGCTCATACATGTAAAACTTAGTTTTATAGCTCCACAGATTGAACAGAATTATTGAAACTAATTCACTTCACTTTGGGGGGAATGATGGTGGAGAGAGCAACAACCAGTACTAGTGTGTTTTAAACAACTGTCAATAACTAGGGTTTATTAGGCAAAATGTATTTAAATATCTGACTTCATTTATCATGTGATGCAAATATAATAGTTTCCATGAAGAAACTTCAATTATTTTCTAAAATATGAGGTAGAAGACAACTTTAATTATTTCTATTTGGCATGGGATGGTAGCTTGAAAATTTAAGACCCAGATGTGAAATGTGTGCTTTTATCCTGAAATCCTGAAATGTTTTATCCCAACATTGCAATTTTACTCAAGGCCAGAAACCAACCAACCAACAAACAAGTAAACCTAATGGGGCATCCAAACATCAAAGGGTCTTAAAATGCTGTTTCAGTAATTTTATGCAAACCTTTACTTGTATCATGATAAATGTGGTTTTAACAGATTATTTAAAATAAACTTATTTTTCCCAAATAATTGACCTAGCTCATTGGAACTTATTTAGTGAGAAATATAAGAAAAGAAGAATGAGCTGATATTTATAACTTTTCCAGCTACTCATTTTACATATTTTTATTCTGCCTAGATTTATAGTCAGTAAAGTTTCTTCCTTTGTTTTTGAGGATGAAATATGCTAGCTCTCAATTCTTTGGGAAAAAAAATGTTTTCTAAAACAAAATATGAGCTGACAAACACAAATGCTCTGTTCAGGTAACCTGTTAGTAAGGTTGAAATCACTATGAAAATGAAACATTTTAATTATTTTCTGATAGAGTTCAGATTTTCCAGTTCATATGAGTGAGTAGTCAAGAGAGGGATCTCTCTCTTCCCAGTCACTCCAACTAGTCCCTTTTGTCCTTCACGGTGTCCTTCATGCTGATGATGTGCAGTGTTGTGTGTACTGATGAATTTGAGTGGTCTATTGAAGCTGGTCATTTGGTGTGCCACAGGAGTCTTTTTAACCAAAGGGATCAGAATGAAAAGTGACTCCGTTAAGAAAAACATGTCAGTTAAAACAGAGAGCCTGTAAAGCTCACACATTTGTATATATGCATGCAATGTCTATTTCCTTTGCACCTGAATCTTATAGTTGAACATTCAGTTGCCCTCCACAGCACAACTCTTTATGGCCTGTCTGACACAATCACAGCTGTGATGCACTCTTGACACTTTTCACTGAAGCAAGACTTAAAGACACTTGAGAAACAATCTGGATGCAAAATATGTCTAGATGTTACAATTACCCTCAAATGTCTATAATAAATTATCAATTACTGTACTGAGTAGCTTTTACTAATCCTTTATATGTTCATATAAAAGCCATCTTCATGTCTTTAATTGTATTTACCTGTATGTTTATTTAACTTAATTTGGTTGTACAATTACAATAACGAGTACAAATTGTATAATGTCTTGGCAGCATGAGTTGCAAAGACCAAAGAAGACATGCACTGATATGCTGGAGAACAGCCTCAGAACCTGAAAGTTCCATGGTGGGGGGCGGCGGGGAAGGATATTGGTCACTGTGGTGTAGAGAAGGGAGAAAGTCCATCAGTTAGTCCAGTGTGTCAGTTAAAGTGTTGATTTTAAAGAGATCATACGGTTGAAATTTTTGAATGTCTGCAAGTTATACTGTATTAAGGCCTACTTGGTATCAATGCACTATTTAATCTTGAATCTTTAACACAACCAGGATGGTCTGCCTCTCATAGAACTTGAAATGACTAAGTACAGTAGTATTACCTTGAATTTCTTATGGTGTACTCCTAATATTAACACTTCACATTGATAGTTTATATTTGTATCTGACTTTTAAAGAAAAATTGCATTTAATATTAAAGTATAGATTTGGTACCAGACAGGCTATTTTCTCACATTATATATGAATAAGAAATGAATTACTGGATAAAGAATGAATCAAAGAAAGAATGAATCAGTCACCTCTAGCACTTTCATTAGACAAACACCACTAGATAAATAAGGCTATATGTCTACAGCAAGGCAGAGAACATAGCCATTAGTTTGTATAATCAATAATACACACTGAATATATATATTTATGCATAAATGTGTGCTCATGAAAATTAGGTAGCATCATGATAGTAAATGGAACACGAGGGTCAGTGTGAACTACAGAAGCTTCATTTTCATCCTTTTAATCTATATGTCTATTTTTTAAAACATAAAACATTGGAGATGAAAGATACATGAAACAATTTGTTGTCCAGTGGCTTGCAACCAGGATTCTCTTGAGGTGTAGGATTCCAGGCAAAATACTCACATTCCTCTGTTGGTGGATGGAGTCGGGGTTAGTGGAGAAGAGTCTAGCAGCTGGAGTTGGGGTATTCCTCCACTTCCACCATGAGAAGGTCAGCATTTCCCTCTTTAGAGAGTAGCCTCCCACATAATGGGGTTTTTTTTGTAAGAAAAAAAATATATTTTAAACTCCTCAGATATTACGTGTACCCTTTTATAGTTGAAAAAATTAAGAAACATTCATTGAAAGATTCATTTAAATTTCCCAACTTAGTTAGAGTCAGAGCTGGTTCTCAACTCACGTATTTTCACATTTCCTCTCCATCTCTCCCTTTGTTATTTCTTGCTATGGAAATCAAATTGAGGAAAGCAATTAGAAAATAATTATGAAGAAGGCACTTTGTACAAGTAATACTCACTGAATATCATCCAAAGCTCAGATAATTTCATCTGGTGTCTTCTTTGAAAGTATTCTAATGTTTTATAGGGATTCTTTGTTATGAAGTATTTTAAGGCTATATTTCCAAACTGATGAAGAAAGTACACTGTGATAAAATAGCCATGTCTGCCATCATCTTAGGAATGAGAGCACCCAGCCCCTGAAGCCCTGAACCAAGTTGTCTTGTTTATTGTTATTATAACAAGTAAGAAATGTAGTGGCTTACAACAACATCCATTTATTACCTCACACGTCTGTAGGTCAGAAGTCTGGCACAGCTAGGGTCTTTGTTGTAAGATACGTCTTACAATGTAAAAATCAAGGCATCAGCAGGGCTTCATTCCTTTTAGGTTGCTGGTAGAATTCAGTTGCATGCAGAGATAGATCCCTCTTTCCTTTCTGGCTGTTATGAGGGAGACTCAACTCTTTGGCCACCTGCATTCCTTATCATGTTTCCCTCTTCATTTTCAAGCCATCGAAGGTGCTCTGAGTCCTTCTCATACATTGAATCTCTTTTAACTGCTCCTTCTGCCTCATTTCTTCTGCCTTTAGCACAAGAAATATCTCTGTTATTAAGGGCTTGTGCGATTACATTGGAATTAAATGATAATCCAGAATAATCTCTCTTTTTAAGGTCAGTAATCTTAATTACATCTTCGGAGCCCGCTTTGCCATGTAATGAATACGTATTTACAGGCTACTGGGACTAGGTCATAGGCCTCTTTAGGAGGTCATTCTGCTTACCACATCAGTTCTTCAGAGGGTCCTTTATTAAAAGAAGATCATTGTTTGGAAATCAGAGCACGTATTTTCCGATCATGTTTATTTACTAGGAAGTTTTATATATCAGCCAGCAAGAAAAATAGATTTTAACCAAATAAATCCCCAAAGTAGAATATTTCAAATCATACATTTTAAAAACTGTTATATATGATAGTATATCAAAATATTAATATCTAGGCATGAGGCATGATGCCACATAATACATCATCTTTAGCCTTGGGGCGCCTGGGTGGCTCTGTCGGTTGGGTGTCCGACTTCGGCTCAGGTCATGATCTCACGGTTCATGAGTTCGAGCCCCGCATTGGGCTCTGTGCTGACAGCTTGGAGCCTGGAGCCTGCTTCAGATTCTGTGATTCCCTGTCTCTCTGCCCCTCCCCCACCGCACTCTGTCTCTATCTCTCTCAAAAATAAATAAAAACGTTAAAAATTTTTTTTTAAAAACATTAGCCTAGAAGAAATAATATATTCCTAACATGCAAAGATCCTTATCTAAATCATCTGAAATGAACCAACTGATGTACTGAATCTAATTATTTTGAAGGGAATAAATACAGTAAGTAGTGGTTGCTTCAGGTAAGAGCCAGATAAATATCCATTTCTGAATGTCCAGCTTCTTATATATCCCTCTTTTAAGTGCAACAATTTGTTTTCCAGTATCTTGCAAACAGCATTCTTTCGAGGTCTAGGGATCCAGACAAATGGCCTTCTGTCCTCTGTTATTGAATGGAGTTGAGGTTAGTGGAGGACAGTGAAAAGTGCAAAGAATCTATTTGACATGGGCAGTACAGAGAGAAAGAAAGTCCTTTTGTAAAGTGGAAAGTAATTAGGATTCTAGATCTGTCAAAATGCAGTAGGCATTTACAGAATGATGCTATCCCCCTTCTTCCCTCTTCCATAAAGACAATGCAGTTGTTAGGCTGTATTAATAGTGGTAGAATACATGGAGTAAGGAGATAATCCTTCCCAATTCCACATTGACTGGATTGAGAATGTTATGTTCAATTCTAGAAATCACACTTTGATGGCAATACATAGGATGGATTTTGGCATAGAGCATCATGTTAAGAGTGATAAAACGTGACACTTGAGGAATGGTTAAAGTAACGAGAAGAGTAAGAGGATAGGTCAAGTTCTAATTACGGTTATCTAAATTCCTGAGAGAAAAAGAGGGACTTAGTGTTTTCTGAGCAAGTTTAAAGGGAAGATTTTTGACTGATTTGGTAGAAGTAACAGAGAAGCAGATCTGTGCTGTAATTAATGTAAGAAATAACCGTATTACTTGGGAAGCTGTTCAACATTGAAAAAGGTACCCTGGGGAGTGACTTCCTAGCAACTGGAGATATTCAAGTAGGTCTGGATGAATATTTGGAGGCAATATGATAGAACAGCAGTGCTTCTCCAACTTGAATACACATACCAATGATTCTGCTTTTCTAAGCTGTCCCAGGTGATCGATGCAGGTTACTGGTGATCCTCACACCCCACTTTGAGTAGCAGTGTTGTGGAAGGATTGCATGCACGGTATAGCAGAGTGAACTGAGCATCTAACGTTCCATTCACCCCTGATGCTTTATGAAATCCTGTTGACATACCAGGATTTAAAATGCCGTTCTTTTGTTGGTTAAGGAACTTGTATCATCTTTTCCACTTTTGCAAAAGACATAGGTGACCTTTTACAAGGAAGGGTCAATCAGAGAAGATGAGATTACATTGCCTAAAGAGGAAGATATCTGGGACTTAATAAGCATTTCTCTACACCCTGTATTATTTCTGTCTCTTATGTTGAGGTTTTTGACAACAAATGTTGATCAGAAGCAATCTTTTGTTTCCCTTAGTGTTGTCATTTCATTTTGTGTCACTGCTCCCTGGCCTTATTTAGTATATTTGAAGGGAAACTCTTTGTTAGGATGTTATATTTGGATCATGCTTAAATGCCAAATGAGTTTTGGCAAATTACATGTGGCAGGCATGATATGGCAATATTATTTAACTTCCAAAGCCTTTTGTTATTTTATTCCTGCTGTGGTCTACCTGTAAAGAGTGGGCCATTAAATCTACGTTCATTGGCTATCAAGTAGAAGCATGGGGACTAAACTGTATAAATCTTCTCTACATAAATGTCTAAGCACTATATCTTTGTTGACACATGGATTATAAACCATACGTAGTTTGACCATAATTAAATATTGTCTCTAAGATGCAATGTAGTTTCTGCTACATTAAGAAAGTTTCCTTCAAAGAAGGTAATGATGGTTTTATCACTACATGATGTATTCCAGTTACTTGTTTTGGTGTTGTGTGGGAAATGTCAAAGGAGGATAAAAGTAAGGTTTTCAGGGGCGCCTGGGTGGCGCAGCCGGTTAAGCGTCCGACTTCAGCCAGGTCACGATCTCGCGGTCCCTGAGTTCGAGCCCCGCGTCAGGCTCTGGGCTGATGGCTCAGAGCCTGGAGCTTGCTTCCGATTCTGTGTCTCCCTCTCTCTCTGGCCCTCCCCCGTTCATGCTCTGTCTCTCTCTGTCCCAAAAATAAATAAATGTTGAAAAAAAAATTTTTTTTAAAAAAAGTAAGGTTTTCACATAATTGTTAAAACCTGTCACAAAACAGACAAAACAACTATTTATTCTTTGTACTCTAATTTTGAAGTCTTCTAGCTTCAAATTAGAGTAAAAAAAATTATCTTTAATACAGTTTACTTTTCAACTCCTGCTGCCAATATCCAGGCTAAGATCCACTAAATTTCAAAGAAAGAATTGACACCCTACAGTTCAAGAAAGCTGAAAGGAAAATAATAAAAATACTAAGAAATAGTCTAATTCTAGGCCTTTGTTTCCAGTGTGTCTACTGATCAATAGAAACTGAAGAGAGAACATAATTTAATGGGTTTGTTCCAGATTATATAGAAAATCATGATAAATTGGTGCACGGAGGTAGGCTTCAAGCTATGGCTCTGATTAATGGAAACCATTCTCTTATTTTAGGATGATGAAAGGGACAGTGAGTTGAGGGAAATTTAGGTTGACAGATTTGATTTACCATATTAGGAGAAAATGAAACCATATTTCCTTTGCATTTAGCTGTCAATCATTTAAAAATCAATGCCTATAAATAGTTTCTTGTTATGCCATCTATCTTCCTGTCCCCTTAAAAGAAGACTGTCACAAAACCAATTTGGAAGAATAATCTTGGTACAGGTTCATGTCTCAGAGGACCAAAATGGTCTCTCAAAAATGAATTTTGTAGCTGAAGAAATTTAAGTTTTGAACAGTTGGGAAAATAAAATTTCCACGGAACCCAACCAAGATGGATGGGGAGATGGGGAGGTCTAATTGATTTGAGACCATTGAGGTATAAAACTATGTTACCACTATGTATATACCTATATATACCTATATATAAGTGTGTGTGTGTGTGTTTGAGGATGTCTTTACTATGCTTATATGGCAGCATTGTGTTTGAGGATAGTGTGTGATAGCAATGGAGGATTATTTAGGAAGATGAATTCCAGGTAATATGAGGAAAGCCTATAGAGATGGGAGGAAACTAGGACAAGATGCTCATAGTGAGGTGGTACACAAAAGAAAGGAAGGAAAGTATGAAGAAAGGAAGGAGAAAGGAAGGAAGAAAGGAAGGAAGAATGGAAAGAAGGAAGGAAGGAAAGAGGAAGGAAGGAAGAAAGGAAAGAAGGAAGGAGAGACAGATGGAAGGAAGGAAGAAGAGGAAAAAGATCTGAAATTAGGATTTTTCTGTAGGAATTGTTCAAGGGTAATAGCACCTGTATTTTGATACATTTGTCATATTATGTCTGTTGAAAAAAAAGAAAAGCACATTTAAGCATCAGTTTTATTTAAAAGGGGTTCTGTATCCTTTTTAAATATGAAATTAAATCAGAGAGAAAAAAGATATAGATATATATACACACATATGTGTTTATTTCTATATTTTATTTCATTCATGTTTTTCTGCTGCTATATTAATATCACAGTATTTTAATTACTTTACATTTATATTAAAATAGCATTTAGTTCAAGACCATATCTATCAAATCTATCAAATCTATCCATCTCTCATCATATCTATCTACACACACTGTAAATTTTGTAGTTATTTCTGACATACAGATGTGAACTGTTTTTTTTTAATATTTTGAATCTTTAATACTTTGAAATTTTTAACAACAATCTTTAAAATTAATGTTTATTCACAAAGTGAGGGTAAAGCCACCTACTTTATTAATTAAAATACATATGTAAAAGCTAAAATGTAGTTTTCAATGAATAGCAATCACATTTCTTCTTCCAAATCTTTTTCATCAAATATCTATGTAAATGGAACTAATAAGGAGTCTTAACATGAATTCATACAAGAGTCTTAACATGAATTCATACTTTTATTACATTCAAATGAGTACTTTATGTCTCTTATTTGAGTGTCTTGATCAACAGAATTCCCATTGCTAGGATGTCTATCTTATTAAGAGACAAGTGTCAAAATACATAATGTCACTTATTCTTGCATGTCCAAAATGCATAAAAGACACTCTTCTATATAGATTCCCTGACTCCAATTCCTGAATAACTCCCTACAGCTACTGCTGGTATAAAGCCTAAATTATAGTAGGTAAAAAACAAAAAACAAAACAAAACAAAACAAAACCTCTAAATGAAAAGTATTTTATGTACAACCAGCTATCATTTTGCAAAATGGACTTTTAAGTGGAATTGAATAAGTTAACTCTTGAAACTCATTTGATTATTATTTAATTGTTCTATTAAATGACTTCTCAGTTTAAAGAAGATTGTGATGAGGTATAGCCATTACCTAAATAATTAAAATCATAATAAAAGTATCACAAAACAGTCAGCTAATCCGTTCAAAGATGAACTCTACTGTATAATGTATATATCTGTTTCTGCGATATAAAGATGTCCACTTATCAAGAAAATATAATACATGTGTGTGTTATGATGGGGCGAAAGTCCTCTTCTGCTCCATGTTTTTTCTGTCTGGACTTAGAAGCAAATTAACATGAGAAAGATTAATAAGAGAAAATCTAATTTAATAGATGATTGCATAAGGAATCCACACAGACATGAGATTCCAAAGACAATGAGGCAACATAAAGCTTCTATTAACTAAGGAGAAGGGAGGGACCTGAGGACACAAAAGGGAGAAAGCTCATTAGCAAGAAGGTAAAAGGATATGTTTAGAAAACATCTGTTATACAGATAAGTTCCTTAGAGAAAGGGGAATCTCAGTTAAGGACTTTTTTCCTGATACAGACTCTCTTTTCCAATCTAAATTTAGGCAGTTAGGGGAGGCAGAGAGCCTCCTGAATCTGCTGGGTTTTTATTACTTTTAATTTTTTTTTTTTACTGTTTACTTATTTTTGAAAGAGAGACAGAGTGCTAGAGGGGAAAGGAGAAGGAGAGAGAGGGAGACACAGAATCTGAAGCAGGCTCCAGGCACTGAGCTGTCAGCACAGAGCCTGAAGTGAGGCTGGAGCCTGCAAACCATGGGATCATGACTTGAGCCAAAGTCAGATGCTAAACTGACTGAGCCACCCAGGCGCCTTTTTTTTTTCTTTTCTTTCTTTCTTTCTTTTTTTTTTTTTTTGTAATGCTCATTTTTAACTTGAAATAATCTTTCTGCCAAAGTGGCCCATTTTGGGGCATCTCATCCGGCACTCCTTCAATTAGATTTATAATTATTCAGTTTTCCAGCTACATCTGTGATCTAAAACATACATTTAATCCAGAAAGTAGTAAAATTGTTTTTCGACCAATCAGATGTCATGACCAATCCGTAGATGTCATGCACTAGAAATTATGCCCTTGAACAATTGAAGAGCCCCCAAAACTGTTACTGAAAGCCCATTAACTCCATTTTAGAAATTATTTTAATTCTTCCAGGTATTTAGTTTTTCAGCCTATAGGAGATTTGACTTGAAGCGATTACACATTTTTACAACAGGGAATGAAACCTGACTGAGGGATGAGACCGAAAAATTCCTTGAGAGAGAGAAAGAGAGAGAGACAGAGGGAAAAAAAGGGAAAAGAAAGAAAAAAATAGAGGTGATGTACAAAACACAAAGCATTTTATGGCTATTTAGGCCAGTTGAGAGAGTTTTGTTTTGTTTTGTTTTGTTGTTTTGTTTGTAATTAAATGTTCCTATTAGTCCACTAAGAACCTCCTACAAGTGACATGTCAAACTTAAAACCTTCTCATCCATTCTGGTAGTGAATTGGAAGCTAAATTCAGGTAAATTAGCTCATTTGTTTTGAGCTATTTATTCCAGGCTTTGCCACTTGTTAAATGCCAGAAGGATCCTTGAGAACAAGCAGATGTTCACTTCTTCTACCAGAAATTAGTTGCACTTGTGTAAATTTATTCAGTTCTTCCATTTGCCCCTCAGGTAAATGATGGCTCGAAAGATGAGTATAAACCCACAGATTCTTTTATGTGTATATATATATAATATATCTTTGCTTTATTTTATTTTTTAATATGAAATTTATTGTCAAATTGGTTTCCATACAACACCCAGTGCTCATCCCAACAGGTGCCTTTCGCAATGCCCATCACCCACTTTCCCCTCCCTCCCACCCCCCATCAATCCTCAGTTTATTCTCAATTTTTAAGAGTCTCTTATGGTTTGCCTTCCTCCCTCTCTTTTTTTTTCCTTCCCCTCCCCCATGGTCTTCTGTTAAGTTTCTCAGGATCCACATGAGAGTGAAAACATATGGTATCTGTCTTTCTCTGTATGATTTATTTCACTTAGCGTAACACTCTCCAGTTCCATCCACGTTGCTACAAAAGGCCGTATTTCATGCTTTCTCTTTGCCAAGTAGTATTCCATTGTATGGATAAACCACAACTTCTTTATCCATTCATCAGTTGATGGACATTTAGATCTTTCCATACTTTGGCTATTGTTCAAAGTGCTGCTATAAGCATTGGGGTACAAGTGCCCCTATGCATCAGCACTCCTATATCCCTTGGGTAAATTCCTAGCAGTGCTATTGCTGGGTCATAGGATAGATCTATATTTAATTTTTTGAGGAACCTCCACACTGTTTTCTAGAGTGGCTGCACCAGTTTGCATTCCCAGCAACAGTGCAAGAGTGTTCCCATTTCTCCACATCCTCTCCAGCATTTATTGTCTCCTGATTTGTTCATTTTAGCCACTTTGACTGGCATGAGGTGATATCTGAGTGTGGTTTTGATTTGCATTTACCTGATGAAGAGTGACGTTGAGCCTCTTTTCATGTACCTGTTGGCCATCTGGATGTCTAAGCACAGACAAATGCAAAAAAAAGACAGTTCTGTGGTTAAGAAGAATAGAATGTTAATAGGAGTATTCAGAGTATACTCATTTTATCTGAAAAATTCACCCCCAAGAAATTTGAAATATAAAGTATTTGTCCTGCATCTATTCACAAATGTATGGCTTATCTTCCTCTTCTAAAGAAGGCATTCACCAATAATCTCTATAAACATTTTTTTTTGCATTCATAGAAGAAAAATATTTCAACTGTCTGTCTTTGTTTTAAACCAGTTGCTATTATCAAAAGATTACCTTATTTATTCTTTCACAGATAAAAGGGCACTGTTACCATAGAATTTATATCAAAGAAGGGATTAGAAAGGAAAGAATGTAAGTTAATTGTATTTCAGAGTCAAAGACAATATGGCAGTCCTTTGTGATTCTTCCATCCCTGGGAACCCTCACTAAGAAATGCTTGCTATGTTATACATGTGGGGTATAGCAGAGAACAGGAAAGAGAAAATCCTGACTTCATAGGGCTGTCAGGTGAGGTGAAGCAAAGGGAAATATAAAAATTGAATAGATCCTCACATAAGTCATCAACTGGTTCATTATAAGTGTGGTATATGCTCTATAGAAATACAGAGTAACCTCAGGATAATGGAGATGACTAATCTGTCTGGGGTCAGGAGAATCTTCTCAAAGGAAGCAAAATTTAAGGCAAGATAAGATACTGGTTAACTGGAGAAGAGTGTACTGGGTAGAGTAAATAGATTGCATTAAATTCCTGAAATAGGACAATTTAGAAAGTTATCAACATCTACATGAGATTCCGGCTTTGCTTGAGTGACAGCAGTGAAAATGGTGAGATATGGACAGATTCAAACATATTGCACCTTGCAAGATTTCTCTTTGCCGTTTTCTGCTATTTCCCCCAGCGAAACAACAGCTAGCTTTCAGGAAACACTCGTTTCAGGTGATGAAAGTACTGCAAATGGCTGCCGTTATCATGTCTCTTTAGTCTGTTCCTGTTAAAATATGGTAAATGTTATTGTTTGTTAGATAGTATTATAACTGTGTTACAAAACTTTCTATATATTTATGTGTTTGAAATTTTCAAAAGACATCTAGCCCTACACTGTAATCGTCTACCTTCTTGTCTATATCTCCCACTAGCCAGAGTGACCTCAAAATATTATCTGATGTGCAGTCCTCTGACCCACCACAGATTATGCTTTCCCATTTCAAGACAGTAGCCAGGGATGGTCTTCTTTATACTCTCACTTGAGGAATAAAGATGAATCCACTGTAGACCCTGAAGTTAAATACATCACTCATGTTTGTCTTCTTGGAAAGAGATTTACCATTACTGATTTATCAATATTGTTAATAATTTCTATTGAAAGTCACATTATCAAAGTTTTTTGACAATAAAATATTCACTGATATATTTTTTTCCTGATGGAATTGGATATGATGATGAATAAGGTCATTGCCCAATGAGGTATTTTACAAGATTTAACTTACTGTTAAAGAAGAATAAAGGAAGGCAAATTCTGATTTATGATGAATTACTTGGCATCTAATGTGCTTACCTAAACTTTTAAAAAAAGTGATACATATTAATGCAGAAGCATCAAATTAGAAGACTACACACACACACACACACACACACACACACATGAATGACAAAGTCAAGCTGCTTGCCACTAGTGATAAATTTAATGTTATCTTAATAATTACAGAGACTCAGAGCTACAGGGGTTCTATACAACATCTTTTCTGTTAGGTAGGCAAGGAATTCAGGGCCTAGAAGAAGTAGGTAATTTGTTCAGTCAGCCATCAACATTGGAGTTAACTATCACAAAGAATCAAATAACCTCTAGTTGTAGAAATGCTTTTCTGCCACTTTCAATGTACTCTCTACCACATTTCTTCAAATCTAGTAGGTTTATTCTGAATAGGTTGAGTCAAAACCTTTTCCACTTTTTTTTTTCAATGCAGGAATATTAATGTATTCCTTGGTACTAAAAATAATGTGTGGAATAAGAGAGTAGATATCTTCTCCACTTGCTTTTTAAGTCAAATTGGAAAGATTTTAAGACTTTTATCCTTCTATAAAAGTTAAGTTGTTAGCTCTCATCTTTTTCATAGAACTCATGTAAATGATTTTTGACAAATACTTTTATCCTTTAAGAACAATGAATTAGGAAAGTTCCAAGTCTGCTTTCTTACCCAAACTGCATCAAATTTTGTATTAATTTATGAAATAATGATACACCTAAGGGTTTTCTGTTTATTTATTTATATTTATTTTTTTGTATAAGACAATTGACTGATTTATGGGTTATAAGAGTATAAAACTGAGCAAGATTTTGTTCAAGGACTTCCATAGGCCTTGCCAAAACTTTTTTAGAGTTGTCTTGCAGTCTGATGCTCTTTTCCCATTCTCTTCTTCCATCCCTGTCATCTTTCAATAATGTCTGCTCTTCATTGTGTTCTGAAGATACCCCTTGCCCTCTCTATTCCTTGAACCTGAATTCTTCACAGACATCCCTAACTACAGACCCCTCACTATACAGAAAGGGCTTATTAAATTTTTTTTTTACTCACTGAAACTCATGTGAATGTGCAGTTAGAAAAAATAATTCTTGAATTTTAAGCATTGACAAGTAGAATTTGGAGGAGCACTGGAGAGGAGGCAATGGAATATTATTCTTGTGACCCTAGTGATGACTAAAGTGAGTCTTTTCTAAGGAACTGATTGTGAAAAAATTCAGGTGGGGAAACATTCAATGTATGAGAAAGTCATGGATTCCACAACATTTGCTAGTCTATTGGATATAGAATTAGGGAAAAGGTCAAATATTGAGAATTCTGGATTGAGAATCACAGCTTTCATTTGGTAATATGAGGGATTTGAAAAGAAAAAAGAATATGAATTTGAACTAACATTGATTTCACTTTAATAGTGCATGTATTAACATAATTTTCATGTGCTACACTAGTTACCAAATAAAATTAAGTGTATTGTTAAAAGTGAAGCCCTAAACTGGGGTAGGTCAAATCAGTAAAACATCTTGGGGATAATGTAAATACATGAATGGTATTTGTAAGTTGAATTCATCATAAATTAATTTAGATATTCATAAAGGGAAATCATGTTATTAAAAAAGTTGGAAATTAGCACCAAGGACACCGTAAACTTCTATACTTATTTTACAAACCTAAAAATATTTCGTATTTAGAAATTGTATTAATTGGAGCGACTTATTCTGTGAGTTGAAAAAAACCACACAATACTGATATAGATCTATTCCCTGCTATGAAATGAACTGTTTTATATGTCAGTCACACTATGAAAAAATTAAATTTATTTCAATTTTACTGAATTGCTTAGACTCCTGTATTATGCCTACAACTATTCCTTCTTAAAATAGCTTAGAAAGAGCTCTCTGGAGGGTAATTAGGGAAGAGTAGGATATGATGCAAATTCTGGGGAAAATTAATTCATGTAATTAGCTTCCTGACAGAATAAAATAGGCATGCTTCTGTCTTTCTTGACAGTCTTTGTTTATATACATGCACCTTGAACATAATTTTAAACAAAATATATACATATTTTTATTTTAGTTTTATATCACAAATTTCATTTTAAAATTTAATGAATTCATGTCATTTCACCTGGTTTCTGTGTCACAGTTGATTTTCTGTTACAATTATCCTTCAACAGTTCTCTCTGCTGTTACAATTATCCATCTGATATCATTGACCCTTATTCTACCTGAATATATCCTAAGCCCTATTGCTTCCTTTTTACTCAAGACTCTTCTGCACAATTATCTTCTGTCTTTTACTGTGACTTACCTTAAAAGGCATTTTCTGTGTCATTTGGGTCACCAGAGCATAGACATTGAGACAAAGTTAGGAATGGATAAGGGTTTTGGTAAGTGATTCCCACGAAAGATAGAAGTGAGAGAAAGTCAGATTGGACAAAGAAAGCAAGCCTTCAGGGGATGATGTGGATTTGCAGTCTGTGAAAGGACAGGGAAAAGAAATCGGGAGTGGACAGGAAGAGCCTTCATAATGATGTCAGTTGACAATTGATCAATTCAATGTGGAGCCATCCAACAGGACGAAGATTGTCTGATAGAGAAGTCATGCATAGGATGGAAATGGATAAGCCAATTCTCAGTCACTGATCCAGCCATGCATGACCATGGCATTGGCTTGAACATGGAGGTTAGTTCTCAGTGCACTTCCAGATGGAAGCAGTCAACTAACTATACTCTTGTAACAGCACAGATATTTTTTTTTCTTGATAGGTTATAAAAATAGCAGATCACCTTGAATGTCACAGTACACTCTTTGTGACACATCCATCAACCTGTCTATAAATGTTTAAGGGTCCACTCCTACAAAACTTTTCTGGGTCTTTCTTCCTGGAAAGATACTTAGAAGACAGAAAGTAGTGGGCTGAACTACAGCCCCCTCATCACAGTTAGTTTCTGGACCCCAGTTGGCACTCATTATTCTCCTCCTTCACTTTCCAGTCTTAATTTCTCTTACTATTGAGACCTCTGCTGTTTTCAATGGACTGTCAGATATTGTAGCCCAAATATTCTTTCTAGAAGGGTTTGAGACCCTGTTAACCATGCTTTTCTCAGGCCATATTGTTATACCTACCATTCAGAGTCCCAGTTGGATAAGGGATTACTAAGAGCTACCCAAATAGATGACCATGTTCTACAATCTTCTCTAACCCAATTGTGTAATAGCAGCCCTAATTTCTCTTTCTCATCTGGGTCAATTACCCATGCAAAGCTGGTGACTTCTCTTTTTTGCATGCTGGTTCAGTGACTAAAGGAGTCTAAATTGCTCAGGCAATGGCCACAGATTTCTAGTTTAAGGAATTTTTGCTATGTTTCTTGAAAAAAGTATATTACCTTTAGGATCAGAACTTCTAATCCTGCAGACCCGAGAGTTGCAAGGACAAAAAGTACATCCCTCAGTGACTCACTGGAAATCATGGTAAGTGAAGCTACTCTTCTATCCCTTTCTGTCTGGACTCTTGTGTTCTTCCCGTTGTAGACATAGCTCCATATAGAGGTTTCAGATTCAGTGTGTATACCACATCCTGCAGGATAGAATCCTATACTCAGAAAGTTACTATTTCAAATGTGCTGTTAGAATGTCATTTGAACACCCTAGGAGACTGGTTGCTTCTAAGTGGTGCAATACATGATTTGATGAGTGAATCACATGATTATGGATTCGCTCCTATATCTCTTTTGCTCTGAAGTCAGTTTCTTGGCCAAATGCTAATTTGTGTGGTATTCCATACTTGTGAATCAGGTATTGTATAAGCCCATGTATAATGGTGTTGGCTGAAGCCTTCTAGTCAAGAAAGGGAAGTCCATATCAGGAATAGGTGTCTTTTTCTGTGAGGGGAAATTCCTTCTCTTTCCAGAATGGAAAGGGCACAGTGTAATTGATTCTCCATCAAGCAGCTACTTCGTTTCCTCAGGAAATAGAATCATACTGGAGATTCAGGATTGATCACTACTGTTGGTAAATTTGCTATTCAAAGGCAAGGAGTAGCTAAACTGCCCTTGAAAAGAAGGATTGCATGCTATTTGGCCTATGTGCAGCTTCCATCTCGGCCACTCGGGAACCTGAACACATGCCCATTTTTCCAGTTCTCAGATAGTGGGCAAATCATTTGCTAGATCTAGGAACTCAAGTGACGTCAGGTTTTTTAACTTTCCTTTCTCATCTTGGTTCTCCTGTCTTCTAGGCATTGATTAAAGTATGTAGTCATTTTCCTCTTTTGAGTCCAGAAAAGATGGATGTGAGCAACTTCAGCCTCAAATGTATTTATAGTTCATAAGTCTAGTAAAGAGTACCATTTATGTCTTAGAATCAAGAATGACTCTCATCTGTTGAGGTCACATACTCATCCTCAATGTGATCACTGGGACTATAGTGATTGAAGTTCTCATGAACTAGTCTGAATTGCTTTACCATAATCATAGAGAAAATATTTAGGATTAGTTCTCCAAAGTTAATCTGGATATAAACTCTAACCAAGGACTAGTGAATTAAAAAACTAATGTCCACTATAAGCATCTTAATATTTTTCTCCTTTGAATTATCTCATTAGGAAATATGCTTTTGAGTATATTATGTAAATAATAAATGTATATATGCTTACATGTTGAAGCCTAAACAATCAATATGTTTTACAAGGTCATATGCCATGTATGAGTGTACCAATTTACCTTAATTTCATTGTCATTATTTTATATATTTTGAAAGTACCCTAGGGAAAATTGTAGCTCATTATTTAATATTTTGAATATTTTCTTTCACAATATTATTTATTCACAAATAAAATATAGAATATTTAAATTCTCAGTTTGGGTAAATATTGCTTCACATATATTTTTATTATTAATCTCGTGTAAGTTGTCTATTCATTCCCTTTGCTTGCTATTGTCTATTGTGTATTTTATATACTGAAAAGGAAAGAACCTGCTGGGATATTAATATCAACACTTGTCATTTTAAATGAAAAAAATACTCATTCTCATTTCTCTTATTTAATAAATTATTTTTGATTAATTCATTTTGATTCATGAAATAACCATCAACTGAGCTATGTTCTAGATATATGGCAAAAGGTATGTTCCTTCTATCCATGGAGTTTACTGTAGATTTGAACTCTTACATTTTCGTGAGTTTTATACATGTTTATATTAAAATCAAATAAATATTGTTTCAATCTTTTCAATAACTGTGATTCATCTAGTCCAATATGACTCAAATCTTGTTTCTCTAGATACTTATGGCAAAATAAGATACTTTAAATATTACAGGAGGGGAGCCTGGGTGGTTCAGTTGGTTGAGCCTCCGACTTTGGCTCAGGTCATGATCCCACGGTTTGTGGGTTCAAGCCCCACACTGGGCTCTCTGCTGACAGCTCGGAGCCTGGAGATTGCTTCAGATTCTGTGTCTCCCTCTCTCTTCCCGTTCCCTGCTTGTGCTCTGTCTCTGTCTCAAAAATAAACAAACATTAAAAATTAAAAATAAAATAAAATAAATATTATAGAAAAGTGTACCATAAACAAAAGAAAGTTAAACAAAATCAGATATATTTATTTTTATTTGTATTCTCCTCCAATTCTTTAAAACATTACCATGTACTAGGAATCTCTTAGAATTATAATAGGTAGTGTTTCCAAAATATTTCTCCACAAAATATTTCTTTTAGGAAGCAATAATTACTGCAAGTACTCAATAACATTCCAGTTTTTAAAATTCTTCTCTGGAATATATACCTATATATCATTTATCTGTCTATAATCTAACTAGCATCTAGCCTCTATCTATTATCTATCTATCTTTCAAAAGCTTTTATTTTATAACCCACCTAAATCTTCTTTTCACATATGACATAAAATATAGTTCTAAAATGACTTTCCTCAGTTTTTCCAGTTATACCACTATGTTTACCAAATATCATTTTTCATGTATCTTTTTATCCATTTATCTATTAATTTCACATATAAATTTGCATACTTTGTCTATTACTATTCTGATCCATATACTACATTTCTCTTTAAAAAATAAAATATCTGTTTACAAAAAAATAAAGTATTTGCATTTTAACTCAATAACATCGACATATTTTATCTTTGATGGCAAAATTACATATGTATGTAAATTAGACAGATAAAGGTTATTTGGGAACAACATTATGTTTAATATTGATGACTATGATTATAAAATATCTACATATTTGAACTAAATATACCAAAAATGATGTGCATACTTTCTGTATAGCCTTTTTTTTTTAAATGTCTTTCAGATGTTTTTAAGATACAAAAAAAGTATTTTTATTAAATTAAAGGAACTCTTTTTCACCACTACCTTATGTATTATTTAGATTAAACATGGGGTGCCTGGGTTGCTCAGTCAGTTAAGGGTCCAGCTTCGACTCAGGTCATGATCTCACCATTTATGGGTTCGAACCCCATGTCAGACTCTGTGCTGACAGTCAGAGTCTGGAGCCTACTTCAGATTCTGTGTCTCCCTCTCTCTCTGCCCCTCCTCTACTCACACTCTGTCTCTGTCTCAAAAATAAATAAACATAAAAAGAAAAATTAACCATAATCCTAACTCTTTTCTGGTGCAGGGCTTTAGGTGATTTTTAATTACTTTAAAAACACTGTTACACTTCCTTAACAAAGAATGATGGGGTTTTGTGTGTGTGTGTGTGTGTGTGTGTGTGTGTGTGTGTGTGTGATATTAGATGATTAAAAATTTCTACCACAGGGACACCTAGGTGGCTCAGTCTGTTAAGTGTCTGACTCTTGATTTTGGCTCAGGTCATGATCTCACTATTTGTAGGATAAAGCCCCACATCGGGCTCTGTGTTGACAGTGCAGAGGCTATGTGGGATTCTCTCTCTCCTTCTCTCTCTGCCCCTCCCCCCATTTGTGCTCCCTCTCTCTCTCTTTCTCTTTCTATCTTTCAAAATAAATAAAAAATAAACTTTAAAAAATGATTTAAAGATCTTTACCACAGACAGCTTAGCTTAATGAAAAGATAAATGACTTAGATGTAAATGGGGTCAGGTTTTGTTAGTAGACCCACTTTGTGATTTGAAACAAATTATTTAATCTTTCTGTATATAAAATCAAATCATCTATGATTCACATCAATTTACTGCAGATGCAGCATTATTTGGGGAATCCACTCTGTTCTCAGTTCATTTGACTCTGATGAGACAGAAGTTCAACTATTTGTTTGTGGAGATGATCCAAATCCAGCCAATAGGAATTATATCTTCATTGCCATAGTTATTCATTCAGTAGTTACTGTGACCCAGACTAGGCCCAACCAAATTGATTCTGGAAATTTTGTTAGAATTCTTGAATGAGTAATATGCTTTCTACTGAGGTTACACAGTTAATGGGAAGTAAGCTAAATTCTAGTGCATATCCTGGCCACAACTCTGGGTCACTATACCTGAGAATCAAGTCAGTAAAAGAAAGCCACGCAGAGAAAGAATTAATACAAAGATGAAAACAAAAACTTTCTGAATAAGCTTATCTGTAAGGAATGTTTGCCACATGTAGCACAGTGTTCTGATGTATAAAATACAGTCTTGGATTAGATACAATTTAGGATTCAGTATTCCAATGATGGTTCTAGATCCTACAGCCATTTACAGAGGGAAAAAAAAGATTTAAAACTCTTATGAGAAGTGACACTTCACCTACAAAATTTAGCTTTCTTTGAAAGCTAGTACTTCTTTAGGTAAATAAGTTTTGAATGTTTACTTAACAGAATAAATGACTATACTTATCTGATGATTACATTTCAAATCTTGATTCACAGTTGTCTTAGTCTGTTTCACCTGCTATAACAAATTACCTAGACTAAGTGGCTTAACAATATTTATTTTTCACAGTTCTTGAGGCTGCAAGTCTCAAGGGGTTGTTAGATCCAGTTTGTTGAGGGCTATTTTCTGGCTTGTAAATGGCTCCTTTCTCTCCATATTTTTACCTGGGAGAGGGAGAGAGAGAGCAAGCAACCCCCCCTTTTTTTTCTTATGAGGGCACTAATCCTGTTCATTGAGGGCTCCACATTCATGACCTAATTACTTCCCAGTGGCCCCACCTCCTAACACCAGCATGGTGGTGGTTATGATTTCAACATTTGAATTTGAGGGAGACCCAAGCATTGAGTTCCTAACAAGAATGTAAGGTAAATATTTAACTGAAAATAAAACAAATACCTGTTATAGATCTCATTACTGACACAGTCCAATTATCTATCATATTTTACTTGGATAATTATAATAATCTCCTGTTTGTTCCATTTCTATCTATGTTCCCATATAGGTTTTTTTTTTCCTCAATACATTATATGAAGTTAGCTGCTTTAGAATATAAATCATATTGCTCTTCTCAAAACATTCTAATGGCTCACTCAAAGCGAATTTTAAAAGCCCTAATAATGTCCTCTATGGCCCCCTCCAATCTTATCCTCTAAGACCTCTGTGGCTTTAGATACTACCACTGTCCCTCTACCCACCCTCCCATAGTGGTCTCCTTGCTTTTCTTCAAATATACAAGATATTCTCCTTTCCCAAGTGCCTGCATCATTCTTCCTGCAAATATGTCTGTGGCTTCCTTCCCATCTCTTTTAAAGTATTGCATAAATGTCATTTTCTCAGTGAGGATTTCCCTGACAACTGAATTGAAAATTGCAAAATCCCTTGGAATTTCTATCCCCTGTCTCTGCTTCATTTTTCCCTGTATCGGGGGGTATAGCTCAGTGGTAGAGCATTTGACTGCATTTTTCCTTGTATCACTTAGCTCCAATTAATACGATGATTTATTTATGTGTGTATTTATTTAATTATTTATTTAAATTATTTCCTTTATCCCCAACCCCTGTCAGAATGCCAACTCTTTGTGGCCATGAGGGCCAAATTTTTAAAATATGTATTTTGTTCATAAATGAACACTCAGTACTCAGAACACTGACTTGCAAATAGGTAAAGTTGAGATATTTATTGAATTAAAAGATTAATGATGTATTGGTTGTTCATTGACATTACATTTCATATAGCTGGTAAATAACTATTTATTGGTTGATACATAAATGAATAAATAGTTAAATAAAAATGAAAGGATTATTATTGGCAAGAGTTTTCCAGAAAAACAGAACTGTAAGATATATAGAGATATAGAAAAAGAGATTTGTTATAAGAGATTGGTTCATGTGATTATAGGCACTGAGAAGTCTCACGGTCTGCCATCTGTAAGCCGGTATGTAGTTCCAGTCCAAAACTAGACTAGGCCCTAAGCTATGGAGGGCTGATGATGTAAGTCTTGCTCTGAGTCCAAAGGCCAGAGAACCAGGAGCACCAATGTCCAAAGGCAGGAAAAGATGGATGTCCCAGCTCAAGCAGAGATTAAATCCACTCTTCTTGCACTTTTTTTTTTCTTTTAAGATCCTCAATAGATTGGATGATGCCTACCCACATTGGCAAGAGCAAACTTCTTTGCCCTCAGTCTACCAATTCAAATGCTAATCTCTTGCAGAAACACTCTCAGAGACACACCCAGAAATAAAGTTTTAAGAGATATCTGGGCCTCCTAGTCAGTTTGACATATAAAATTACCATCATATGGATAAATGAATTTCTGGTATACGCTGACCATACTAAGCAGAAAGCAGTGTGTTATGATGTGGCATAGATTTTGCAGTTTGATGGCAAATTGACGATGCCATCTTATATTTATATACACATTCTTAGATTTTTTTCAAAATATCTTAATATCATTCATAAAACACCCTTATGAGATAATCTGCCAGTTACCAATTTATTCTTCAATTTAAATTTAATTTCCTTTGCTTGTTTTATGATACCACAGCTAGAGCTTATAAAACTTTCTCCGTTGCCAGCTGGCACAATGTTATGCTTTCTTTTAGAGGCTACAGGAGGAGTAGTGAGGAGAAAAGTGTTTCTTTTACTATCTGCTGGCTCCTGCATGATTCAGCAGCCAGGTGTGTGGAACATCTAGGGTAATACCTTCCCGTGGATTTCAATGACAACCCAGCGGCCATTTTGAAGAGAGTTCTTCTGGCATCACAATGGGTGTTTTCCCATTTGGCAGCCCCAGCCTGTGGCACCTTCATAAATTTCACCATTTGGTGGGCACAGTCTATCCAACAAGATCTTAATTTGGTGTGTTTATGGTAGTAGTCTACCATGTGTGTTTCTTTCTTGGACACTCTGCCTCAGCCATTGAGATAGTGACCATTCCCTGTATCTGCTGTTCCCATAATCTTGGCAATTCTTTTTATCTCTTAGGAATTAACAACCTGTTTCTACTTTTTTTTTAAGGATTTTTAAAAACAATTTTTAATGTTTATTTCTTTTTGAGAGACAGAGGGAGACAGCATGAGCGGGAGAGGGCAGAGAGAGAGAGGGAGACCCATAATATGAAGGAGGCTCCAGGCTCTGTCAGCACAGAGACCGACGCGGGGCTCGAACTCCCGAGCCGTGAGATCATGACCTGAGCCGAAGTCAGACGCTCAACCAACTGAGCCATCCAGGCGCCCCATGACCTGTTTCTACCTAATGTTATATTATTTTTTCATTCAAATTGTAGAGTGGTTCCATCTCCTGACTTTAATCCAACTGACACAAATCAGTATCAGATGTCCTGTTTTACCAGTGAGGGGCAGCTTAACTTTATGTGAGCCTTAGGTTTCTCATCTGAACCATAAAATGGATTTACTTATTCCTCTTCTCTCAAATTCACTTTGGACATTAAATTGTTATATATGTGATAGGGTTCTGTATTTGCAATGATACACCCTTTTAATGTACCACCACTAAAATTATGGCCATATTTCAAATCATTGATATGTTTATTCTCGAAAAAATCACAGAATCCTAAACCCCATTCCCTGGGTAATAAATGTGTAGAAGTTTCAAACAGCTGGACCAAAGAGAAAATTCTCACAGGAAGGGCCTTTTCCCTACCAGAGAGGGCACTTGTATTTAGGCCAGCTGCCATTTTATTTTCTATACAATTGTCATTTAGTCATTTGCACGTCACCTGTATAGCTTATAGACCTCTCATTCTTCCATGGCCTGCAGGATACATCCTAGCTTATGTTATTTATATTTTAGCCTACTCTGTAATCTGTAGCTTTCATCATCAGAAAATATAAAGCTAACACTTAAAATTCACATCTAAGTATTGCTCAGGATGATGTGTACACTAAGTAAAGCCAATTAACTGAAATATATAGACCAAAATAAATTATGAAAAATGTTCTGTAATTAATAATTCGAACATGCAGTGTGTTCCAATTATAATAAAGATCCATTCACAGTCCCTGATCCTAGAGACTCTGCACAGCTCACTGGTCACTCGATATCTAAAAATTAAGAGGACTTCTCAAAGCATGAAGTATCTCAAGAGATAAGATCATCTTTGAAGAAGTGAACTAGTTGTTGACAGGGATAAGGAGTCCTCTTGGACACATTTCAGATCACTAATTAAAATCATCTCATGTGGGGAGATACATTTCCATGCTAAGACAAATATCTTCTTTGAGCTACAATATCTTCTACTTTAAAATGAGTAGCTGTGAGGAACAAGTGAGATAATCAGGGCAGAATTATAAAGTAAATATATAGATTTATAATATAATATATATTATATAAATATATTGTATATTAAACCAATTATATATTATATACACTTTTATATAAATATATAATTTTTGTTACACAAAATTTTTATTATATAAAAATTATATATTGTAAGTTTTTATATTTAAAATATTTATTTTATTTAAAATATTTATATGTACTATTTGCAAAAATATTTATATATAATAAAAATATGTAATCATATATATATAATTCCAGTTGAAGGAAAGGCTCTTTGGTATACAAAAAACCTTAAGAAGTCACTTAACCTCTCTAATCCTCTTTTTCATTATATGTAAATAGTGGTAATACAAAGGATTCTTTTTTTAGGGTTGTTATAAATGCTTTAGCTGGTGAGTAGGACATAGAACACATTCAGTATAAATTGTCCATTATTATTTTTATAAACATTTTTTTCAATGTTTATTTATTTTTGAGAGAGAGAGAGACAGAGCGTGAGTAGGGAAGGGGCAGAGAGAGAGGGAGGCACAGAAATCAAAGCAGGCTCCAGGCTCTGAGCTGTCAGCATAGAGTCCGATGCAGGGCTCGAACCCACAAACTGTGAGATCATGACCTGGGCCGAAGTCGGACGCTCAACCGACTGAGCCACCTAGGCACCCGATTTATTATTATTTTTATTACAATTATATTGAGATAGTGTTCTTTTCACTCCTCCGCACTACACATAGAAAAAGCACGGAATATTGTCTTACCGAAAACTTTATTCTCCTGCTTGTCTGGACAGAGTAGAAATTTTGATGAAATCAGTCAGACATTCAGTGACAAATAAAATCAGTCACTTGGTTGGAACATGTCTTCCAGCTGTAAGACTCCAGTCAGCCACTTATAATCTGGGTTCTCTGGGCACCCAAAATCTTTGGGGAAGTAAAAGTACCTCCCAAGAGTTTTCTTGCATTCATCATCTGTGACTTGGTAATTTATCCACATTTACCTTCAGGCTGAGTCTGCCAGTGAGGTACTTTGAGAGAGCTTGACTGCAGAAAACATGAAAATACATGAAATACTGCTCACCTGAAAAAGTAAATCACTGTCATCACTCTGTTTGTGCTCTGTTTGTATGAATAGCTTTAGATTGTTCCATACAGTGTGGACCGTGATTCAAACATCAGGTTACTCTTCACCGGTCTATTGAATGCATGCTGGAATTATTTCATATAATGTTCTTTTCTCCCAAATAATACTGCTTTTTGCAACTTTCATTTAAAACTGACTAACGTTTATTTTTGTGAATGGTGTGAGAAAGTGGTCTAGTTTCAACCTTCTGCATGTTGCTGTCCAGTTCTCCCAGCACCATTTGTTAAAGAGACTGTCTTTTTTCCATTGGATGTTCTTTCCTGCTTTGTCAAAGATGAGTTGGCCATACGTTTGTGGGTCTAGTTCTGGGGTTTCTATTCTATTCCATTGGTCTATGTGTCTGTTTTTGTGCCAATACCATGCTGTCTTGATGATGGGGGGTGGGAGGGAGGGGAGGGTGGGTGATGGTTATTGAGGAGGGCACCTTTTGGGATGAGCACTGGGTATTGTATGGAAACCAATTTGACAATAAATTTCATATATTAAAAAAAATCTACTAGGTTTCCTCCAAAAAATAAAAATAAAAAAAAATAAAACTAACGTAAGTTCACACTGATACCATTTTCTCAATTGCAGTTTTCAGAATTATTGGTTGTATAAAAGTTATTCCCCCCAAAAGTAGTTGCAATTCTTAAGAAATTACCCTAAATATAGTTTTTAAAATACAGTTTTAAATCATTACCTTCCTTTTTTATGGGCTCACATCTGAATTGCCATTTTAGCATTTTTTACAGAGCATTTCTCAACTATTAACTTCTCATCTCGGGCAATTTCAGGCTCCTTTGTGTGGAATGATAGTAATTAAAAGACCTTCCATCAAGTGATATGATACTCAAGTTCACTTGCCTTAGCTTCTCTTCCTAAATTTCTACTTTGAAAGTGGAATTGAGTTATCTTTAAACAAAGTTTCCTTTAAATTACTAAGTTTTATTACGTGAAGAACATAGAGAAAAAACAATCGATACTTTGGCATATAGAAAACTCCATTTTGTTTTAAAAGGAAAATGAAACTTAAAATAAGATGTTCTGCCTTCATGTCACCATTCTGCCATCCGTGTTATGGCCACGAGAACTTATTTGCTGTCTTGCAATTCAGTTTTGTTTGTAAACAAAATATATCAATATTATAAGATACAGTTTGCAAGGAAAATATAATCAATGCATCACAATTATAATCAAATGATTAAAAATTCTTCCTGGCACAAAAAGCTCAAATAATATACAGTTTCCCTTGCAGCTTAGGGTCACAATTTATGTTATTCCACCCATTCATCCAGCATGTGTTAATGACTTGTCACTATCTACTGCAGATTGAACATTTCAATTTATAAAATGATGCCCTCAAAATTATTAATATAATAAGCTCAGATAATTGTTCACATACTATCAACAGTCTAAGATGCAATCACAAGTTTCTACTGGGAATAATTATAAAAGATGGAACTCTATTTTATTGAGGAGAGCTAGAGAGGAAATGCCTAGCAGAGTATAGATATTTGCCTAGTATAGATATTTTACATAGAATTCATAGGAATAATATAAAGGTAAGGCCAAGAAATTATAAGAGTTGAATAGAATCTCTGTCTAACATGGGGTGGAATATATACCATTTTAATCCCCTCATATAGCTGAACCAATAAATATCGAAAAAACTGCTGTACTGGCTGGGACAATTGATTCTGATTATCAAAGAGAAATGGGGTTGCCACTGAAGAGTGGTGGCAAGAGGAACTATGTCTGCAATCTATAGGATTCACTAGTCATGTCATAGTACATTTATTCCCAAGTAATAATTGTTAATGAGAACTGTAGTTCTCATTGAAAAATAAAGCATACAGGGGCACCTGGGTAGCTCAGTCAGTTAAGTGTCTGACTCTTGATTTCAGCTCAGGTCATAATCTCACGATTTATGAGTTTGAGACTCATGTTGGGCTCTGAGCTGACAGCGGGGATCCTGCTCAGGATTTTCTCTCTCCCTCTCTCTGACCCACCCTATCACTGCTTGCTCTCTCTATCTCTCTCTATCTCTCAAAAATAAACATAAAAAAGTCTTTAAAAAAGAAAATAAAAATTATGAAGATAGAGTCATTTACTAAAAATAAAATAAAATAATAAAATTATTATAAAATAAAAAATAATAAAATAAAATAATAAAATAATAAAATAAAATAATTAAAAAATAAAAAATAATAAAAGTATTTCCTCACAGAAAAATAATGACATCAACCTGCTGAGTTGTTAGAAGAGGTAAGGATACAATAAAAACAGTGATGGAAGCAAGCTGTGATGATCTAGTTCAGCTAAATGGGTGCTAGAGAAGAAAAATTATAGGAGCAATGTTTTTGATGTTATTCCTGCTATTTACTGTAATGCTTCTCTCTTAAATTTTATATCGAGTATCCATGGTACCTCCCTTTACAATTTAAAATCCTGCTGAAAATATGACTGAGTTGACTCCATCCTGCCATAACAGGAATAGTTCAGGCTTTCCATGTTTACCGGTGGTGGTGGTGACAAGGGGGTGGAATGTGAATTTCTTACTCCTAGTAGAGGGCATGAATGGATGCTCAATGGCAAAACTGATTGGATGTGCTAGTTATTCTCTGTTTATTTTGCATGTTTAATTACCATTCTCTTTAACTTGCTGTTACCACTATACCCTATGTCATTTGGGCTCTGTCACCCTCTGGGGTGCAGATAGCCAATGGAAGGGACTGGCAGAATATCAGAAAATAAAAGAAGAGAAAAAGTAAAGTAATGATTCCCATACTCTGTTCCTGTCATTTCCTGGTGGTGGCTGTGTTACAAGGAACCAGCTTCTGGAGGGTGGCTTATTTTTCATCATTTCTCTCCTGGCTACCGTAATCTTGTTCATGCGTCTTTAATTTTAGGTCTAGATACGGTAATGGTCGCTTCATGATTGCTATTGTCCTCTTCACATCCAACACACATTGGGTGAGTAGGTAGCTTAAAACCTTCCCTTTGCTTATACCTCTGTAAGTAGTCCCTTCATTGAACCCTCCTCAGAGAAAACTTTGACATACTCAGTGTTGTCTGCTGGGTACTTGACTACTACCCAAATGAATGAAATTTTTCCTCAATACACATCACCTTCCTGCTAATATTTTCTCCTATAGCGTCTGTTCATTTCCATCTACGCTTAACTTTTCTGCAGAAGGTACTTTTAGCCTGTGCTATTGGTAACATTTCATAAAACAAACAGGTTAAATAACAATCTCAGTTAAGAAAAGATTTACCGAAAATGATGTGGTTAAATATTTTACTGTGAAAAAATAAAAACGAATCCAGGATTGATGAGACACTGGACAATAGAATGTAGACATTAGAGTTACTTCAGCTTCATGGACCCTTTTCTTTCTCAGAGACATTTTTTTATTAAATATCTTTCTTTTTACATGTTGTGGAACATGTTTATTGAGCTGCTACAATCTCCCTATTGTACCAATGTAATGTAATGATGATTAGAGTTGGAAAAGATTTTAGTGATCACTTAGTCCATTTCTTTATTTAGCTGATCCAGAAAACAAGGCCAAGAGTGAAGAAACTTGGCCATGATCCTGCAGTTTATGACCAGCAAAGCCTGGTGTGTGTGGGTCCTTGATTCTAAGTGCAATGAGGGCATCCATGGGCAACAAGACATACAGCTCTTATCTATAAATTGTCCTTATGATAATTGTGTTTTGTAAATGTAAATGTATATTTAACATATCACATGTTATGGTACATGTCAACATTTATGGATATATGAATAGGAATACAGGTAGGAATAGGGATATCTATTACAACATAGAGCTACAGATATGAAGATGTAGATAGAGATATTCTAGAATAAAGAGGTCTGCTAGTAAGGGAGGAAGGGGTTCATTCAAGTGCAAGAGTTCTGAAAAGGATTAATGACCAGCCCTGATCATTTATGACAATATTTTCTCCAAAGATCAGAGAAACAACCAGTAGCCCTGGCTCTGTCAGGTCCAATAAGCTTTGTCATTCTTAGAATGTTCCAATTGGTTTCACCAAGAGGGCATGAGACAACAGTGAATGGCCTGAAGGGACTACAACTGATTTATTACCTCTCCTTCCAGTGATGAAGACCAAAATCGCAGTCGTGGAGCCCTCCCAGAGATCCTGCAAGGGCTACACTTGGGAAGTGTTTTCAGAGAACAGGAGCTTTGAGCAAACTGCCCTCTTAGATTCCTTCTTAGATGATGAGACAGTAGGCAGCCTGAGGGATGAGCTCAGAAATAAAACACATAAAAAGGAAAAACAGAGGGAAATGACATGGCAGGGTTTTGGATTTATTACAGATTGATTCTGATGAGCAAGTTGTTAAAAACAAAATGTAAAATGTGCAACAACCTTATACTTTAAATCTTGCCCTGATTGTGGGGGAAAAAAATAAAACCCTGGTCATCAATTTAGGAACAATTAAACACAAAGAACAAAATTAGTACTGAAACAAGTTTCTTTGGCAACAGCATCTAATTCCTTGCTTTGCAGTGGGTGCTGTAAGGTTGATTGGAGCCTAACGCAGGAACAGGACACAGGGGATTTCTCGGAAAATGTCAGAAGGAATGATTACATGAGTGGAAGGCTGATGTCACATATACCACACATTGATAACAAAAGACTACCATTCTCTCTGCAAAAACTTGGAAGATTCTTCAGAATTTTGGAAGTGGCTCAGATAGTATCATTATTGTATAGGGCATGGTTTGGATAAAGAATCCCCACCTCTTTCTTACTTTTTCAATCATATAATAAATAATAGACCAGTTTTATAACATTACTTATTTACTTTTATGAATGAATTTAGTGGGATAATGGAAATAGAAGGGGTCATTTAGAGTTGATGAAAGGTAAGATTATTTCACTTTCTCTCTGATGTGTTGTATCCTTTGCCTCTCTGTGAACTTACCTGTGACCACCGATGGAGAAAATAGTACTGAAGACAAGCATGTAGAAATTCTAAAGTTTCAAAGTTAGAGAAAACAGTATTTTCAAAAATCTGTTAGGTCATAAGCAAAAATAGGTTTGTTTAGACTTTAGATACAGTAGATTTACCTGTTTGTGTCTTTTGTTCAGTTACATTCTGTTCAGTTAAGGTCATCACACGGTATAACACATTTGCAAATTTGTCTAAGAGGGAAAGGCTATGAGACTAACTGCTCAAATAAATATGTCTTTTCAAAGAAAATGTGATGTGACAGAAATATATAAATATGATATAAAGTAAATGTTAATCTACCTTAATTTATCCATAATACTACATCATAACATATTTCCTTTCACTATAAATGTATAGCATTTTCTGTGTATCTATCAATCTTATTACTTTATAATAATCTAACTACCCTTGAAGTCTGTTGAATGGTTATACACTGGGATTCTATTGTGTAGTAACCTTTATTAAATGTCAAGTTTTTGGTCTGATTCTTACAAAATTGCTCCCTGCTAAAGGACCATGACTAATAGTAGTAAGAAGTACTAATCAATAATCCTAGAGTAATGCCAAACAGAGCAAAACAACAACAAAACAAACAAAACCCACAGATAGAGTATAATTCAGTGTGAAAAGTAAAGTAAGCCATAATTATATCTATACACTATATTGCTATTTTGTTACTGTGTTACTAATTATTATATATTACTCGATTACTTTTGAACTGGTGGTGGGTACAGACTTTTTTTGATATATCATTTAATATCCTTTCATATGCAAAATATTAAAAAAATAAAAAAAATAGATTCAAATAAATTTAGCATAACTTTATACCTATCTCTAGTGGTATGCCCCCATCTTTGGGATTCCAGTGTGTGTGAATACATGAGGGCTGATGTTGCCACTCAACACCAATCAATTCTCAGACACCAGCAGGATATGCAAGAATTCAACTCAGTTCGGACACTTTCTACCCAGAGATAGTATCAGATTCCACTGGGAAGAGGTCAGTCCTACAAGACTACCCCACCTCCAACTCCAGATGTTGGGTACAAGTCCAAGTTGTTTCTTGTACTTCTGACTTACTGCCTATAGATCAGAAGTACCCAGGATTTCCTTTTTGATACTTCAATTAGTTAGCTAGAGTGGTTCACACAACTCACAGAAACATTTTACTTACTAGATTACTGGCTTATTATAAGAGGATATAACTTAGAAAATCTAGATAGAAGAGATGCCATGGGTAAAGTATAGGGAAAGGCCACAGAGCTCCGGATAACCTCTTCAGGCACATCACTCCAGCACCTCCATGGGTTCACAACCTGGAAGCTCTCCAAACCTCATCCTTTTGGGTTTTTATGGAGACTTCACTATATTGGCATGATTGATGAAATCATTGCTAGTTGGAACAGATTCAACCTCTCGCTCCACGCCCCTATCTGCAGGCCTCAGGTCGGACTTAAAGTTTTACCCTTGAGGACAAGTTTGGTTCCCTTGGCAACCAGCCATCAACAATGTGTGACCTAGGGGAATTCCAAAAGTCCTCTCATTAAGGTAATAAAAGACACATTTATCTTTCTTACCATTTAGGATATCCTAAGGCTTTTAGAAGCTCTGTGCTAGAAATAGAAAAAAAAGAACAAATATGTATAGATTTTTATTATAAATCACAGTATCACATTCCACAATTTCAAAATTATAGCTTTTGTTTCTTTTTTTTTTTACATTTCACAATTTCAAAATTATGTGCCTGTATTTTAAGTATTACTTTCATTAAATATAAATACGGTTGATATTTGTAGTCCATGATTTAGCACTGAGGGCAGAAGAAAATAATTTCCTTATCTAAAATGGATGAATTCTTCTGGTTATGGTAAAAATTACATAAACATTCATAGGAGTATTAAAAAGGAATTGTTTGTCAAAGAACTCGAAGTGCAGGAATATAATCTGTTCCAGGGCGTAGGTGACAATGAAGACCCAGATAAGATAGATATAAGCAGATTTTTTTTTCACAGAATGTAAGTGTACATTAACAGCAATCTATTAAAAGCTATTAAAGTAATAGCTAATTCAAAGCTATTAATAATAAGTAAATAAACTAAAACAGGAGACTATGGTAAGGGGGTTTGACATAGATTGATGGATTCAGACTTCTCCAAGGTGGAAGTTAATGATTCAGGAGTGAGTAGTATTCTATGTAGGAAAAGTGACATTGAACACAGGCACTTGAGGGTATTAAGCATTTTAAAACACACATATCAGTCTCCTCAGCTAAAACACAGACTTTTCCTGTTCTTTTCTAGAGTCAAGTCTCAACACATTGAAATATACTAAACTTACCTGACCAATCTTTTTGACCTGCATCCAGTGAACTGCATCCATAGTTGGATTTGCATCCATTTGCTCATTATTTGATTTGCCTAGTAAAGTGACTCAAATAATATGAAAGTATATAAAAGATAGAGAAAGGTTGGAGGGAGAGAGGAAAAGGAAAAAAATATAATATGGGTAAATATAAAAGGAAGTTAGAAATGAAAAAAATATGTATGAGAGACATATTCTTTTAAGTTTATCCAAATAGGTACATTTTAACATTTATTTATTATTGAGAGACAGAGAGAGACAGAGCATGAGCATGGGAGGGGCAGAGAGAGGGGGAAACACAGAATCTGACGCAAGACAGCACAGAGCCCAATGCGGGGCTTGAACTCAACAAAACACAAGATCATGACCTGAGCCAAAATCGGACGCTTAACCCACTGAGCCACCAAGGTGCCCCAATCTAAACAGCTACATTTATTCAATAGTTATTCTTCATGAAGATTACTTTATCTTGATACTTGTGTGATTCCTCTCCTTTAAGGAGATTAGTTCACATTCTTATGCCAAGGAATTTTAAATGCATGATCAATATAGAATAGTTTTATCTCCTACCTGCTCATTATTTCACAACCTTTTTGATTGACAAGGGAATATATCTCTCGAAGGCTCTCAGAGTGATTCTTACTCACTTAGTAGTATAGTCATATTTGAAACACTAAATGAAATATTGTCTCTAAATCTAACCAGAATATTACTTGTTCAAATCAATATCCATATCTCTACCAAGGTCATAATAACAGAGCATAATTTCTTAGCAAGTACTAGGTATGTGTGGCTATATAGTTGGAAAAGATAAAAGGATAATTGAATTACACGTTTAACTTTATTTTCTTTGATACAATCCCCTTCATTTTTAAATTACCTTATGAGGTATTATTTACAAGTAAAAAAAAAACTCTGTATTTTTATGTATAGAACTCAATAAGTATGGAGATAAGTGTATACCCATGCATCATTATCACCATGAAGGCCAAAGACATATCCAATCCATCAACTGTCAAAGTTTCTTCTTGCTCTCATTATTATTGCTGTTATTATTATGTGTGTGATAGGAACTCTAAACATAAGGTCTATAATCTTATAAAGTTTTAAGTATACAATACAGTATGGTTAGCTATAGACACTATGCTGTAGTAAATCTTCAGAACTTATTTATCCTGCCTATTTGAAACTTTGTACTCTTTGATTATCACCTCCCCATTTCCTCCTCCTCCTAGCCCCTGGCAATCACCATTTATTCTCTGTATCTATTAGTGTTATTATTATAGAATCCACATATAAGTGAGATCATACAGTATTTGTCTTTCTGCATTTGGCTTATTTCACTTAGTATAGTGTCCTCCAGGTTCATCCATGTGTCACAAGTGGCAGGATTTCCTTGTTTTTAAAAGCTGAATAATATGGGGCGCCTGGGTGGCTCAGTCGGTTAAGCATCCGACTTCCGCTCAGGTCATGATCTCGCGGTCCGTGAGTTTGAGCCCGGCGTCGGGCTCTGTGCTGACAGCTCAGAGCCTGGGGCCTGTTCAGGATTCTGTGTCTCCCTCTCTCTCTGACCCTCCCCCCTTCATGCTGTCTCTCCCTGTCTCAAAAATAAATAAATGTTAAAAAAAATAATAAAAAATAAAAGCTGAATAATATTCCATTGTATGTATATGCCGTGCTTTTTAAATTTATTCACCTGTTGATGGATATTTGTTTTCTTTTCCTATCTTTTCTATTGTGAATTATCTGCAGTTATCATGAGAGTGCAGGTACCTGTTCAAGATCCAGATTTCAATTTCTTTGGAAAAATATCCAGAAGTAGGATTGCTCAATCATATAGTAGTTCTATTTTTAATTTTTTGAGAAACGTTTATACTGTTTTTCATAGTGGCTATGCCAAATTACATTCGTACAACAGTATACCAGAGTTCCCTTTTCTCCATATCATTGACAACACTTTTTATCTTTTGTTTGTTTAATAGCCATTCTAACAGGTATGAGGTGATAACTCACTGTGATTAATTTCACTGAGGTTATATCTCAACCTGATGAATAGTACAGTTGAGTAACTATCCATATGCCTGTGGACTATTTGTATGTCTTTGGAGAAATATCTATTCAGATACCTGACCCAATTTTGGGGCAACACAAAAATCATATGTGTGTGTGTGTGTGTGTGTGTGTGTCTGAGGTATAAGAGCTTTTTGTTGTTGTTACTGTTTTTTATACAAATTTTGGGTTTAACTCATTATATATATGGCTTACAAATATTTTCTACTCAAGTGTTACCTTTTCACTCTGTTTACTTTGTGCTACAAAAGCTTTTTAGTTTGATATAGTCATATTTATTTATTTTTTATTTTGTTGCCTAGGTTTTTGGTGTCATAGTCAAAAAAATATAAAACAAATGTCAAGGCCTTTTCCTTTATGTTTTATCCTTGGAGATTTATGGTTTTAATCTTAGGTCTCTAAGTCTTTAACACACTTGAGTTGATTTTTTATGTATTGTGTTTGCTATGGGTCAACTTCATTCTTTTGTATGTGGATATCCAATTTTTCCAACATCATTTATTGATGAGACTAACCTTTCCCTATTTTGTGTTCTTGGCATCCTTGTCCAGATTAATTGACTGTATATGAATGGGGTTATTTCTGGGCTACCCTTTTTTAAATTTTTGTATTTTTATTGTATCAGAATACATATAACATTAAACTTAATCAATTTTTATGGAACTTAATTACCAATAGCCAACTCTTGACCAGAAACCTTACCAATAACATAAACAATTGATTAAAACATATTTTGTATATTACATGAATTATGTACTGCATTCTTAAATAAGCTAGAGAAAAAAATGTTATAAAGAAAATCATAAGGAAGAGGAAATGCATTTATAGCACTATATTCTATTTATCAAGAAAATCTACATACAAGTGGACCCATGCCATTCAAACCCATGTTGTTCAAGGGTCAACTGTAGTTTGAAATCAGAAAATGTGATGTCTCAAGTTTTGTTCTTTTTTAAGATTGTTTGGCTACCTGAGGTCTTTTGTAGTTCTGTTCCAATCTTAGATTTGTTTTTTTTCTATGTCAGTGGAAAATGCCATTGGGTTTTGATAGGGATTATTGGATCTGTAGATTGGTTAGAGTAGTATAGGTATTTAACAATATTAATTCTACCAATCTATGAACATAGAGTATCTTTCCATTTACTTGTGTCTTCATTCATTGCTTTCATCAATATCTTATAGTTTTAAGTATGCAGATCATCCACCTCCTTGGTTAAATTCATTCCTAAGTATCTTGTTCTTTTTGGTGCTATTGTTAATAGGATTGTTTTCTTAATTTCTCTTTCTGATAGTTGATTGTTAGTATATAGTAATACAACAGATTTTTGTATATTGACTTTGTATCCTGCAATTTTCCTGAATTTACTTAATAATTCTAAGTTTTTGGGGGTGACATTTTTAGGGGTTTCTATATATAATATCATACTATATGTAAATAGAGACAATTTTTCTTCTTCCTTTCTGATTTGGATGCTATTCATTCATTCATTTACTTGATTGCTCTGGCTAGGACTTTCTAGTCTATGGTGAATAGAAGTGGTGTGAGTGGGAACCCTTGTCTTATTCTTGATCTTGGATGAAAAGTTTTTATGTTTTCACCATTAAGTATGATGTTAGCTGTGGGCATGTCAGCTATAACATTTATTATGTTGAAGTATATTCTTTGCATATCTGATTTTTGAGATTTTTTATCATGAGAGTGTTGAATTTTATCAAATGCTTTTTTATGCATCTATTGAGATTATCATATGATTTTTATCTTGAATTTGTTAATGTTGTATATCACATTTATTGATTTACAAACTGAATCATCCTTGCATTCCAGGGTTAAATTTTACTTGATCATGGTATATAATCTTCTTACTGTGTGGCTGAGTGCAGTTTGCTGATTCACTTTCTTTACTTATCATTAGTCTGCTCAGATATTCTGTTTCCTCATGATTTAGTCATGGTAGGTTGAATGTTCCTAGGAATTTCTCCATTTTTTTCTAGGTTGTCCATTTTATTGGTGTATAGTTCTTCATAGTAGTCTCACAGTTCATTGCATTTCTGTGGTGTCCACTGTAATGTCCTCTATTTCATTTATAATTTTATTTATTTGAGCCTTTTCTTTTTTTCTTAGTCTGGTTAAGAGTTTTGCAATTTTATTTATCTTTTCAAAAAATAAAAATGGCATCACAACATAACGAAACTTATTGGATGCAACAAAAGTAGTTCTGAGAGGGATAAGCACCTACAATAAGAAAAAAGCAGATCTCAATAAAGAACTGAACTTTACACCTCAAGAAACTAGAAGAAGAATAAACTAAGACCTAAGTTATCAGACAAAGGAAATAATAAGAGTTAGAGAAGAAATAAATGAAATAGAGACTAGAAAAACAATATAAAAGATATAGAAAAATGTGAATTATATGTTTTAGCCAAGTCTTATATTTGTTGTTGGAGTGATGTTCCCCTATTTCCCACCCTCCATACCAATTGAGTTGAATCAGTGGGTCTGTATTTCCACACTCAAAGTGTAACCGAATCACATTATATGTCCGGTAAGCCCAGTGATTTGGAGCCTATTGAATCATTTCCTACAAAATAAAAAATGTGTTGTATCACTTTTCATCCTTTGCCAGTAATAAGAGACAGTATTTTGGGGACCAATTTGGTTTTGGAGGCATTGATCTATATATGAGTATATTACTCTACGTAGTTTACCTAATTACCCTAAGCTTGTCAGATCTGAATAGAATTCAGTACCAGAAAAGATTCTTCAACAGTTTTTTTTTTTAATCAAAACCTTGTTATACTTGACAAATAACTACTCTCAGTGAATGGGACAGTACCAGCAAGGACTAGATTATCTTCCCAATTTGGCTCTCATCGGAAGGAGTCTATGATACTATTTTTTTTTAATTGTCTAGTCTCATTATTTTTGTATACAGGGTAGTTTTAATGAGTTTAGCATTAGTGTATTCCTAAAGGCTCCTACTCATAAGTTTACAAAGATCTTAATGAACAAAGATGTTACTTGAAAGACACATTATACCAGTATCATTTTTTGATATTTCAATAAGCCCATGTCCCTGATCCCTGGTGTCTTCATGCCATACATCAAAATCTTGAATTGCCTAAATCTTGTATGTCAAATCAGTAACAACAATAAAATCACATATATTCTTCCTTCCTTTCTTTCCTATTGTTGCCCATTTCCCTTAGGGTTTTAACTAGCTTTAAAACTAGAAGTCTGTTTTTATAATAAAATCTTTTAAATAAAGTAGCTCAGAATAAACAGGAAAAAAGCTATAACAAGAGAGTTTGGTCACTCAAAATTACCTTTTATTTAAGAAGCAATAAATGACCCCAAGAAAGACAACAGGAGAAAATTTCCATTCTGTTATTTAACGTTATTTCTTTCATTCAGAAAATACTCACTGAGAACCTACTAAACGTCCTTAAGGCACTGAGAAAGGCTAACTTCATATTCTGCATGTGTTTGAAGCAAAAGGAATAGCTAATTCATGCCAGGGTTTTTTATCTCTATTGACTGTACACTTGAACAAATATTTTTACGATGATGATGATCATCATTATTTTAAATTATTTCATCCAGTATGGATAATATTCTTTTTGGAATTGTTTTCTGCCTTCTGGAGTATTCATTAGAGTCCTCGAGCTTAGATTTTCCTTTATGAATCCCCATCCATTTTTGCATTAGTTTTTATAGTCTTTATAGTTTACATCATTTAAAATAAATTATGTATTCAATATAATACATAATACATTATAATTCAAAATAATATAGAATTAAATGCAAAAGTAATGTGTGGATTGACAAATTGGTAGGTAGGTTAACATATAGTTGATACTGATAGTTCAAGATTATTAGATTAATATTGATAGAGGTTGATATTGTATTTCAGTGGTTAATAATCAATATTGATACCTATCCTCTTCATACCAAAAAAATAAAAAATAAAATAAATGCCACCTCAAGGAAACAAGGCTCTCTGGATCACTGAAAATATATTTGACTAAATTTTCATTTGTTGTATCCCAGTATTTGTGGGTTTCTTGAAGGATAGGGACAAGTGCCAGTTTTAGACATATTTAACATGTAATATCATGATTAATATGTAGGTGACACAAGCCTCTGTATCATAAAAATGACAATCTTTGAGAAAAGTGAAATAATAAAATGAATAATGTATTCATAAAGAATGAGCAAGATAGATATAAATTAAACTGATTCACTGACATTAATTTTTAATCGAGGTTTCAACTTTGATTTAATGTTACACCATAGTACTCAAAATCAAGAGACTTTTAAACTCTTTTGTTTCAACATTATATAACCTGGTGGTTAGGAGCTTGGAATGGAAAGATATTTCATATCTATGGATTGGAAAAGTAATATCACAATGTTCATACTACCCCTAGCAATCTATAGAATCTACACATCCCTACCAAAATCTCAATGGCAGTTTTATAGAAATAGAAAGAACAATTTTAATATTTTTTATGAAACCACAAAATGCAGTAAATAGCCAAAGCAATTTTGAGCAAGAACAAAGCTGGAGGCATCAAACTTCCTGATTTCAAAATATATTACAAAGCTATAAATAATTGCATAACAGGCATGAACCTTGAAGGCATTAACTGAGTGAAACAAGCCAGTCACAAATATTACATGGTTCCACTCAGATGACTCCTCTAAAGTAGTCCAACTCATAGAAGCAGGAAGCAGCATGGTGGTGACCAGGGGCTGGGGTGGGGGGGCGGAGTTGGCAGTGTTTGTTCAAGGGCTACAGGGTTCCAGTCATAGAAGATGAAAAAGTTCTAGAAATGTGCTGTACAACATTGTACTAATAGTTAACAATATTGTACTATGCACTTGAAAATGTGTTTAGAGGTTAGACTTCATGTAATGTGTTTGTTTACCACAATAAAAAGATAAGGAATGTGTCTGGCACATAGATAAACTCTATGATAGCTACAATTCTTGGGAATGGTCATAGTGTATGTTTTTAATGTTTGCTTATTTTTTTTTTATTTTTTTAATGTTTATTTATTTTGAGACAGAGAGAGACAGAGCATGAACAGGAGAGGGTCAGAGGGAGACACAGAATCTGAAGCAGGCTCCAGGCTCTGAGCTGTCAGCACAAAGCCTGACGCAGGGCTTGAACTCAAGGACTGTGAGATCATGACCTGAGCCAAAGTCAGACACTTAACCGACTGAACCACCCTGGCGCCCCATTTAATGTTTATTTTTGAGAGAGAGAGAGAGAGAGAGAGAGAGAGAGAGAGAGAGAGAGAGACGGAGCATGAGCGAGGGAGGAGCAGAGAGAGAAGGAGACACTGAATGAAGCAGGTTCCAGACTCTGAGCTGTCAGCACAAAGCCTGACGCGGGGCTCCAACCCACCAATCACAAGATCATGACATGAGCCTAAGTTGGATGTTTAATCGACTGAGCCACCCAGGTACCCCAGTCATAGTGTATTTTAAAAGTATGTGCCCAGTGATTGAGGATGAAGAGCAGTGAGAGCAGGGAGTCTTAGGAAAAGAGATCAGAGGAATAGCCAGAAACCAGATCCCGCAGTGCCTTGTCAGCCATGGGAAGTTTGGACTGTAAGTAATTGAGAGCGTCTGGAATTATAAAAACTGAGTGACATGATAATTTTTTTTTTACTTTATTCTCTTTAGCTCTCCTTCTCTTTATTAAGAATTTAATTCAGTCATTTAATCCAGATTTGCCCATATGTATAGCCCCTCAGAAAGTAGTTTCTTATACTGAAATAAGAATTACTGTGGAATCTGGCATTTTCTTAAGAGATACAAAGCAGAACTTCACTGAATTTCATCTCAGCTGTATTTCTTAATCTTCCTTACAGACACAAAAGAGCCTGAAGCAAAATTTATATTATATTCAAGAAATCATCCAATTTGAAGTCCTTTAAGAATCTGTCCAACAGCTACCTCATCACAAATTGTCACTGTATGAGCCCTTTTACATTGATACTGGCCTAATGGTTATTTCACAATACACTGAATTTGATGAAGACAAACTTATTGCTTCTGAAGCTTATTCCTCCTGTCGGAAAAGTTATCTGAAACTTGGAAATAGGCAAACAGATTATGAGGTGTGTTTCTTTCAGTGCAATTCTGTGCTTCCAAATTAGCTAGAATTTATAGTGACTAGGATATTATTATGTAAGGACAGGTATTAACTTACAAATTTTTGTTAGGCCAAAAGGCAAATCATTTCTTTCTGGTGGAACAGATCACCTGAGAGGTTGTGGTTTATAGCCTTTCTGGGCTTTAATTAGATTTCTGTATAAATCAGCATCCTTAACCCAGCATTTCTTTGTTAAATTTTCCATATACACTTAGCTTCTCAAGTGCTCTTTGAACTGTGCACAACATCTTAGTGGGTTTTTGTTCTTAATTGATGAGTTGCATAAGGCTTTGATATGTGTGCATTTTATATTTGTATGGAGTAATGATTTTTTTTTGAAAGTTATAATTTAAGATCCCTCATATCTCCTTTTTCATGATCAAGGCTCTATCTCCACTCCAGTAGACATTCTCAGTTTTCTATAATACTTAAAATACAATGTAAAAGTCAAAACTTATTTTTAAGAAAAAATAATATCACAGTTGATTATCATTTACAAGCAAAAAATGACACCAGTAGCTTCCAAAAAGGACTGTTGCTATGGAGATCTCATCAGAAACATCCCACATGGAGGATGATTAGATGATTATTAGAATGATTATTATTATTTCCAGTTGTCAGTCACCACCTAAAACATTATTATACATTCAGGCAGGAAGAAAACATAAAGCCCATTAAGTTGCCAATCTGATGACTAAGTGACACAGTGTGGCATACTGTTTGCTATGCAAGAGGTAGATCAAGAGAGAGGAAAAAAGCAAATTGGCTTCAATACTAGCCCCCCCCCCAAAAAAAAAGAAAAGAAAAGGGGAGTACAGGGGAATAAATACCTCCTTTGTAAGGAATTTGTAATACACTGCTTTTTCCTTAGAGCAAGACAAATTTGGATAACAAGGTAGAATTCATATAAAGGGAAAATAGCTAAAAATATTGAATATATAGGCGGTATGACATATAAATAACAGTGATTCTTAAAATTGTGTGTTCACTCTTTATGAGTACATAATAAAAAGCAGCTTCCTAGCATCTAGCTTGAGAAAATCTCTTGTAGTAAATCTAAGGTATGATGCAGCAATCTGTGTTTGTAATAATAACTTATTATTCAGACGCAGACGTCATATCTAACATTTCAATGCTAAGATAGTTCAGGCAACACTGTTTTTTTTTCACTTGAATCTCAGTTCTACTTTCATGTGACCTTGAATGAGTCAACCTACATTCTTTGTGTGGATAGCATAAGTAATAAGGTCAATCTGAAACATATCTATACTATGTTTATATGTATCAATCTTTGTATCATTTATCTATTATCTGCCTGCCTATCTACCTATCTATCCATCTATCGATCTATCCTTATTTTAAATCCTTGCACCATTCTGGTTAGCATAATTTATGTCTCTCCTTTCTTTGATTTTTCTATGTATTCAGACTCTTTAATCTTGTCTAATTTCTTTAACATTTTCTCTGAAGTAGTCTAGTAATTTAGAAGGGAAAAATAAAGTGATAACACCTTTATGTCCCATTACATTTTAAATAATCATCTCAAATGCCCACCTGTTTTTCTGAACACTTCATCATCACTCAACAAAACTTACCCTTTATTGCCATTGGCATGTAACCTTGAGGTTTTTTTTTAAATCTGTCAGTTCATTATTATTTATCTAGCCATTCTTTTTTAATCTGAAGAAGAGTTGTTGGTGTACACACACACACACACACACACACACACACACAGAGTAAAATCTTGTAGGAATACCAAATATGCCAGAGAAACAAATGATTACGCCAGAAAAAAATGTATTGCCAATTGTACTAAGAAAATTATGTGTAAAAAGCTGCAATCCGGGGCGCCTGGGTGGCTCAGTCGGTTGAGCGTCCGACTTCGGCTCAGGTCACGATCTTGCGGTCCGTGAGTTCGAGCCCCGCATCAGGCTCTGGGCTGATGGCCCGGAGCCTGGAGCCTGCTTCTGATTCTGTGTGTCTCTCTCTCTCTGCCCCTCCCCCGTTCATGCTCTGTGTTTCTCTGTCTCAAAAATAAATAAATGTTAAAAAATAAAATAAAATAAAAAATAAAATAAAAAGCTGCAATCCTGGGGCGCCTGGGTGGCTTAGTCAGTTGAGCCTCCGACTTCGGCTCAGGTCATGATCTCATGGCTTGTGAGTTCGAGCCCCGCGTCGGGCTCTGTGCTGACAGCTCAGAGCCTGGAGCCTGCTTCAGATTCAGTGTCTCCCTCTCTCTCTGCCCCTCCCCCACTCATGCTCTGTCTCTCGCTCTCTGTCAAAAATAAATAAAACATAAAAAAAAGCTGAAATTCTAAAAAGATTGTTCAGTGCATCATTCCAGTATTTAATTTAATAAGACATTAAATTATCAAACTAGGGTAGTTAATGTACACACCATAGCTGTCTTTGGTATGCCTCAGTCATCCTTTTAAATTTGTCCTTTTTAGAACACAACTTGGAAGTTTATAATGCATTTTTACCTTTTGTTGTCTCATTTGGTCCTTCTAGTAATCTTGTGAGGTAAGGAAGTCATGTGTGGATCTTATTATTTATAGGCAAGGGTGGTTAATTTTAGGGAGGATGAATGAATTGCCTCAGTTCACAAGGCTAATTACCCTGCAAGGGGCAGAGACAGGTCTAGACTGAAAATATATTGAGCTAATGTCAGAGCAATTCTCACTATAGTGTCATGAAAAGGAAGCAATGGGAACAATGAGAAAGTCAGCTTTTGATTCATTTATTCCAGCATTATTTATTGAGCCAATACTTTGTGCCACATCCTAAAAATACTGCCATTGGTGATAGAGATAAAATCCCCCATATCAAGTAGATTATATTTCATACAGCCAAAAAAAAAAATCAACAAATCACTATACAGTGTAATGTCAAGTAACAAATATTATGAAGATATGGAGATATAAAGACATAGATAATTAAAGACATGGAGATAACAAGTGATAGAATTACGGTGGTAGAGTAGAGATACTATTTAGATAAGATAATCATTGAACACATTTCTATTAGGGTGATAGTTGAATGAAGCCTAAAAAGGAATGAGACATTTTATATTAGAGGAATAGCAGCCATAGGAAAAGAAAAGAGTGCAAAGACCTAAGACAAGGGATATTTGGGACCTCCACTCACAGCAAGGAGACCAGGGTAATTGGAGCCAAGTGAGCCATGGATAGAATAGTAAGTAGATGAGGCCAAGAAAGGCACAGTAAGGTCTAGCACACCATGAGGAACATATTTTGTCAAATCAATGGGAAACCATTTGAAGGTTTTAGAGGGAGGGGTGCCATAATTTCATTTATGTTTTTAAAGAGTTATGTCATTTTGTGTTTTATAGACTTAGGAGAAGGGGTGAATAGAAGGGCAATTCAAGGGATGAATATAGTCATTCAGGAAGTTTAAAAAGGGTTTAATTTTAAGATTTTGATGGATTTTGGAAGATCCAAACCTTTCATGAGTTGTTCAGTTCTACAGAAATCCTGTCTCATTTATTTCTTTCAAATAAAATTTAGTGTGAATCAGAGATGGTTCTATTAATAAGCAATCATTTTAAAAGTGATGGTGGAAAGAGAAGAACTAGTCTATTTATTAGGCATTGAAGCTTTGAAGTTGGAATAAAGGAAAATTTAAAAGGAAAGCAAATTCTCAATTTTCCAAACGAGAATAAAAATCTCATTAGAAAAAGGATATGGAAGCTAGTAGAATCATTTCTACCATAAAATTTGAAATATGGTTCTTTTGATTGTTTTATCACTGTGTTAAAGGTTTCAATTTTCCTTATAAAATGTCAAATAAAACTTGTAACTTTAAAAGTTTACTCTTGGGTAGCCTGGGTGGCTCAGTCAGTTGAGTGCCCCACTCTTGATTTTGGCTCAGGTCATGATCTCAGGGTCGTGGGATCCAGCCCTGTGTCAGGCTTCACACTGAGCATGGAGCCCCCATTCATGCTCTCTCTCACTCTGATAAATAAATAAATAAATAAATAAATAAATAAATAAATAAAATAAGTGTTTTTATTCTTATGTCTAATCAATTTTTTAAAAAACTTTCCATTTCTCATTGGAATTATATGTTAATGAACACAGAGTAAAATTAAGAAAAATAATATTGTAATTATTAACTTTTAAATTCCATGTTAAAACAAGAAGCACTACTAACTGCTGTCTTTTTACCAAAGTTTCAAAAATGACAAATAAATGACTTCTTAACTCTCAAAACAGGGAGAGAACAAGTTCCATAGAAAAATCACCTTGTGATCATGTTTCTAATTTTTCTACATCATTTTTTTCTACATCTAGGGAGTGTAAAAATTTCACCACAAGTAATACTTATATGTGGATCAGTGTTCAGGAAACCCAGACTTAACCTTTCTTCCTCATTTAAAATCCGGCTCTTTTTCTCAACATTGATATCACAGTGAAATGAGATAATGTCTACAACTCAACTCAAGAAAGTAAATGTTGAAATTGCTCAACTGCATGAATTAATTTCTGGCCCCTTCAGTAAGGTAACACAATGTAATGAGAACAGCTGTGTTAGACTATCTCAGGTTAGAATTCCTTGAACATTCATTAGTTGTATGAACTTGGAGAAGTTACATTATCCCACTGATGTTCTGATTTCTCAACATTAAAGCAGACAAAATAATAACCGTTTAAAAGGATTGTTAAATTTTAAGTTAAACTATATAGATAGGTAGAGAGAAGACAACCAGATAGATACATGATAGATAGATAGAAGACAGACAGATAGATAGATAGATAGATTCCTTATATGAAGATTCTTGCATATAGTCAGAAGATGGAGCACAGTTAAAGCTCATTTGAGCTCATCAGTTTAGTTTCTTTCCTTCCAGCCATTTCCCAGTCTTCCATTAAAACCTGTTTTATAATAATAAATCTATTAGAGTACATTTGATAATCTTGAGATTATCAAAGGATTTGCTATTGATTTTCCTCCAAGCATGTGTGTTTTTTTATTTCTCATTGCTTTTCTGTTTATGATTCAACAGGGCAAGGGAAATTTTCTTCAAACATCTTGCCTTCTTGAGAAATATTCTCTCTGTATATGTTTCTTATTTCCCATTTTCCCTCCATTTTTAAGTAGAGCTTGTGCCAAAGAATCCCTATTTGCTTTTTTGTTTTTGTTTTTTGTTTATTTTTAACTGTTTTTCCCATCTCGATAAATAAGGACTGATAATTTTGTTTGTTGGTTTTTGTAATAGGGCAGAAACAGTGGATTATCAACTTTTCATCATCAATTCTTGTTTGATTTCAATTCAATTCAATTCTATACTGTCTGCTTATTGCCCTAATCCTGTGTTTGTTTATTACTTTGTTCTACATTGCAAAATACCAGTTTAATCTCTTGAGACTTTTCCCAAACATATTTAAATAACTCAGGATAATTAAGTTAAATATATAAGCAAGCAACTAGAAGTTCTAGTATGTAAGAAATATATATCAGGGGAGAAAAAAAAACTTTTTTGAAAACCAACTCCAGTATCCATTGGTAATTTAACTAAGAATGAGAAAGTTTGGAGGCTAGAAACAAGAATAATATTAGGATATTCTACAGGGAAATAATTAGTATCAAGAATCATGTTGCTTAGAAATATGATCTTTGCATTTTTAGCAAATTTATCAATGATAGTATTATTTGAACCAAATAGTATTTTCCACATTCCATTTATTAAAATATTATTTTAAAACTGCATTATTATTCAGGAAAAGTGAGAAATAAGCAAAAACAGGAAAAAAGAAAAAAATCACAAGATGAAATACTAGATGCTTGACTAAACAATGGTTGAATATAGTTGTGGAGACTATGTTGTAAATCTTAGACTCATAGGCAGTACAAGACATGCAGATTGTGATACAGATTAACCACTAAGTGTCTATGTAAATTCTAGGAAATAACACTTTTTTGAACCTTAATTTTCTCATCTGAAAAGTGAAAAGTAAATAGTAATTTTATTACAATCTATAGTGCCATCTATCTTGAAAAGTATGGAATTAAACAAAATTATTAAGTATATATTAAAGGCAAACATTTTGCTAGATGATGAAATTAATAAAAAAAATTCCCATGTCTACTAGTGACAAATTGCTAATAATCTAATGCAAGAAGAGAAGTCTTCTAAAAGTAACCAAGAAAGCTTTATATAAGTATGCAGATAGGCTTTGATACTCTACTACTAGTATAAAAAGTACTCTGAGACACCATTATGAGTTTGATGGTCGGATTTAAGGTGTGAACAGATACAACATTAAGGTTGAGATTGCGTTCTGTATTTGTGCAGAATTTATTTGGCCATCTCCCTATCATAAATTTTAGCATACTTTATATTTTTAATTTTATTCCCTCAAATTAATAAATCATCCCTCATGACTAACAAGGAAATAAAATTAGAAAAAAAAAGAGAGAAGAAAATCAGTGTCACGTTAGGACACTGTCTCAATTCAGGCATTATATGACAAATATCCAAAGACCAACTGATCCAAAGACCTTAGAAGTTATACAGCAGCTCTGCAAGACCTGGAGGAAAGCTTGTTAACTTAAAAATGCCACAGTTGTCCAGTAGCTGTATATGAAGTTAACCTATAGATGGCCTGATGAAGTATTCCCCAAAGTAATGATAGTATGTGGTCTCTTTTGTGTAAGTCCTATGGAATTTTTTTAAGTAATCTCCACACCCCACTTGGGGTTCAAACTCATGACCTCAAGATCAAGATCAAGATCAGTTCCACATACTGAACCACCTAGGCCCCCTCTGGAGCTTTTTGCCCTAGTTTTTATATAAATTCCTGTTAGTTAACATACAGGGCAATAGGGGGTGCCTAGGTGGCTCAGTTGGTTAAGTGTCTGACTTTGGCTCAGGTCATGATCTCATGGCTCGTGAGTTTGAGCCCCATGTTGGGCTCTGTGCTGACAGCTCAGAGCCTGGGGCCTGTTCAGATTCTGTATCTCCCTGTCTCTGACCTTCTTCTACTCATGCTGTGTCTCTCTCTGTCTCAAATAAATATTAAATTTTTTTTTAAAAACATACGGCGTAATATTAGTTTCAAGTGTAGAATTTAGTGATCCATCACTTACCTGCAACAACCAGTGATCATCACAACTAGTGACCTCCTTAATATCCATAACATATTTAACTTATCCCCTTGACCACCGCCCGTCCAGTAACCATCAATTTGTTCTCTATAGTGAAGATCTGTTTGTTGGCTTGCCTCTCTCTTTTTCTTCCCCCGTGTTCATTTGGTTTTGTTTCTTAAATTCCATATATGAGTGAAATTATATGGTATTAGTCTTTCTTTGGCTGACTTATTTCATTCAGAATAATACTCTCTAGCCCCATCCATGTCCTTGCAAATGACAAGATTTCATTCATTTTTATGGCTGAGAAGTATTCCATTTTATATATATATACCACGTCGCCTTTAACGATTCATCAGTTGATGGACATTTGGGCTCTTTTAATAAGTTTGGCTATTGATGATAATGCTGCTATAAACATTGGGATGCATGTGTCACTTCAAATTAGTATTTTTGTACCCTTTGAGTAAATACCTAGTAGTACAATTCCTGGATTATAGTGTAGTTTCTTTTTAACTTTTTTATTTTTATTTTTAAAATTTTTCACAAGTTTTTTAACGTTTATTTTTTATTTTTGAGAGATGGAGCACGAGTAGGGGAGGGGCAGAGAAAGAGAGAGAGACACACAGAATCTAAAGCAGGCTCCAGGCTCCAGGTTCCAGGCTCTGAGCTGTCAGCACAGAGTCTGATGCAGGGCTCGAACCCACCAGCCATGAGATCATGACCTGAGCCGAAGTCTGCCAGTTAACCAACTGAGCCACCCTGGCGCCCCTCTATTTTTAACTTTTCGAAAAACCTCCATGCTCTTTTCCAGAGTGGTTGTACCAGTTTCCATTCCCACCAACAACGTAGAAGTGATCCCCTTTGTTTGCATCCTTGCCAACATCAGTTATTTCCTGTATTGTCAATTTTAGCCATTCTGACAGGTGTGAGGTGATATTTCTTAGTAGTTTTGATTTGTATTTCTCTAATGATGAGTGATGTTGAGCATCTTTTCATGTGTCTGTTGGCCATCTGGATGCCTTCTTTGGAAAAATGTCTATTCATGTCTTCTATTTTTTAACTAGATTATTTGTTTTTTGGGTGTTGAGTTTTACAAGTTATTTTTTTTAATTATTTTTTTAATGTTTATTTTTGAGAGAGAGAGACAGAACACAAGTGGGGGAGAGGCAGTGAGAAAAAGGGAGACACAGAATCCGAAGCAGGTTCCAGGCTCTGAGCTGTCAGGACAGAGACCAATGCAGGGCTCGAACCCACGAACTCATAAGATCATGACCTGAGCCAAAGTCGAAGCGTAACCGAGTGAGCAAGCCACCCTCGGATGCCCCCTAGTTTTACAAGTTCTTTATATGTTTTGGACACTAACCCTTTATCAGATATGTCATTTGCAAATATCTTCTTCCATGGATTTTTTTTTAAACCAACAATCTGCCAACAACATATTTGAGACTAAAAATGTCACACAATAAACATGATATAATAGCAAACAAGAATTTTGCAAATCTCTGCCAAAATTCAGTTTTAGCTTGAAAATCTGGCACAAATTTTCTTCTCTGCTCTAGTACTTACTACTTTTTACACATTTTCTCCTTTCATTGTTCTTAGACAATACCATGCCATTGAATAAACTCCTCCCGGCCAGAATGGGCAAGCAAGTGTAACAACAGAAAACCAAGCATGGCTCCCAGTGCTGAGCAAAAGCCATTGTTGCTTCTCATTGCCTCAATGCATTAAAAAAAAAAATTAATGTTTTTTACCTCTAGGAGTTGGAAACATTACAAGACCCATTTAAATTGAACATTAAGTCTTAATCCCTAAGTTAAAATAAAATGCACAATTTGTTTAATTGTAGATATGCTATGAAACAATATGAGGCACGTTTACGAGCCGGAGGAAATGGGATAGGAGAAGGTGTATCTTTCTCCCTTCATTTGACTTCAACGTTATCATTTAAGCAAAACTTCTGAGAATAACAAGTCATTTTAAAGTAATTTAAGTACACCTCAAACTGAAAATTTAATATTTCCCTAAGCTCTCAATGATCCATTTCAAATTTTCTAACTCTATTAAGTCTATTAAAGAGAATCAAAGGACCAAGGCTAATTCCTATGTTCCTTGAAGAGGCTACAGGCACCATATGGAAACTGGGAAAGCAGGAGAGTGAGTATGATCACTGACACCAACCAAAGAAACTTGTTCATGGTTCGCAAAACTTTAGTATTAAAATTCCAGAAAGCGATTTTTGTGAGAAAGAACTAATAATAGTAATAAGATATATATAGATATATATATATATATATAGATATATATATATATATAGATATATATATACACACCTGTAGTCGCCATAAACTTGAAAGACATCAGTGTCAATGTTCTCTAAAGCTTGGACATAAGACATTTATCAAAGAATACTGTTTCTTTTTTTTTAATATGACATTTATTGTCAAATTGGTTTCCATACAACACCCAGTGCTCATCTCAACAAGTGCCCTCTTCAATGCCCATCACACATTTTCCCTTCCCTCCCACCCCCCATCAACCCTGTTTATTCTGTTTTTTAAGAGTCTCTTATGGTTTGCCTCCCTCCCTCTCTAACTTTCCTTTTTCCCCTTCATCTCCCCCATGGTCTTCTGTTAAGTTTCTCAGGATCCACATAAGAGTGAAAACATATGGTATCTGTCTTTCTCTGTATGACTTATTTCACTTAGCATAACACTCTCCAGTTCCATCCACTTTGCTACAAAAGGCCATATTTCATTCTTTCTCATTGCCAAGTAGTATTCCATTGTATATATACAGGAACATGAAAATATGCTCAATGTCACTCCTCATCAGGTAAATACAAATCAAAACCATACTGAGATATCACCTCACGCCAGTCAGAGTGGCTAAAATGAACAAATCAGGAGACTATAGATGCTGGAGAGGATGTGGAGAAATGAGAACCCTCTTGCACTGTTGGTGGGAATGCAAACTGGTGCAACGACTCTGGAAAACAGTGTGGAAGTTCCTCAAAGAATTAAAAATAGATCTACCCTATGACCCAGCAATAGCACTGCTAGGGATCTACCCAAGGGATACAGGAGTGCTGATGCTTAGGGGCACTTGTGCCCCAATGTTTATAGCAGCACTTTCAACAATAGACAAATTATGGAAAGAACCTAAATGTCCATCAACTGATGAATGGATGAGGAAATTGTGGTTTATATATACAAAAGAATACTGTTTCTTAAAACGGTTTTGATTCCTGGGCCCTACCCCTGACCTACCACATCCTGATAGGAAAGACATAATCTGTATATACAGTGTTTTAAAACATGTTTGTCAGGGGAGTTTTAAGTACCATAAAGTTTGAGACCTATAGTTTTACATTTTATAAATGAGGAGAAATTCAGAATATTGAAGCCACTTGCCTAAAGTGACACAATTAGGAATCAGCAAAAATGGGATTAAAGTGTTAAGTCCCCTTGAATAGAAGCCCGGAGCATTCCCACAGATATGGTTCAGTGTCAGGTGTAACTAGCCGTGGCCGGGTTGGCTGTCCTTCCTGGAAAGCTCAGATGTACTCCCCTAATGAGAAAGGGCTCACTGTAGTCACCAGTCTATCCTTAGCTCTCACGGTCATGTGAGAGCTCTCTCACAAACACGGTTTGTTTAGTGTTGTTGTTTTTTTTTTTTACTTCTTCCTCAAGGATGTTTCCTTCATATTGAAGGATATGCATACCTCAATAAATGCATGTATTTCTTTGCTTCTTTGTTTTCCCAAGTGAGGGGGAAACAGAATAGCTGACTGATCTTGAGAGAAGACAACCATGATCATTTTAATTAAAACAGGGATTGATTTGTCCTTTCTGTTCAGAACCAGAAGCAACTATTTTCCACTGAGACATCTGAGGAGCTCCTATCAGCTTTCATAAGGTCTCTGATGGCCATAGAGTCCCAGAATTGAGAGTCTTTTTTTTCTTTAACATTTACCTATTTCTTTTCTCCTTCAACAATGCTTTGGTGTCTGAAAACATCCCTTAGTGCTGTATTTTCTTTGTGTCATTCACTAGTACATTCTGTTATTATAGCCTCTCCAAATACCCTCCAAAGAGTAACATGGAATATAGGAAAATATAAATAGATAAAATATTAGCTGGTATAACCACTCAAAACAACCACTTAAAATTATATTAGAAAACACCGATCATAGAAAATAATGTGAAACTAACATTTAGCAAATGCCTACCATGTGACAGGAGCTGGGCATATTGATCTCATTTACAACCCCCCTTTCCAGTGGCCTATTGAAAGTATCTACTCACATACTTAAAAGATAAACTGAGGTTTAGTTACCTAGCAAAAAAAAAAAAAAAGGAAAAAAAAAGCATTTGAACCCAGATTTTTTTCTGCTTTCCAAATCCTTACTCTTTCACTATATGTATACCATTGAGGGTTTTTTTTTTTAATTTTTAAAATGTCTTTTTGAGAGCCAGAGGGAGCATGTATGTTGGGTTGGGGGTAGGCAGAGGGAGAGGGAGAAAAAGCATCCATAGCAGGTTCCACCCTCAGCGAAGAGCCAGATGCAGGGCTAGATGCCATTCACTTACTACTATGAGTTACCACAGAGCAAGTGGAATTATAAGAAAAGGTTTTCATTCACATCCTCCCTGCCTAGATTCTCTATGATCCCTGTTTCTTTATGAAGAGCAGACCTGCAGATCCCTTACCTTGTAGAGAGATGCAAGCCGTGCCTTGTGATTATCATAAGGAGGAGGTAAAAAGACCCCAGGGACAGACACCCTGTGTTCAACTCCCAGCACTGACATTGGTAATATGAGGCTTTACACACATTTCCTAATCTCTCTAAGCATCTGTTTTCCCATACCGCACCCTGGGGTTGTTGTGAGGCACAAAGGAGATAGTTTGTGTAAATTAAATTGCTTAATAGAATAAAGACTCGGCACGCAGCAGTTATAGTTTTATTAATACAGTTATTATTATAGTTAGCATCAGCTATGGAACCCTAGGCAAATTGCTTAACCTCTCTGAGCTTGAGTTGCATCTTAGAAAAATTAAATAACATATCTGTCATGGCAGTGTGTTGATAAGAGGGAAATAAATTAGACAACTTACATAAGATATCTAGCAAAATACCCGGGAAAGAGCAGACACTTAATAAATGCTACTTTTTCCCTATGTTCCAGGTGTCTTGTGGTTCCTCCCTCTACCCCATTATGTGTTTTGTATTAATTTAAAGGTTGATCTGAATATGTTGCTCTGTCATGCTCGATACAAAACAAGCAGGCCAGGTACAACCCTGCCCAAGAGTAACTACCCTCACTACAAACTTGATTCTGGTTCTGAAAGCATTAGTTAAGTGATTAAAAAAAAATGATTCTCCTAGAATCCCTCAATCTCACAAGAGAACACAATTTACGTGTAGTTGTGTAACAAAGAGCCTGGAGTCACCCCCTTACCCACTGTTGAAGTAACGTAGTCTAAAAACTAGTCTATCATCTCTACCAACAAACCTACAATTTAGGGAGTTTATTAGAACTTCGACCTCTTTAAAATGTAAATATATAAGGGCAGGGGAATGTGGAACACCTATTATTGAACATTGTACCAGAAGATAAACATATCTTTTCTAGTACAGCGTTCAATAATTATTATTGAACCTATTATTATTATTATTATTATTATTATTATTATTATTATTAGATGTTCCACTATTACTGTGTCTGAAATACTGATCAACAGACCCTCTGCATCAGAATCACTCTTGGGACATGCGATGTTGGGGAGGGTGGGGGGTGGGTGTGTCAAAGTGACAATTTCTGATGATCACATATTTCTTTCATTTGGAATTGTCTGAGAAATTGCCTGTATAATCCACATATTTCAAACCATTTAGGATGACTTATGCTCATTTACACTTAGGAGCAATTGATTGTTTTTTTTTAACCTTGTCTGCACATCTGTTCTCCTAGAAAAATATAAAAAATATATATATACTATGCCTGGACTCTACCCATGACAATTCTGATTTAGTTGTTCTGGAATTGCTGCTGGACATCAATGTATGGTAAAAAGCAAGCAGGCAAACAGAAACAGGTGATATCACTGTATAGCCAGACATACAGAGTACCGAGCAGCCTTGCAAACACATTCAACGCAATCTTTACCAGTGCCTTCCTTCTTACATCCGGCTCATTTCACTCAGTTTCATTGCTGCCTTGTCCCATAAGCGACTTTGATCCTGCAGCCTCTGAATTTTGAATATTCCTGACACTAGAAGCTGTAGCTTTTTGGAAATAGAGACAGAAAAGCCACACAGCTTACTGGGGCATGGTTAGAGAGAGTAATTCCAGATGGGGCTGATAGGGTACAGGTTTCTGAAACTGAATGAAGTTAAAACTGTCACCAGCAAGAACTCTCCTCCCAGATCCCCCTTCTTCACAGGAATGTTAGCCTTATCTTTTAGAAGTACATAAAGGAAGTACCCTGGCTGGCCTAATCCAGTTTTAGCTCAAGGACGGACTCCCACCTGCGCAGGTGGACCATACAGTGTCAGTTACCTCTACCTCATTATAAAGTTAAAAATTCCACCCAAGGAGAAACACACACTTCATTAACATACATAGGATGCATGTATAGGCATGTTTTCTAAGTACAGCTGCACAACCTTTTGCCTGCCTTTGCATGCAATGACAAAACTCCCCTTTCTGAATATTTATTCTAACCTTAAATAAAAGAAACTCACTCACCCCCACTCAGAGAGTCACATCTTGAAAGTTATTCCCCATGATCTTATTTGCTGCAAAGAGTTTCCTTTGTGTGACAACTCCACCTGGTGTAGTCACTATCTGTAACTTACCAAGGAGCGAACTCACATTAGTTCACTTACAAAATAAGCCAGAGTAGAATCCGGGAATGTAGTGCTGGGAGAAGAGACACAGTAGAGGGGAGGGCACCTGACAGAAACAGAAGATGAATGAATTGGGGAGATATTGAGGTTCTGAACAGATATCATCACCCTTTCTACATGCGGCAGAGATTGAAAGTCATTTAAGATTGCCCGAGTAGAGAGCAAATTCTAGGTGTGCCTTATCAGCATCCTACCTGATGGTCTCACACATTTTTGGAAAATGTTGGAAAATGAGGACAAAACACAAACACATCTTCCCTAAATAATAACAAGTACCTAATTTGTGGACCCCACTGCCAATTTAAAATATGGGGACATCCTGAATAAAAAGTAAAAACGTACGGTTAAATGTGCTAAATATAAAGCTTGTTCCTTTTGTCTATGGTCCGCTTCTCTCAACTTTAATGGCAACTTTTGTTTTTGTTTTGTTTTTGTTTTTTGATGAGTCTTAATTTTTTTTGCATGTAGAGATACCCACATGCAAGTATAAGACATAATCCACAGTGATCCCGTGTATCTTTTACCCACTATCCTTCAACAGTAGCATCTGGTAAAACTACGTCTTGTAAAACTCTATCACAACAAGGATATTAAATTGATATGAAGTACAGAGCATCGCCATGCTCGTCATAAGGACCCCTCATCTTGGCCTTTTACAGTCATTTGTACTTCCTTCCCAAACCCACCCTTCCTACCACTTAACCCCTGGCAACCATTAACTGTTACCCTAGGTCTATAATTTTATCATTTCATGAATGTTATGTAAATTGAATCAGAAAACATAATCTCTTAGGAGTAGCTTTTTAAAAATTTCATTCAGCACAATTCTCAAGAGACCCATTCTAGTTACATATCGGTAGCTCATTCCTATTTCATGTTCAGCGGGATTCCAGGTATGGATGTACCAGTTTGTTTAACCATTTACCCATTGAAGAACAGCTGGGCTGTTTCCAGTTTCTGGCAACATGAATAGAATTGCTGTGAACATCCGTGGACAGGTTTTTGTGTGAGCCTAAGTCTTCATTTTTCTGGGTTAAATGCCCAGGAGTTTGACTGATCATATGGCAATTACACATGTAGTTTGTAAAGAAACTACAAGCCTGTTTTCCAAAGTTTATGTATCATTTTATATTCCTATCAACATTGTATATATGATCATAATTTGTCCTATTCTTGGAAGTACTTGCTGTTTTTGTTTTTGTTTGCCTTTTAGCCATTGGGATAGGTGTGCAGTCATCTATCACTGTGGTTTTATTTTGCATTTCATCAGTGACTAAAGATATTAAATATAATTTTATGTGCTTATTTGCCATCTCTGTATTTAGTGAAAGCACTGTACTTGTCATTGCCCATTTTAAAACTGGATGGTTTCTATTTTTACTGCCGAGTTTTGAGAGTTTTGCATGTATGCTAAATAGTCATCTTTAATCAGATATATGGTTTGCAAATGTTTTCTCTCAAATTTAGCCTGTCTTTTTCATCCTCTTTTAGCAAGGTCTTTCAGAGAACAAAAGTTTCTAATATCAATTTATTAAATTGGTGTTTATTTATTATCAGTTGTCTGGTTATGGATTGTGCTTTTGGTGTCAGCGTATAAACTTTGAATAATCTAAATCCCACATGTGCTTTCTTGTTCTTGTTATGATGAGTAATTTCTTTTTTCCTGAACAGTGACATTTTGGCTATTACATTATGAGACTTTGGGTCTAATTTAAGTATTCTGTTTTAGCAGGCTTCTTCTCATGCTGTCCTGGTAGGGGAGAAAGGGACTGCCACCTCATTACTTCTGGGTGGGAGTAAAAGTTCAAGTTCCTCAATTGGTCCCTGTTGACACCTGATTTGGGAAGCCCTTCCCAAATCAGGTAGGAGTACAGCCAGTTCAGGCTCTCAGCTGGGTCGCTGCTGATGTCACCCTGAAGGGGGGGGGGTAGGACTGCCTAGACATCACTGCCCATGTGGGCTGCATTTGATGCCAGGGAGGGGGTGGCCTTGTCATCATCAGGAGGCTTGAAGGTCCTGAATCTGCAGTTAGGCCACCTTTGACATCGCCACAGCTGAGAGCGGAGGAGTGCTTCATTATTCTCAGAGTGGGTGGAAGTTTAGGCTCCTCTTGTAAAGTTCCTTGACCTGAATGGTGTGGGGCTCAGTTTTTTGCTTTGGCGTTTGGCTGGGATAGAGAGATTATAGTCTAAAATGTTTTGTCTTGCAAGGCTACTATTTTTCTGTTGTTTTGAACAGAAAGAGCTGTTTGTTTGTTGCCTTGTTATGTTTTTTTCTGCAACTTTAGGTTGCTGGCTTTTTTCCACTCTAAGCTTTGGAGATATATTTATGATATAATGAAACCCCAGGAAACTTACCCACTATGTCATTCCTGTGGTCTCTAACTCTTCTGCCTTTTCTCTCCATATTTCAGCCTTCTATGTTTGCTTTCTATATAATGTCTCGGTATTTAAAATGTACTCAGTGGGAGGAATAAGGAAAGCACTTCTCTATTCCTTCCTGCTTCTCATGTTTTTTTTTTAAAGCTATTTAAGATTGGTTTAATTAAATAAAAGTTATGATCTAAATTATTAGCATCAACTTCACTGTTTATTTTGGCCATTCCAGTTGTACATGCAAATGTAAGAACATTTAACTTGCATGCAGATCATCAAGGTTAGATATATTTTGCAGCTTATACATATGTGTGTATCTAATTCCTAATGGAATGAAATACTGGACAAAACTAAATCAACTGTTTTTACTTTCGTTTAGCTATCGACATATGAACATTCTGCCAATATGCTCTACGTTTGGCTTACTGGTGAGTAAGGAATGATTGAAACAAAATGGTCCCCTGGGTGGTTTTCCCTTTCCCTTTTGTTTCTGGAACATCATTTGCAGCCTAAGTGATTGGCTGATACAAGGTGTAATGCATAAGAAAGGCAGGATTGCTCGGTTGTTTGTGTTTCTTAAAACAGAATTACTTTCTTTTTGTTTTTGATGCACATATTCTAGTTTAAATGCAAAGTGTGACCTCTTAGGTTGTCTGTGCCCCTTCTTAGCAGTTATTCTAGACATAACATACTTATCTTGCATTGGCTTTAGTTCTAGCTGAACTTGCATGCAGCCTGGCTCAATCAGAATTTTAGTGCATGGATGATAAGCAAGGGTGCATATTACAAGGTTTCTCCCACCACAAATGTTTCATTATGTCATTACATTTCTCCTATAAGACAAAATAAAATCATAATTTTTGAGATAGTGACTGCAGACGCACTTACCCTTCTGAGCAAGAGCCCGGTGCAAAAGTATAGTTTGCATGCACATCAGCTGTCTTTGTCCCTAAAATCAATGTTCTGGACCTGTCACTCCATTATACACCCACTTTGACAAACCTCTGTGGTCTCCATAATTAGCCCATATTCCTTAGCCTCCATTTAAGGTCTTCCACGAACTAGTCAGCTTTTCTTTTTCCTAGGATGTCTCATTATACACTCTCGTGTACTGTGTACCCTAGCCATGCTGAATGTGATCCTGAAATTTCCCACTCCGCACATTTGCTCACACTGTCAAAGACATACATAGCAACCTTTCAAAGTACAGCACCAACGTCCCCTCTTATTTGAAGTTGTCTTTCCCTTCCTTTTGACTCATAAAGTAAATTACACTTTCTTTAACCAGTGAAATAGTTTATGTTTACTTTTTGTTAACCTTGTTATGTTCTACCTTGTATCATTGATATAATTACGTAAGTATCTGAAATTTGATGGTGAGATGTCTGATCCATTCATCTTTTTTAAAATCTTTGGCGACCGGCTTGAGACAAAGAAACTGAATGGTTAATTTACTTTTGTTCTCTGCTTCATTTCTTTAGATACAACCCAATTTCTTTTCAAGCATCAACAGTTTTAGCAGACTCTTTCAAATTTGTGAACTCTACTGAAGCTCTCATTCTGAATCTATTCAATATCATCATTTTTCCTTCTTTCTCAAGTTCAAGCAGATTGTTACTATAACCTTGAATCTCCTAAAGTCCTAGGATTAAAACTGTCACATTTCTTTTATGTGAAAAAAGCAGGGTTCAGCTTCACATTTTAAAAGTTTCTATCATTTTAAGTAAAAAAATCTCTCTCTTTTTTGTATGACAAAATATAATGTCTCTATAATATAGGTTGTATTTACTTTCAGAGAGAAAACTACAAAATCATATCCCACTTTCCTTATATTTCAACAGCTTTCATACAGTGGATGTAGGAACAGGTTACTGAGCCCTCTTGTCACCTACTTAACTGAAAGGTCACATTCACAAAGCTCTAAAAGCCAGGCTACACTTTCTAAAGGAATGCTTGCATACTTCACATCCAAAAAGCATTTGCATTCCGATGCTTGAAAGTAAAATGTTTAAGTAGTTCATATTATGTACGAATAGAAAGCTTCATGGTGGCATGGATTAGTATTGTGCAGATATTTATGTCACAGTTTCACATTGAGTGCCATTCAACCCCTTTTAAACTTAATCTTATGTATTTGGAGTCAAACACGGTAGTACTTGGGTTTTCTTCCCATGCTGGATTCAACTCTCATTGTTTCCATTGTGATCACACTATAAAGACTTGAGAAAAGAAAAATAGAAAAATAATGAACAAAAAAATAGAATTAGTTTCAACAATTAGATATATATGGTTGATGGAAAATATGATACAATTACAACATTGCAAACAAAAATAAAGCCAAAGTATATATTCTTTTTTTTTTTTTAACGTTTATTTATTTTTGGGACAGAGAGAGACAGAGCATGAACGGGGGAGGGGCAGAGAGAGAGGGAGACACAGAATCGGAAACAGGCTCCAGGCTCCGAGCCCAGAGCCTGACGCGGGGCTCGAACTCACGGACCGCGAGATCGTGACCTGGCTGAAGTCGGACGCTTAATCGACTGCGCCACCCAGGCGCCCCCAAAGTATATATTCTATATATCAGAAACATCAAATAGGGTGAATTGTAAAATTCTTAACTTTGAAATTAAATTATATAATTTCTATTCAAACTTGAACCACTGGTGTTCAATGAAATTATATTCCAAATGACATTATTGCATTATTTGGATAAATTAATTTTATCCCAAAGTCCTCTATTCTTTTGTCATTTCATAATCTCCAAAATGCAAAAGACAAAGTGTTTACATATAAATATGTATTTATATGTAAATCACATATATTTATATATAATATGTAATTTGTAAATAAATATTTATGTATATATATATATATATTTTATATTCTATTAAAAAGACAAATATTTCCTTAAGGGTAGAATACTTTGTATGATTTTATGGAAATATACATAAGGGATTACACTCATGCTTATGTTTCACTAACAAAAATAATCTGTGACTTACAATGTATTCCCTTTAATGAATCTTAAAGAAAAAAAATAGCAACATTTCTCAACTTTTCCAAGTGAGAGTATGATATGACCAGTGAGTGGAAATATCCCTATTGTCTTGGCAAGCCTAGTCATACAGTAAAAATATTTGTTGCAGACTTATGCAGACTGGCACAATACATTGAGATTTCCCAAATTTGCTAGTTCTCATCCCATGCATAAAAAAGCATTCATTTTTATAATGATAAAATTAATTCAAAAGAACAAATGCATTAGCTATGTGCACTATTTTCATTCATGCACAGTTATATTGCCAAGTATAAATTAATAGCATGCTTTCTTCTTTAATTTAGTGATCTACTATTTAAACACTTTTTAATTTTTTTAAAAAAGGAGTGGGTCATATCCCCAGCAAATACATGTGTGCACAAATGCACAATTATAGGAAACTCATGGACCCCTAGAAGATTGTTGTCCCCATCCCCAACAAGGAAATGTGATGAAAATTTGATACTAGGATTTTTGGCAGAATCAAACATATAGATCTCTCCTTCCAGGAGTTGTGAAACAACAACTCTCACTGATTAATAATGTAAATGAGGTTGGAATAAATAGATCTACTCCAAAAAAGACCATTATGCAGGGGTGCCTGGGTGGCTTAGTTGGTTAAGCATCCGACTTTGGCTCAGGTCACGATCTCATGGTTCGTGGGTTTGAGCCCCACATCAGGCTCTGTGCTGACAGCTCAGAGCCTGGAGCCTGCTTCGGATTCAGTGTTTCTCTCTCTGACCCTCCCCACCCACTCTCTGTCTTTCCCTCTCTCAAAAATAAATAAACATTTAAAAAAATGAATTTAAAAAGACCATCATGTAATTCTCTCTCTCTATGGAACATTGTTTCATTTACAGTCCCCAGGCCCACGTGGTTATTTTGCAACTTAACGAGTGCAAAGGAGGAACTGAATTTTAAATTTCATTTAATTTTAATGAATTTAAATTAAAAACTGGTACTATATTTGTTGGACAAACTCAAGCACCTTTGCAGCAACTTAGATCTCTAAATTGCCTTTTTGAACTTTAAATTTAATGAAACTTAAATACAGATCAATTATATAGATACAAATTTAACATTTAGGTTGAAATGCTGTTAATCTAACATAAACACTGGATTTAATGACTCAGAGAAAAAATTTAAGCAATCTAATTAATAACTTTTATTTATTTTTACTTTTTAAAGTAGTGTCTATAGACAATGTGGTGCTCAAACTCACGATCTTGAGATTAAGAGTGACTCAGATGCTCTATCGACTGAGCCAGCCAGGTGCCCCTCATTAATAATTTTTATCTTGACCATAGGCTGAAATGATAATATTTTCAATATGAGTTAAAAAAAAGTTTAACATCAAATTACTTTCAGCTATTTAGGTTTTTTCTCAGACACTTGGCTACTAATAAATTTGAAGTTACAGTTGTGTGTATCATTTATTTCTCCTGGATAGTGTTCTTCTAAGGAAAGACAAATGTAAATGATACTTGTATATCTGATTCTAAGGATGTTTGGATTTGATTACTAACTTTGAAGATGTGTGTGTCCTTAGTTTTCCTCTTTTCCTTAAGTATCTCCATATGGCAGGGGGTTGCACTGGTGTGAGGGATGAAGGTTGGCATCAACACAGATTGAGATTTCGTAGTTAGAATACCAATTACTACCATTCATGGAGTTTAGGAATACTTTGTTTTGTATGATCTAATCTTATCCTTAATAGAACACAGTGGGGAGAAAGTATCACTATTACCTTTGTATAGATGAGAAGAGTGAGTCTCAGAAATGTTAATGATATGCCCTAGGACAAATGGCAATTACGTGATGTCCTAGAATCCATTTGGGACCCTTAGTTACCCCTCACATGTTGATTATTAAAGTGACCTCACACCTCCCCAACTCCATCCTCCTTATTTTGAGTGCTCCAAATTCCTAAGTATAAGGGAATTCAAATAAAACTGATGGCTAAGTGTTAGGGTTTTGTTGTGGGCTGCTGGTGTTTGACTATGAATTACTGGATTGTTCCTTATAGGCAAATACCCATATTTTGAGCCTCTCTCTGAGTTAATTTCTTTTTGTTTTTTGTAAACTGTGATTAAAGAACACATCACATTAAATCTCCTCTCTTAATAAATGTTTAAGTGTAGAATGCAATACTGTTAACTCTATGCACGGTGCCGTACAGCAGATCTCTAGACTTTTGCATCTTGTGTGACTGAACCTCTGGCTTTACTGAATAGCAACTCCCCATCCCTCTTCCCTGCAGCTCCTGGCAACCACCATTCTACCTGCTGCTTCCATGAGCTTGATTACTTTAGATACACCATTTAGGTGCAGTCATGCAGTATTTGGACTTCTGTGACTGACTTATTTCACCTATAGAACTATGTCTTAAGTTTCATCCACGTTGTAACATATGAAAGAATTCCTTTTTAAAGTTGGGATAATAGTAGTGCACACACTCTAGATTAATTGTGAATGCCACATGAAAAACCCTGCAATATATGAAAAGGTCATTTTATCTTAGTTTTGAAGACTTTTAATAGTAACTTTTATGTACTGTGGAAAACAACTACGAAACAGCTTTGCATGTGGCGAAAAAGAAGGCGCATTCCCAGAATCAAGAGAGTGTGCCTTCAGCCTTTGACAAAAGCAGGCAAAGATCTGAAGTCTTTCATTGCTTGAATAAACTTTAGATAGGCTTCTTTCTGATTCTAGGCGCCTGACTTCCTTTTTCTTAAAGCATTTACTTTCGAAAACTTATAATTGTAAATTCTTTCCCTGTCCCTTTGAGATGTAATGTAAAACTTTTTAAAAGGCCCTTGCCTATTTTAAGACTCAGGGATATCTTTGTTAAGGACCCGAGAGCCATCCTTTTGAAATATAGTCGTCAAGCAAGATATCACCCTATCTCAGAGGCAACGTGGGAGAGTAGAAACCTAACTTGGATCGGCACCAATTAGCAAACACAGATGGCTTAATCGCAGAGCAAAACATTTGCAAACTTAAGAATAACTCAATATGTTCCACACGTTCCAGTGACAGACGGTTCCCAAAGTCCTCTAGCACTTTTCCACTAGCTCAGCCTCTTTAACTGTATTTCAGCTCAGCTGAATTCAGACTTCAGTTCTGGCCTGTGCTGCCTATTGTAATGGCCTTGAATAAAGTATCCTTTGCCAGTTTCACATTGCCTAGTACAATTTTTGCCTTAATAAAACAAGATATGTTAGTATATAAACATTCTTATAAAAATGATCACTATGAGGAGCGCCTGGGTGGCTTAGTCAGTTAAGTGTCCAACTTTGGCTCAGGTCATGATCTCATGGTTTCTGAGTTCGAGCCCTGCATTGGGCTCTGTGCTGACAGCTCAGAGCCTGGAGTCTGCTTTGGATTCTGTGTGTGTCTCTCTCTGCCCTTCCCCTGCTCACACTCTATCTCAGTCTCTCAAAAATACATAAACATTAAAAAAAATTTTAAATGATAACTATAATGAAATTAAAAATCAAAGGCCATTATTAAGGGAAAAAAACTATTAAAAATAATTCCGAGCAAAACCTCAGGGGAACTAGAGAAGCTAAAGGACGTTATTTCAGTTTTCACACAAATTTCTTGGTTTGGGGTTGAAAAATAAATAAATGAAAGATACTCCTCCTAGCCTCTTTCTAAGTTAACTTAATTATAGACTCTAAACAGGCACTAAATCTCAGCCTTATTCCATTTTTTTTATAATTTCCTTCCTTCTACAAGGCCCCTGCTTTTTTATCTCACATTGTGTCTGCCCCCTAAATTCATGGAACATTAAATTGGAAATAAGAGTTTCTTCCCTAATCATTATGAATTTTCAACATTTTTGGAGTTGGCCTTTCATTAAAACAACAAATAAACCCAGGCACTGAAACACTGATGTTGAGGATACAAAAATGAGCAAGAGTTGCCTTTGTGTTTGATGTCCACACTCCAATTATTTACAGGACTAACTATAGTACAAAGAAGCTTTGGATTATAAAAAGGGGTCTAAGTATGTTTGTATTTCGAATGAAGCAATACATATCAAGTCTATTTGGGACAGAGCAAAACAAATGCATGTTTTCATTTAAGGAGAGATGAAATTTGGGATGATTATGTAAAGAATGAGCAAGGACAGTCCAGCGAAAGAAACAGGATAAGCGAAGACATGCCACTGTTGTCAAAGTGAATTACGAATAAGGTCAGCCAGTTTGATCGGTACTATAGGGTAAAATACGGTATTCATGAAACATAATGCTATGAGGATTAGCAGGGAGTTCAAAAATTGAACTACACAGTGTGTACTTAGTTGAAAAACCACGGGAGCCCTTAGAGTTTTGAGAGAAGGATATGACATGATGAGAGCCCTTATCAAAATGATTTAGTGATAAAGAATATTTAAAAAAAAAAAACTCGTTACTACCCAACTTCAATGCTTAATATAAACCTACAGTAACCACAACATTGTGATCGTGAAGAATAGACCAATGGAACAAAATAGAGAGCTGAAAAATAGACTCACTTACATGTAGTCAACTGATCTTTGACAAAGAATGAAAGGAATACGATGGAAAAAAGATAGTCTTTAAATAAATGGTGCAGGAACAAGTGAACATTCAATGTAATAAACAAACCAACAGATAAATAAGCAAATCAGGGCAAAGACCCTATACCCTTTAATAAAACTAAATCAAAATAAATCATAGACCTAAATGTAAAACTCAAAACTATAAAACTCATAGAATATAGCACAGGAGAAAATCGAGATGGCCTTGCCTATGGTGATGACATTTAGATGTAACACCAAAGTCATGATGCATGAAATAAATAGTTGATGAACTGGAATTTATTAAAATTAAAATCTTCTGTTCTGCAAAATGCATCATCAAGAGTACAAGAAGATAAGCTACAGACTGGGAGTAAATATTTGTAAAAGACACATCTGATAAAGGACTGTTATCCAAAATACACATGGAACGTTTAAAACTCAACAATAAGAAAATAAACAACTAGATTGAAAAAAAATGGGCTAAAGGCTTCCACAGACATCTCATCAAAGAAGATACATAGATGACAAAAAGCATATGAAAAGACATTTAGCATTATATGTTATTAGGGAATTGCAAACTAAAACAATGAAGTATCACTACATATCTATTAGAATGGCTCAAAATCCAAAACACTGACAACAGCGATTGCTAGCAAGGATGTGGAGGAACAGGAATTCTCATTTGTGGCTGGTGAGACTGAAAAATGGTGCAGCCACTGAGGAAGACAGTTCTGCATTTTCTTACATATCTAAATGTATTCTTAGCATACGATTACACAACAGTCATGCTCACTGGCATTTACTTTAGAGTAGATACTCAAATACTACTCAAAAGTTGAAAGTTAGATGTACACAAAACACTGCTCATAAATGTTTATAGCAACCTTACTGATAACCTTATAGCAACCTTACTGATAATCGCCCAAAGCTGGAAGCTACCAACTTGTCCTTTAGTAGGTGAATGGATAAATAAATTGTAGTAGGTCCAGATTATAAAATGTTATCCAGTACTAAAAAGAAGTGGCCTATCGAGCCATGAAAAGACATGGAGGAAATGTAAATACAAAAAAGTAAGTGAAAGCCAGCCAATCTGAAAAATATGCGTACTGGATGATTCTAACTATATGACATTCCAGAAAAGGCAAAACTATGGAGACGATAAAAAGACCAGTGGTTGCCAGTGGTTATGGAGGAGGGAAGGATGAATAGGCAGAGCACAGAGGATTTTTAAGGCAATGAAACTATCCTGTGTAAAATTACAGTTGTAAATACAGGTCATGTCGACATGCATTTGTTAAAACCCATAGAATACACAACACCAAAAATGAACCCTAATGAAAACCATAGACTTTGGGTAATAATGACGTGTCAGGTAGGTTCATCAATTGTAACGAATGTATCCCTGCAGTATGGGATGTTGATAGTGGAGGAGGTTGTGCATATGTGGGGATAGAGAGTATATATATGGGTGCTGTGTACTTTCAGCTCATTTTATGTAAACCTAAAACTGTTCTACTAAAGACAAACAAAAATCAGATGGCATAGCAAAGGAGGAAGTGAAGTGGCAATGGCAATGAAGTAAAGTCTATAGAACTTGAGAACCAATCGTATGCTGGAAAAAAATAGAAACTGTACAGTGTAGAGAATTTAACAGAAATGGAAAAGGCAATGGAAGAAAGGATGTAGAAAGAGGATAATTTTAGTTTGGACAAAGACAATTCAAAACTTTTGGATGCCTACCAGAGATAAACTAGGAAAGAGCTGTAGAAAACAAAACATTAGCAAGAGTCAAAAACACCCATTTACTTTAACTAAAATCTAATGAGTGCCCAAACCTCTTTTTTTCCCCTTACTTCAGGTGATCCCAGAGAACAAAGAACTCAGGAGGGTTAAGTACACACTAGCACTCTCCAGTTTCCCCAAGTCTTCCAACCAAAGACCAATAGATACCCAAAGGGTAAATTAAAGAAAGGAATTAAATCATAGTAACAGCAAGGGGGCAATTTTATTGTGTTTTGTTTCTTCTGTATAGGAGACTTGAAAAAACAATTCCAATTCTTCTCTATAAATTTTATTTATCACTTAATAGTATTGTAATAGCATTAAAATAAAATGGAAATTAAACATCTATTAGTATAGCAATAGTAGCCTTTATTTATTAGTGGTGCGATCCAGTCTTTGGCTACATCCATTTGCATGCAAATTATTCACTTTCTATATACACTGGTTTTAAGTATTCTTCATATCAGGTAGTCCTCCGCTTTCCATAAAGGTATGTCCAAAGACCCCAGTGAATGCCTGAAACAGCAGTTAGTATCAAGCACTATATTTATTGCTTCTTCTTATACATGCCTACCTATGATAAAGTTTAATTTATAAATTAGGCAGAATAAGAGACTAACAACAACAATAATAAAATTGAGTAGTTATAACAATATACTGTAATAAAAGTTATGTGAGGTAGTCTCTTTCTCCCTCAAATATCTTACTGGACTGTACTCACACTTCTTGTGATGATGTGAGATGATAAAATGCCTAAGTAATGAGATGAAGTGAGGTGAATAACATAGGCATTGCACTATAGCATTAGGCTACCACTGACATTCTGAGTATATGAGAATCTTACAGATTAGAGTCCACATAGGATTAATATATTCTTAGTCTTTAACTAATGTCCTTTCCTCCCCATGCTTATTCAGGATACTACATTACATTTGTTAGTCATGTCTTCTTAGAATTTTTATAGACTTTTTGTTTTTGATAGCCTGGATAGTTTTGAGATCTCTTTGGCCAGGTATTTTATAGAATGCCCCTTAAATGGAGATTGACTTACATATTTTTTTCCATAAGATTGAAGTTATGGGTTTTGGGAAAGAAGAATACAGAAGTGCTATCGTCATCATATTATAACAAGGGCAAGTACTATTAACATGACATCATTGTTAATTTTGATCACCTGGCCATGAGGGTGTGTTTTTCAAGTTTCTCCATGGTAAAGTTAGTCGTTTTACCCCTTCCCATACCTTTCTCTTTCAAAGGAAGTCACTTTGTGTGTCCCACATTTAAAGAGTGAGGGGTTTTGCTCCAACTTCTTAAATGTTGAATACCAACATAAATTATTTGGATTTTGCTTGTAAAGATTTGTCTCTTCTCCATAATTTATATATTCATTCAATTATTCGTTTATATTAGTATTGACTCGTGGAAATTTATTTTATACATTAGGTTATAATCCAATAAATAAAATAGTGTGGGATACATAGATCTTTTTCACCTTACTGACATGGAGAAATCCACTTCTAGTAATGTTTATACATATACACAGGGGCACAAACATTAAATGGATACATTCTTTATTCCATCACTTCACACTCATTAGCTACACACTTTGAACCACTGTTTCCAATTTTGCTTTAGCTTCTCTACTAGAAAGCAAAAGCCTTGATTGTGAGTTTTTCTAACCAGATCCTGTGATCAACACATTCTTGTATCAAATATATATATGATAATAGTTTTGAATCTTTCATTGTGTTACTTATTTCTTCATTCAAGAATTTGCCCTGCTTCTTAGTTCTGAAAGAACTAAGAGGGAAAGAGAGAGAAGATCCTAAGCAGGCTACACACTCTGCATAGAGCCCACTACCTCGGGATCATGACGTGGGCCGAAATCATGAGTTAGATGCTCAACCTACTGAACCACCCAGGCGCCCCTCTGTCTTGCTTCTGTTCATAAAATTGTGTATATTGATCTTGGTAACAGTCTCCTAATGATTCTTCCAACTCATAGATTTGCAATTTTCTTCTTTTTGTACTTATTTCTGCTTATCTGCACAATCAGTGGTTGTTGCTGATTCAAATCTTGGCTCTGCTATTTGTCAGGTCTGCACTGAGATAAATTACATAATCTCTCTAACCTAGGGGGTATGTATGGTTTGTTTGTTCCTTAAAATTTTGTGAGGATCAACAATCACAATTTGTATTTTTAACACAATTACTGTCAGATGTTAAGATGTTCATTGTTATTACTGTTACTGTTTTTCATGACATTATTTTTCTTATAACGTTTTTTACAACGTTATTATTAATCCAACTTTAGGATTCCACTTTGCTCATAATTGAACAGTCTTGTTCTCCTCAATGGACCTGACCTTGTTAACAGTGAAGCAGAATAAGAGAGTGACTTAACCATCCCTAACATCCTTGCAACATGGCCTTATTTAATGAGTAATACAATAATGAAAGAAATACATACAGTGTAACCTACCATGTTACCTGTTATCTGCACAGACAACAATGAATTGTTAGTTGAGGAAATTATACGGAATGATGTGTAAATTGAGGAATCATGTGATAACACAAACTAGTAGTGTAGTTAATATTTTGTAAAAGTTTTTTGCCCTAAATTATTTTTGACACATTCTGTTTTCCACTTCACTTCATAAGAATGTTTATAAGATTTTACCAATAAATGAATACAATTACACCTTAGATGAACATTATTTTATGGTCAGAGCCATATTTAACAAAATTATACATAAGCATATAAAACTAATTTCAAAACTGACAAATAGTAATAAAGATAAGGACACAAGACAGAGGCTTGACTTTGAATTACAGGCAGTTAGAAGTTTTCCTGTTATGATGATGGCAAGAAGAACATATTTTACATTAAAATGTAATACCCATTTATTGTTTGTGTTCCAATTTCAAATTGTATCCAGCAGAAATTAAAGCACACCTCCTAAAACCATTTTCTCATAAGAAATGTAATAATTATCAACCTTTTGTGAAACTAGCTTTGGCTTTCAAACCAACGAGAATGGTTTTTAAATATTTTCTACTATATAGTGAGAAGATGTCAATCTGTTAGTTTTAGGAAAGAAAGTGGACTGAAATTGTATGTTTCAAAAGGTGTTTTTAAAGATGCAAGTTTCCATGATTTCTGGATTGGGTATCACGAGAAACAAATTCTCTTATTTGTGAGTGATTATATCCATTCTGTGTTAACATGTTCATGTGACAATATTTGGAGGGGGAACTGAGTTATTTTCAGCACCAAGGATGAGAGAGAAAATACAAATATATCACTTTACACTATTTCTTAATTTTCTTTTAGAGGATGCAGTAATGATTCATCTATTTCAAGACTCTTTCATTTAATGATGAATATTTTTTTTCTGTTAAATAATATGTGCTTTCAATAACACAATTGGGAAAAAAGATAGTTAAAATTTTATGTAAAACTTTAATCCAGATATAAAACAAAATCCCTATTTTATCTTCCCAATTTTTTGTAAATGTATTTTACCATCATCTATAGACTATTTAGAAAGAGTCAAATTTCTTTTGAGTAATTAATGTTGGAGTATTCCCCAAGCTCTCCAACATTTTATTTATAGCATTACATTTATTGACTCCTTAATAAAGCACTGTATGAATATAAATTTTAATTTAATCTCCCTTCTTTTAAATAAATATTTGTTGTCATTTCAATACTACAAGTAATGCTACTATAAATAGTTTTTCAAGAAAATCTTTGCGCACTTTATTTATTCCAGTATGTTAGTATTTACTATATTTGAAAAGCTAGTAATTGAATACTCTGAACTTACACAATACACCTAAACTTTCCAGTGTTCTTAATTAAGAATGTCATACTTCTTACTTTTGCCTTAGTATGTACTGTACTTTTCTCATCAACAAGAAGCTTTCAAGACAATCATTTATAAAATGTGCCCTGTAGCAAAAGAAGAAAGTTATGAGATAAAAAGCAATGTGAAAATTAGAGAAAAACAGTGGAAGGAATTTTATGTAGCCATTAAAGGAATGATGGAAGTGAAGACTAAAGATATGGAAATATAGTTTAGTATACTTTTAGATACTAAATATCATGTTCTTTTTCATTCAAATATTTGCATGTGGTAAAAATTATTTCAAATGTGTATATTTAATCACATCTTTCTAAGTACTGGCATTATGGATACTTGTGTGTATAAGGGAGGTGTGTGTATGTGGTTTTCTTCTCTCTATTTGAGTAGTTTCCAAATATTCAAAAATTAAAGCTTAGTTTATATATTTTTTAAAAATATCAAAGTCATTTGTAGAAAAAGGAAAGAAAAAACAAGTCAAGATTCAGTGGATTAAAGAATTCCTTCACATGTCAAATATGGTAACGTGGGTAGATTTAAATAGCTATGGTCAATGTTTTTATTCATCTTGCCAAAGACCAAGAAGAAGAAGAAAAATTAAACAATGTCAAAAACTGTGTATATTATAATTTAATTTTATTAAACCGTTTGGAAAGTCTAGAAATAATAAAAGTTGACAACATTAATGACAACAGCATTCATGTTATTTATGAAGAGGCACATTTTGCAAAGTACTAAAGGAATTTTCTCTAGAAAATGTGCTCTAAAATACTTTTTCCAAATCATATATCTGTTAAGGGGTTAATATCCAAAATATATTTTAAAACCCTACAACTCAATAGAAAAGAAAAAGCTATCTTATTTAAAAATGGGCAGAGGATCTGAATACATGCATTTCCAAAGAAGACACATAGATGGCCAATACATTCATGAAAATGTGCTCAACATTACTAATCATCAGGGAAATGCAAATCAAAACCACAATAAGATATTATCCCATACCTGTTAGGATGGCTATTATCAAAAGGAAAGGAAATACTAAGTATTGTCGAGTATGTGGAGAAAAGGGGACACTTGCGCACTGTTGGTGGGAATGTAAATGGGTATAGCCACTATAGAAAATAATATTTATGGGGCGCAGGGTGGCTCAATCAATTAAGTGACTGACTTGATTTCGGCTCTGGTCATGATCTCATGGTTTGTGAGATTGAGCCCCGTATAGGGTTCTGTTTCGGAGACTGCTTGGGATTCTCTCTCTCTCCCTCTCCCTCTCTCTCTCTCTCTCTCTCTGCCCCTCCTTGTTCACAGTCTCTCTCACTCAAAATAAATAAACATTTTTTAAAGAGAAAAGAATATATATACAGAGAGAGAGAGAGAGAGAGAGAGAGAGAGAGAGAGATTTTTTACCATAAAAAAGAAAGATTGCAATTAGCAACAACATGAATGGACCTTGAGGGCCTTATGCTAAGTGAAACAAGTCAGACAGAAAAGGACAAATACCAAATGATTTCACTTACATGTGGAATCTTTTTAAAAAAAATAGATAAGAGCTCCTAGATACAGAGAACAAAGTGGTGGTTGCCACAGGTGGGGATGGAGGACAGAAGGAATGGGTGTAGTGCAGAAAAGGTATGAACTTCCAGTTTGTAAGTCATAGAATAAGTCATGGAAATGTAACATAAGGCATGGTAACTGTAGTTAATAACACTGTACTGCATATTTGAAAGTTATTGAGAGAGTAGATCTTGAAAGTTCTCAGGACAGAAAAATAAAATTTTATAACTATGTATGGTAAAGAATGTTAACTAGATTTATTGTGATCATTTTGTAATATATACAAATATCAAATCATTTTGTTGTACATCTGAAACTAATATAATGGTATATGTCAATTATATCTCAATTAAAAAATTAAGGATAGGAACGCCTGGGTGACTCAGTCAGTTAAGCGTCTGACTTAGGCTCAGGTCATGATCTCATGGTTCGTGAATTTGACTCTCACATCAGGCTCTGTGCAGATAGCTCAGAGCCTGAAGCCTGCTTCAGATTCTGTGTCTCCCTCTCTCTCTGCCCCTCCCCCACTCATGCTCTATTTCTCTCTCAAAAATAAATAAACATAATTTTTTAATTGAGGATAAATTATAAACGTAAAAAACAAATGCTTTTATTTTTTTTAATTTTTTTAATGTTTATTTATTCTTAAGAGAGAGAGAGAGACAGAGTATGAGTGGGGGAGGGTCAGAGGGAGAGAGAGGGAGACACAGAATCCTAAGCAGGCTCTAGGCTCTGAGCTATCAGCACAGAGACCAATGCGGGACTCGAACTCACGAACCGTGGGCTCATGGCCTGAGCCAAAGTTGGAAGTTTGACTGAGACACCCAGGCACCCCATACTTATAATTTTTTAAATGTATTTATTTATTTTTGAGAGAGAGAAAGAAAGAGAGTAAGCAATGGAGGAGCAGAGAGAGAGAGAGAGAGAGAATCCCAAGCAAGCTCTGTGCTGTCAGCACAGAGCCCAATGCAGGGCTCGAACTCATGAACCTTGTAAGACACGTAACCTCATGAGAACCAAGTCGGATAATTAACCAACTGAGCCACCCAGGTGTCCTTGCTATTATTATATATGTCAATGCTTTTGATAGGAAACTGATCAACCTCCCCACTTTTTATTAAAAAGCCACAGTTTCTAATTAACATTTAATAGGTAACCCATTTTTACATTGAAGTTTAAAAATGTTTTCTGATGAAGTTGTCTCCTCCTTTAAAACCCTTAATAGTTTCCTATGGCGTAGGTCTCCCTGCCTACTTTTACCCATAGGGGTCTTCTGTCATTTCCTAGAGTACAGTGTGCTCTTTCCAGATGCGAGTTTTTCATAAGAATTGTTCTTCCCACCTTTCTCTTTTTTCTACCTAATACATTTCTATTCATACTTCAAAGCTAAGCTGACACTTCATTTCAAAGCAGGATAACTGGCCATGACTTGTACACATATTTGAATACATCTTCAGTTTTGTCTTTTTGTTTCACACTGCAGTTTTCCTTTGCAACAGTTCTCATGATTGAAAGTCAAAACAAAAAAAGGGACTTTTAATACATGGAATTCATGCAGTTGGAACAGTCTGTATCAAGCTCACAGCATTATCATTACCACCTGACACACTGACTTACCCAGAGTAAATGATAATAAATATCTTTTAGGAGAAGGTTGGAAGGGGAGTGGAAGGGAAAAAGAGAAAGTTCTAGAAATCTATTCTTGGATTTATGATTCTAGAAATCATAAAAACTTAGGAACCTTGCATTTCATGGGGAGGAAAATCTTCACACTTTTGAAATAACAAATAACTAGTTTGAGTATTAATAGGAAAAGATAATTTATGTCTCCTTTGTTTGGCAACACAGAAAAAGTAGAAAGATTGATGGCTTTAGAACCATCAGACCTTAGTTTACACCTGTTGTACTAGTTGTGTGACCTCAGGCAAATTTAACCTGCCTGCTAAGCAAGTTGAACAAGAGCACTGACACATTCCTTTGAGTAGAAGCCTACGAGTCAAAGTCTTGAAATCTGAGGTGCTCAGTCTCACATGACCCTAAATGCCCGTATGCTTCACTCACATTTTCCCCTTTAAATGATATAGGAACATTAGGTTGATGGATGGAGGGATGGGTACATGTATAGATATAAAGTATAGATTTCAAAAAAGGAAAACGTTGCTAAGGATATGTGTGTATAGCTTGTGTGTGTGTGTGTGTGTGTGTGTGTGTGTGTGAGAGAGAGAGAGAGAGAGAGAGAGAGAGAGAGAGAGAGAGAGAGAGAAGGTAAGATGTGTAAAACATATGTATCATGATAACTTTGATCAGAAAAAAACAGACTGCCAGGTCTGCCTTCACATGGCAGACAAGCTATATGGGATATATTTAATATCACTTTGGACTTAGAGTAAAGGTCCCCAAAACTAATTTCTGTTAATCTCCCATCCTATTGGCAACAACAACTTTTGAAACAAGTAAATACTGGAGTGAAGCCAAACTACAGAGACATGGAGGAGGATTTCTCTGTAATTTTTGGAATTACATTCTGGCAAGTATCTCAAAATGTTAAGGAATTGGAGGGGGGATATGAAATCTCTAGAAATGACAGCAAAAACAGAAACTGGCAGTTCAGAGGAAACTTTCTAAAACTGTAAAACTATTTTCCTCAAGTGTAGAAATACAAAACAGTATCTTCATTGCAGAGTGGTTGCAGTGAGAAAAGATAATGCATAATAAATTCCAAGCCAGAGTTTCATAGGCTGATATATCTTGATTAGTGTTTATAAGTACATGGCTCAGAGTATTCTTTTTTTAAAAATTAACGTTTATTTATTTTTGAGAGAGAGACAGAGTGTGAGCGGGGTAGGGGCAGGGATAGAGAGAGACACAGAATCCAAAGCAGGCTCCAGGCTCTGAACTGTCAACACAGAGCCCAGTGCCAGCAGACCATGGTCATGACCTGAGCCAAAGTTGGTCACTTAACAGACTGAACCACCCAAGTGCCTCATGACTCAGAATATTCTTATTCAAGGCTATTTAGACTGAATCGTGTTGACTGGGACAGCAACTGGGGCAATATGAGGATCAAACTCATAATCTTTGCCTTCTTATTACTAGGCTATAACTAACTATATTTCACAGTCACGCTCTTTGGTTTACTAAAATGTCTTTGTGTGAGAGTTTCAGGCATTTTGCATTCTATACATTGAGCTATCTTTCAGTAAAGCATAGTTTATAACACAGGGGAAAATGGACCGTGAAAACTTTCTTAATGTCATGCTTAGGACTTAAAATGAAATTTGTTCCATCATCTTATTTTTGTACGACCTTGTTTCTAATCCTAAGGAAGTATCAGATGAACAGAGACTGATGGACATTCTGGAAAATGGCTCATACTTCCAAAAATTTCAATGTCGAGAAAGTCAGGGAAAGATTAAGGAACTATTTAAGGTGGAAGGATACTAGAGAAGACATAAGTAGCATCTTAGGCTCTGAAGCCAGAGAGACGCACATTCAAATCCCTCCTCTGCCCTTTACTTTAGTTGTGTTATCTGCGATAGGTTCATAATCCCTTTGAGACCTAGATTTCTCACTTGTAAAAAAAACATTAGACCACCTCATGAACTTGTTCTGAAGTTTAAGTGATGTAATGTATATACTGAGCCTGGCATATAGAAAAATGCTCAATAAATATTAGCTGTGAGAGCATATGAAACAACATATACGTTTAATTGTCACTTACATTTTAATAGAATTTCTATAATGTAGTAAGCTGTGTGCACATAAGACTATGAGGAGAAGTGTTTTGATGGCCTAGACTTGGTTCAAAAGATGTCGATTTAGGATTTCTTCTTCTTCTTCCCATCCTCCTCTGCTTCTTCTCTGCCTTCTCCCCCTCCTTCACTTCCTCCTCTTCTTCCCCCTCCACCTCCTCCTTTTTATTCTTCCTCTTCTTCTCCCCTTTTTTCTTCTTCCTCCTCCTCCTCTTCCTCCACTTCCTCCTTCTCTTCCTTCTCCCTCTTCTTTGTTTAGAAAAAGGGTATAATAATAGCTGCTCTCTTTTGTTGTGATAATCTTAAAATATATGTGTTATAAAATATTTTAACAACAAAAACCATAGAAACTAATTATTCCTGCTACTGTTGTCTCTGTTTTTGTGGGTGATGTAATTGTTGTAGCTATTATTAAAATTATTATCATTGTTATTAGCAGTATTAGTAGTAGTTATATTTCTATAGCCTTTTTTTACCAGGATACTTTATTTTTTAAATTTTGGTGGTTTTTTTGACCAGGATATTTTTTAAAAAACATTAATAATATTAGAATACTTTCAAATTAAAGTGTGGCATTAAAATCTCTAGGAGTGCATTTCAGTTAATTTGAAAATGCCAATTAAATTACGCATTTGGGATCTGGTTGGTGATGCTTTTCAAATATTGTAAGATAAATTTTATATTCTGGAATTAAGTTTATAGGTAAACTGAGACATATAATCCCAAAGCATGATTAGTTTGTAATCTTAGAAATGTAACTGTCATTAATTTTCCTTTACACTCTCCTTCCCCTTTGTCTACTTCATTACCAAACTATTTCAGGCACAGCCATCTCAAATATCTACCACATTTTTAGGTCCTAGATATATAAAGAAAAAAAGAACTAAGTTTTCTGCTGAAATTCAAGCAGGTTAGCCTACACAAAGAACTTCATATGCTGTACTCTGTTATTGTAGATAAAGAAAATATGTAAAAATCAACTATTTCCCAAAGTGAAAAAAAAAAGGATTCCTGTATAGTTTATATGTGTGAAAAACTACAAATTCATCATGGATGTCTAATCTATTACATGTACTATGTTAGGTGGTAACAGTATGCAGTAATATTGATCACCTCCAAAAATAAACTTGCTACTGTCTTGTAATAACTGAGGTATCTTAAAGAAAAATATTTATATATGTACACACACACAAACACACAAATATTTTCCTCTCATAATTTGCAAAAGGCACAGAAAATCAAGGTTATAATGACATGTGTATTGCTTCTTCATGAAGGAATGATGCACAGGGTCAGAGTTGCTGATAAGATTATAATCGATGGGAATAACTTCCTAGTTTAACAAATATATACGATTGATTTTAAGAATTTTTCAAGACTCACAAAATATCTTTGCTTTTATATCAAAGGTGATTACATATGTAATATACCCTAAAGGTAACACTGTGAAAGCCCAACAAAATCTGTCATGATTTCACAAAATGCTGAATAATTCAACCACCTTCATGCGGTGATGAAAAACAGGGTTCTAACTGTCTTTGAAAACAGGTCTCATTGTCACTACTTTCAGGATGGATCAATAATGCAAATTTCCTGGAATGTTTTCAGCATGATCAACAACCTGTAATTAATTTCAACACATAAAAATATCTGTTTCCTATGATTTGGGGAAGTTCTTTTTTTAGGTTTATTTACTTATTTTGAGAGAGAGAGAGAGAGAGAGAGAGAGAGAGAGAGAGAGAGAGAGGCAGAGAGCGAAGGTGAGAAAGAATCCCAAGCAGGGCACAACCCGATGCAGGGCTCAAACTCACGAGCTGTGAGATCATGACGTGAACCGAAATCAAGAGTTGGATGCTTAATGACTGAACCACCCAGGTGCTCCTTGGGGAAATTCTTTTGGTGATAGTTGGAATTATTTTTATTTGTTTTGTTTTGTTTTAATTTTAATTGTTTAAACTCCATTTAGACCTCTACATTGGATACTTTCTCATAGATGGTTATGCAACATTCTATTCATACATAATAGATTTGAAACTATAATAATTTTAACTGAAATGTTGAGATATGACGTGAGAATATTAGTCTATAAGGATGTTTTTGAATTAATTCTTTAAATTTCTGGATGATGCAGGGTTGTTAGAGGTCCCTGAAGAGGGTAGAGGATGTGGAGGAAGGAGGGGAGATGCTGGTGCTTATCACCTGACATGAAAGGAAAAAGTCCTATTCTTTACCTATGTTCAAATATTGAACTTCTTGCATGAAATGTATTTGAAAATATGAAAATTAAGTAGAAAAATTGCGCTGCTCTAAAAACCACATAAATCTTTTAATTTTGATTTTCAGATACAACAATAAGGTTCATTTCAATTTGATATGGATAAATATGATTCTCTGTTGAAACCTAGAGATACACATTAAAAATGAATGCCAGCATAAATATTAGCTATCTGTCTTCAAGACTTGACTTTTCCTTTGTTGTTCTAATTTCAAAAGGTTATTGAACATTACTTGAGAGAGAGACCTCATACCATACTTTTATTGTATAAAAATGTTAAGGATGTATGAGATAAATGATCCTGATATCCCAGTTGAGTGTGGTTAACAAATAAAAGTAAATTAAAGCCTACATTCCTGGAAGACACCTGGAAATCTTTGCATGACTGGGACTGGGCATATTTTCTCTTTTTCTACTCTTTGCTTCTAACACACACACACACACACACACACGCACACACACACATACACATGCACACACGCACACACACACACGTACACACAAATTATTTTTGAAATATTTTTTATGTTTGAAAGAAAGAGAGACAGAGACAGAGTGAGAGGAGGGGCAGAGAAAGAGGGAGACACAGAATCCAAAGCAGGCTTCAGCCTCCAAGCTATCAGCACAGAGCCTGATGCGAGGCTCTAACTCGTGAACCATGAAACCATGACCTGAGCCAAAGTCAGACACTTAACTGACAGAGCCACCCAGACACTCCCCACACAAACAAATTCTAACATACTCATTTGACATCTCAGTAAGAAGCTAAATAAATATCCAGTTCAGTATTTTCTTAATAAGTTCTAATCTTAGTCATTGTGTAACACTTATGGAACGATTTATAAGACTTGTTATTTTTATTTGTATAGGGCTAAGTGCAGCATTTATTAAGTTGAATAGTCAATCAGAATGTCATTAGTGCTTTCTCTATCATACACACACACAAACCTCAGAGAAATCACAGTCAAAACTAAACTTTTCTCCGCCATTGTTCTAAGCATTTATTTAACCTGCATTTATTCATGAAATCTTCATAACAACCATAATAAGAAATCACTATTACTATTTTCAATTTAAAAGTGAAGAATCTAAGGCAGGGGTTGATTTATTTATTTTTTTTCTTTTACATACAGCTAGTCGGCAGAATTGAGATTCAAACCAGGTAGTATAGCTACAGAGTCTGCTCTTAATATCTAGACATGCTACGTGCTAGAAATACAACATATAATCCCATTGCATTATATTCATTGTTTTTGTATGGTCCCCTCCATTTCATAGATGATGAATCAAAACTTTGAGTAAGTTTGTAAAGTCTCACATAGCCAGGGATGAAGTAGCAAAAAATAGGATGAGAATACAACCTATCAAAATTCAGAGTCTACACTCTTATGCTTGTTGCTTGGCCCTAAGTTCCTTATACTAATGTTAAATTTCTTAATATCATAACATAAAAGGCATTTAGTAACAGATTCCAACACCATTATCAAGGGGTTGATGTATAACAGGGTCTGGAATAATGAGGGAGACCTCATTATTGTGGCTTGCAAATGCCTTACAGCACAGCAGGGCTGTGCATTAGCCAAAACTCAAAGAACGCTTTTAGCTTCTCTCTGCCTGCATAAAATATTATTTGTATAGATCAGAATAGAAACCATCCCTGTCTTTAGAAGCTAAACAAGGACTCAAGAAGGTGGTAAACTCCAGGTAAATTTAGTCTCATAATGTATTTTGCTCAGGATGTTAAAGTGTTTATATTTCACCTTAATAAGCTTACATTTAATTAATTTTTAAATTTCATGGGTATCACTTTTTGGTATATGATTATGATTATGAGTTTTGCTACTTCTTGTTAGAAGGCACGTTTCATTACATCACTTATCTATCCTAATGTTCATTCTCTTGGGGAACAAGTATGCTCCCTCATGCATTCTGTTTTTCAGGATTTGAAAACAAAGTAGAAGCTGTACAGCTACTCAGCAGAAAGAAGAAATACTTTAAGACAGATTGCAATTTTGGAGTCAGAGTGTTTGCTATGGGGTGAGGGTCACATGGAGATGTTCAGTGTTTTCTCTTTAAGGTCAAAAAGGCTCCTTCCCTAAATACATCTTTCATTGAGAAAATATAGGCCCTTGGCACCTCAGTTTTTTATTTGTTTTTTTTATTTTCATTTATTTTTATTTTTTAAATGTTTTATTTATTTTTGAGAGAGAGTGCGTGCACAAGCAGGGATGTGCAGAGAGAGGGAGACAGAAAATCCCAAGCAGGCTCTGTGCTGTCAGCACAGAGCCAGATGTGGGGCTTGATCTCACAAACTGTGAGGTCATGACCTGAGCCGAAATCAAGAGTTGGATGCTTAGCCAACTGAGCTACCCAGGCCCTCCTGCTTGTTTAATTTTTACATAAAAATGTATAAGATCTATATTCTTCCTGATCAGCCTCTCTTCTCAAATGCTACTATGTCTTTTCTTTCATTGTCTATCTACTCTTCTTGGGTCCATGGCCACATTCCTTGTTGCTTCTTATGGGACTTCATACCAATTGTTACCTGTCTCTTTCACATAGGATTTCAGTGTCTTTTTCTTCAGTGTCCTTTCTCTCTAATTAAAAATGTGTTCAACTATTTGCCAAAAAATGAAGCCTCCCTAGATATGTCTGCCCTTCTTTTCACTACCAAATTTTTTAGACGGATCTTTTCTTACTTCCTCACAAATTCCTGCCAATATCCTTACAAAATAATGCTAATCTGTTCTCAAATCTTTCTCCTATTGTCATTTTCAGATATCACTGTCCCCCTTTTCATCACCCAGAATATGGCAATCTTCTTTTCACTTTCTTTTCCTCCAGTTTCTTGCCTCTGATCCTTTTCTTTATTTAACTACATGAGGTATTTTTTCTAAAACTTTAATCTTGTCAGTGTTTCCCTTAACTTCTTTTATTCACTTTCTGGTGGCTTCCTAGTATGGTCTAAATAATAGAATGATAAATTATCCCTGGAGAGGAAAAAATAAATCACATCGAATATTCTTTCCACATGCTATAAGGAAATAAAATCTTATAGTTGGTATTTTATGCTTAGTGATTTTCATGGGATAAAAAGAAACAGAAGGAAAGTGGTTCAATAATTTCTATCTCAAAAGCCCTTAAGCTTGATAAGACTAGGTTTGGTTCATTATCAGTGAGACCATCTGGGCAATCTTTCTAACTTATGCCTAGGTAATTGGTAAACAAAAATTTACCTGAAACACCTTTATGTCTGCTTGGTGTTTGCTACTTTAGGGCCATTGAAGATGTTATTCCTACTGAGAGGGATGCCCTAACAATTAAAATGCCAATATATTAAAAATAATTGATATATTAAAAGGAATTATCTAACACTCATAGGAATTGGATAGTGATATTTATTATGAATATAAATATGACTTATTGGAATTATATACAATAAATCTCCACCAAGAATATTTTTAAGATTTCTTTTTTAAGTACAATCTACTCCCCAATGTGGGGCTTGAACTCATGACCCCAACATCAAGAACTGCTGCTGTTCTATTGACTGAGCCAGCCAAGCACACATCTGCCAAGAATTTATTGTTGCTCTCTATTTTTTTTTTAAATTTTTTTTTCTTTTTTCAGCGTTTTTATTTATTTTTGGGACAGAGAGAGACAGAGCATGAACGGGGGAGGGGCAGAGAGAGAGGGAGACACAGAATCGGAAACAGGCTCCAGGCTCCGAGCCATCAGCCCAGAGCCTGACGCGGGGCTCGAACTCACGGACCGCGAGATCGTGACCTGGCTGAAGTCGGACGCTCAACCTACTGCGCCACCCAGGCGCCCCTCTCTTTTTTTTAATTTGGTGGGAGAATAGTTAATTTTCTTTTCAGATTGCTACAAATACCTTGAAAAGAACTCAAATCTATGTTCCAGGGAATCTAGTTCTAGAAGCATTTTTTTTATTTGATATTCACCAAAGTAGATAAAAGAGTAAAACATTTATTAGCATATAGTTTCAAACCATTCTTGGACACTAAACAATGTAGCTTAGAGATCATAAAGTTAATTTTAGTCAATATATTAATATTGACTAGTTCGGTGACATACCTTATTATTTATACATTCAAAACTAGAGAAAATTACACACATGTTCATGTGCATTTATTGACTCAAAAAGTAAATAATTTTGGGGTTATAATATGTTTATTGTCTCTAAAATGCCATGTCTACTGATGTAGGTATGTAGTTAAGAGCTTAAGCCCTACCAAAAATAAATAAATAAATCCTTAGATTTATGTAATACTGCGCAGAAGTTCTTTATACCTCTGCATTCATTGTCAACCTAAAAATTTCCCTAGCCATATCTTCGGAAAATATTTATTTAGATGTATATGCTTACAGAAACAGTATGTAGATACTATAGTTTGATAAATGATAGACCCTAGAAGGAATGGAATGATTAGCTAAATACAAACAACTGGTCAGAAAGGGAGCTATTGAAGACTGATAACTGATATTTAGGCTAGGTGAGAAATGATCTAATCTAGAGGCAGATAAATGGTGAGAATGAACAGGCTTAGTCATAGAATCCCCTTAATTTTTCCAGGTTTCACAATCTTGGCTGTAAATTAAAATACCTAGGGGCTTTTAAAAACTCATTTCCCAGAATGCACTCCAGTCCAATTAAATTAACATCTCTGGAGATGAGACTTTGGCATGAGAATATTTACAGCTCCATGGTGATTAAAATGCATGGCACAGGTTGAAAACCACTGATCTATTATGACTCCAGGTGCATCTATTGAGAATTCCTGAAAATGCTCTACAACAGATTTTTGGCAAAGGAGAAGGAAATACAAAAACTCCTTGCTCTAAATATGCAGATGCCAAGCAGAACATAATTTGCATTTGGATGTCTTCAAGCTCCGGGATAGGGCTTGATGCCCTAACATGACTTTACCTTCCCAACAAATTTGAAAAATTGACAAATAGCTCTTGTCAAATTAAGCAGATTTACCAGCCATGGCCTTCAAATTGTAAAGTTTAACTAAATTTAAGCCAATGAGTTACACGGGATGAAGAAAACAGCTTAGGGTTGGGTGAGAGATGGAATTCTGGGTTCTAATAATTTAATGTCATTGCTTCTTTATCTGCATTTCTTGTCTGAATTGCTTCTCATCCCCATCTTTTATTTCTGCTGTACTTTATAGCATTTGCTGTTATTATCCCTAAAGTAAAATGTACTTGAGAATTCTGCTGTACTTTTAGGAAAACCAGTCACTTAATTAGATATGTTCTCACATGAACAATAAAATTAGATAAGACCTTAATTTGGGGGTGGGGAAGATATTATTCTATCAAAAAACCTTCTTAAAATACTTTTATAGCATTATCCAAGATCCCAGATATTATGATACTAACTTCATCCATCCATCAGTTGTTTTCTTGGTGCCAGTTTGATCATATTCAGGCTGCTTCACATAAGAATAGTGGGCTTTGTGGCATTTAACTTATTCTATTTTCATTTTGGCTCCCTTGCTCAGTGGTAGCTTTGAAAATAAAAGCCTGCATTCTCAATGCTGGAGGAGAAAAAACACAGAGCTTAGTCTCAAAGAATTGTAATTAAGTGGTTGAACAAATAAATAAATGAGAGAAAGAGACAAACCTTCCATGCAAAATTGCTTCAAATAATTCATGTAGATGCTCTTCCCTCAAAAAGGTGGAGTATAAGTTCCTTTTTCTTAAGTAAGGGCTGTGCATTATGACCTCTTCTAAAATGTACAGTATAGAAAAGGGAATAAAAAGTAATTTTGCAGTGGAGAAATCTGACATTAACTCCTTCAGACACAATATCACAGTCAATGTCAACACCCATAAATCATGTAGATAGTATGCACCCTTGATATGATGTAATGAAAACAGCACTTTGTGATCTTTCTCCACAAAACCATAACCTCAGTTTTATCATGAGAAAAACATCAGACATAGTCCAACAGAGGGGTATCCTACAAAATATCCAAGTATTACTCCTCAAAATTAAGAACAAAGAAAGTCTGAGAAACAGTCACCGCCAAGACTGGCCGTAAGGAGACACAAAGACTAAATGTAATGTGTTATCCTAGATAGGATCGTGGAACAGAAAAAGGACATTAGGCAAATGCTAAGGAAATGTGCATGAAAAGATGGAGTTTAGTTAATGAAAATCTATCAATTTGGGGTCATTAATTTTACCCAATGTACCAACTAATGTACTATGTTAATAATTGGGGGAACTGGGTGTGGAGTATATGGTAACTCTCTGTACTTTCTTTGCAATTTTTCTGTGAATGTAAAACTGTTTTAAGAATGAAATGTATTGGGATGCCTGTGTGGCTCAGTCGGTTAAGCATCTGACTTTGGCTTAGGTCGTGATCTCATGGTTCGTGAGTTCGAGCTCCGCATCAGACTCTGCTGACAGCTCAGATCCTGGAGCCTGCTTAGTATTCTTGTCTTCCTCTCTCTCTGCCCCTCTCCTGCTCATGCTCTATCTCTCAAAAATAAATAAACATTTTTTTAAAAAAAAGAATGAAATGTATTAAAAATATACGAAGAAACAGTTGACATATGTGTTTATTTTAAATTCATTGCATAATCTTTTAAAGGTAACCTCCCCAAATCATAACTATTTTTATGTGTATGGCTTAGATACAATATTTCTCTGTATTTGTAAAGATCTCTCCGATGAAAGACACCTGGAAGTCATTCTTTTTGTAGGACCTAATTCACAAATATAAATCACAATTGTATAGTTCCTGGCTCATAATGGTGTCTTAGGCTGATAAAAATCTGTGGGTTCTATGGGATCTTATCTTTGGGCTAATTATCTGGGATTTAGAATCTAAGCTCTAAATATATTCCTTTGTAAACCCTTTATTGCTTCCCAAGTTATTTTAAAAAGGACTGCTTCATTTCTTAAACTTTCTTTATCTCTCCCTGTCTATACTTCAAACAGACTACATCCCTTAAAATCATACTTAGGATGTCAAAATGTTGATATAAACATTCTTGCTGGTGGTCATCAAACCACTTTTACTTTGGCTCCTACTGAGATTGAATTTACAGTGATACTTTAATCATAATCTAATTCTGGGTATTCCATCACCAGATAATTAATTACTTACCCAACATCTTCAAAATGAATCATTTCGATTAAGCATAAGAAAAACAAATATAAAGTTTGGTTTATTCTGGGAAAATTGGTAAATTGAACAATACAAGGATGTGTTTAAGTGTCCATAAGTCTTTCTCTTTTTTCATCCTCTATTTGTTCATTCATTTACCAACCTATTCGTAAGTCCATCTATTCATTCACTCCTCCATTCTTTCTTTACCTTTTCACTCAGTTACTCCCTTATCAATCCATTGTTTGTGTGTCCATCCTTCTACCCACTTACCCATCTACCAATTTTTGATTGTGTATTCATCCACTTGTCCACCTCTGTATTTGTCCACTTGTTCACTGATCCATCCACCCACTTTCTCACCTAATTTTCATTAAAGCCAGTTATAAGTTAGGCATACCCAGGCACTTGAACTACAAGAAATAATTACATTGAGCTTATCTAGACAAGAGAGGAGACATGTTTGATTTCATTTAGTTAGAAAATGAAGAATTTCTTGCAAATGTTTTTCAAAGAATTCTAATCAAAGTGTGGTTATTATCTTCTACTTGCCTAAATCAGGACTTCTTAAGTACATTATTTCCTATTCTAGCTGCACACAGAAACTATTTCAAGTATTTGCAAAAAGTAATGATTTAAATGTCCTAAAGCAGACTAACTAGCAGCATAGATAGGGTATCAATGCTTTTAGATACCTGCATATAGATTTTGGTGCACATCAAACACTGAGCACTTCTGGCTCAGAGCAAGCATATCACATAATCTTCATTCAATACAATATTTCCCCTGGCACAGCTCAGTAAAACACTTACATATTTTAGACATTTTTAGCATCCAATGAAAACACTATATAATCCAAAGGGAGAGTAAAAGTAAATATTAACATACTAAAATATGTAGTAAATATACTTTTTTAAAAAATTAAAAAAAAACATATTAGTGAAGAGAAAAGGAGTATGTTTGAAACTGACATATTTACTAAATGAAAATAAGTGCCAGCTTTCAGAATAGATCTTTCTATTCATGGTTTCATGAGAAAACTCTCTTTTCATTTTCCAAAAGGGAGTGATGTTGAAGAAACACTTCTGGACTTACTCTTACGTTTCTTTTTTTTATGTTTATTTATTTTTGAGAGAGAGAGAGAGAGAGAATCCAAAGCAGAATCTGAGCTGTCAGATCTTGAGAGAAAGAGAGGGAGACACAGAATCTGAGCTGTCAGTACACAGTCTGATGCGGGGCTTGAACTCATGAACCTGGAGATCATGACCTGAGTGGAAGTCCGATGCTTAACTGAGTGAGCCACCCAGGCAGCCCTTACCCTTCTTTTCTTACTCAGGGTAGAGGTATATTTATGAGTGGTAGGCTACCAAAATCTAAAAATGCACTGGTCACTTTTTTCAATATATATTAGGGTTAAGGTATTGAAACACTATGTTTCCCCATGGCTTTACTTTATACCCTCTTTTGGAACTTACAAGGAGCTAACATTTTTCTACTCCTAACCTCTGTATGGTAAGTGTACCTGCATAAGGACCCAGATTGTGCCTTCTAGAGTCAGTTCTGGAGCATGTAAGATATAATCTGCTTTTAGTTAGCCTGGTACTGCCTTATAGATTCATTTCCCTCATGCATGGATTCGGGGCATAGGTTAGAAGTAAATTGGGGAAGTAATTAGAATGCTAAAATTTGGCTATAGTTTATAATCCCATTCTCCAATTTACCAACAAAGCTTATATTAGATTTCTATGTCCTTAGCAGAATTCCTAAACAAATTGTTTAGATCATAAAAATGAAAACAGTGGGATTAAATAGTATCCTTAGAGAAACTTTCAACTTCTCTATATACTACATGCATAATTTATGTGTGATTGATTATTATAGTATTTTTGAGATGTAAGATTTTAATTTATTATCAGAGATATTTCTTTCACTTTTTAGAGCCATTTCTTATTTTGAAAGCATACCTTAGAACAGGTCACTCTGATGAACATTTACTAAGACGGATATCTGTGTTATCCTGATAGACTCCTCCCTGTCATCTGCCATAACTAGTCCCTGAACAAGTCCTGTATATTCACCTCTTAAATGTCCTTCACCTTTGCTGTTCTTTCCCATATCTTCCCTACTCCGTGTCAACATCAAAGACCTAGTCCAAGTTACTCCCATCTCCCATCGAGAGAGACTGATTAGCCTCTAAACAATGTAACCAGTATACCTTTATCCACTTTTTTCTTCCACTCCAGGAAAAAAAAACAAAAACAAAAACTGTGTGTGTGTGTGTGTGTGTGTGTGTGTGTGTGTGTGTGACAGAGAGAGAGAGAGAGAGAGAGAGAGAGAGAGAAAGAGAGAGAGTGTGTGTATTTTTTCTCCAGTACTATTTTGATTGTGGGCTCTTAAACAGCTTCCTGAAAATATTTTAAAATTTTGCGTTTATCCAGTTTTAAGAAGAAAATCCTAAAAGCAAACAAACAAACCCCTGTGGGTCCTACATAATCTGGATCATACCAGCTCCTCAGGCTGTATCTTTCACCATCCTCTCTCTTTGCTGAAGTTTCCTCTGCTGTGCATAAGTGTTGTTTTTTTTTTAATTTTATATAGTCCACTTGCTTATTTTTGCCTCTGTTCCTTTCTTTTGGTGTCAAATCCAGATAATCATTACTGAGACCCATGTCAAGGAGTTTATTACCACCTATGCTATCTTGTATGAGTTTTAGGGTTTCAGGTCTTATGTTCATGTCCTTAATCCATTTTGAGTTGATTTTTGTGGGTGGTGTAAGACAGTGGTCCAGTTTCATTCTTCTGCATGTAGCAACCCAGTTTCCCAACACCATTTATTGAAGAGAATGTCTTTTCCCCATTGTATATTCTTGCCTTCTCTGTCATACATTAATTGAGACTATCTGTATGAGCTCATTTCTCGGCTCTCTATTGACCTATACATCTGTTTTTATGCCGATACCACATTGTGTTCATTACTATAGCTTTATAATATAGCCAATTTTTTTAATGGCAAATATGATTCCATCAACTGCAGTACCACTGTTTATTTATTTGCCTATTAAAGCACAGATTGCTTGCTTCAAAGTTTGGTAATTATATATAAAGCCATTATAAATATTTATATGCAGATTTCTGAGTAGGCACAAGTTTTCAACTCATTTGGGTGAGTGCCAAGGACTGTGATTGGTGGATTGTATAAGAATATGTTTAGCTTTGTAAGAAAGTACCAAACTGTCTTCCAAAGTGGGTATACTATTTTGCATTCCCACCAACAATGAATGAGAGTTTTTGTTGCTCCATATCCTGGCCAGCATTTGGTCTTCTGGACTTTGACCATTACAATAGAAATATTGGCGTCTTGTTGTTTTATTTTTTTTAAGTTTATTTATTTATTTATTTTTTTTTTTTTTTTTGAGAGAGACAGAGACAGCACAAGTTGGGAAGGAGCACTACCAGTGCAGAGGCTGACACTAGGGTCAAACCCATGAAACCGTGAGATCATGACCTAAGCCAAAACCAAGAGTATGACACTTAACCAACTGAGCCACCCAGGCTGCCAATCTTATTGTTGTTTTAGGTTGCAACTCCTTAATGTGAGATAATGTTGAACATCTTTACATATGAGTATTTGCCATGTGTGTATTTTCTTTCAGGAAGTGTCTGTTCGGGTCATTGGCCCATTTGTTAACTGGTCAGTTCATTTTCCTATTGTTGACTTTTAAGAGTTCATTGTGCATTTTGTATAATAGTCCTTTATCATATGTGTCTTGCAAATATTTACTCCCAGCTTGTGGCTTATATTTTCATTCTCTTGACAATGTCTTTTGCAGGGTAAAAGTTTTTTTTTTTATGTATTATTTTAATGAAGTCCAACTTATTAATTATTTATTTCATGGATAATGCCTTTGATGTTGTACCTAAAAGTTATCACCATAACCAAGGTCATCCCGATTTTCCTCCATATTATTTTCTAACAGTTTTACAATTTTGTATTTTACATTTAAGTACGTGATCCATGTTGAATTAATTTCTGTGAAAAGAAAAAGGTCTGTTTTTAAATTCATTGTTTTTTTTTCTCAAAAGGGCATTTCACTGTGGAAAACCAAGCACTGTTTAGAGTACATTTTTCTGGGGGTATTTATTTCTATGGGTTTTGTGATTTTCATTTTCTATGATCTGTTTTACAGCTTCGTTGAGATAGAAATTTCATTGTGGAAACTGGAAATAATGTAAATGGTTCTTTTTATAGACATGCATATATATTCTGTCTGGTTGATTTTAAACTGACTCCCCTCCTCTATTGTAGCAGCCAATTTGGCATCTATTAAGGACACATCCTTTTAGGTGTGTTGAGGGCTGTGTGGAAGTTTAGAGTATAAAAACATAAAAATTAAATAGCAGTGTTTTAGTTTACCCAAAGCCTTCACTTATCCCCATAAGCTTCTTGAGTACAAATGTCATATAATTAGCTTCGTTAGTACTATAAAACCAGGTACTCAATAAACATCTGTTGAATGAATTAATCTCTGCTTGAGCCCAGCTGTGCAGCTATAACATTATAGCAAGCATGCTTTTTTTTTTCATTTTCACATTCAAAATTAATGAATCATAATTATTTTCTTTGTTAGCAGAGGCAAGGAAATCATAAACAACCTTCTTATTTATTGAATTTGAAATAGAAATGAAAGTGCTACTAGTGGTTTGGGGATACATAATACACAGGGAAAAAAAAACTGCCAACTCAACCATGGCAGGAAACATGACTTGTTAAGAGTTATAAACAGTAACAAGTTCATAATCGATTGCATGGGATGACACAGGAATCATGGTTTGCTATGCCAGAGTGATGTGGACTTTAAGAACTTACCTTGTGATAATAAAAGACCATGAAACACTACTCTCAATGGATTCCCTTGTGAATGTCATCGGTCTCCCTCATGTCTAAAATAGAAGTGTACTGGTCAAGGCTAGCTCAGATTTACCTGTGAAGTATCATGAAAAAGGGCAAAATATTTTACCCTTCACTATATCTGTCTTCAGTAATATACAATAATCTAAATGAAATTTTGTTAAAATATATTAGAAAAAATTAGAAGAGGTTAACGCTTTCTTAGTGCCTACTATGTCCCAGGCTTTGCATTAATATATGAATAGTTTTTATTTTGACCCTCACAATACTCCTGTACAACAATTGTAATTTTCATTCTGCTGTAGAAATAGACACAGAGAGGTTAAGGGATTAGTTCTGGGCCAGTATGTAAAAGGCAATTGGAAATGAGAATTTAATCTTTCAGATCTGTCTCCAGACACCAGTCAAATGAAATCATGGTAATAATTTGAATTTATTTCTTGGTACCTCATGTATTGGTTCTCTTTAATAAGAAGACTCATGTAAACCCTTTATAAGAAAAAAATAAAATCAAAATGAAAACCTTATGTGAAAAGCTAACACCCTCCTTTTTGGTTGCCTAAGAAATAACAGAGCACATGAGTTCTGGACTCTACTGAATGTGTTCAAGAGGTGTTTTGCCTTTATAATGTTTAATTAAACTAAAAGAACTCTGCCTCAAGTGAACTGGGTAGATTGTTCCCTTAAGGTAAATAAGGGACAGGGAACCTAAATGTTCTATCTAGGATATACTTGTATACAATCCAGAGATTAAAAAGTAAACCATGAAATGAGGAGCTGTGACACATGTACTGAGTGAAAGAAAGATCATTTTCTTAAATTCTGAAAAAGTGGTAAGAAACTTTATTGGGGTGCCTGGGTGGCTCAGTCGGTTAAGCATCTGGTTCTTGATTTCAGCTCAGGTTATGATCACAGTTCGTGGGATGGAGCCCGAGTCAGTCTCTGCACTGACGGGAACAGAGTCTGCTTGGGATTCTCACTCTTTTTCTCTGCCCCTCCCCTACCTGCACGCATGCGTGCACGCGTGTGCTCTCTCTCTCAAAAGAAATAAACATTATAAAAAAAGAAACTTTCTTCAGGAATACATTATTTCTCTCAGAAAAATAGAAAGCAAACCATTGTTACATGAAGTTTTCACATCTTTGACTTAGAAGATTTTCTTGCATGTGTGTAGTAAAGTATTTTGTAAGGTGCATTTACAAATATAATCACATTTGTCCCTGTCGAACAATCCTGAGTGGGTATGTGAATTGTATCCCCTATTTGCATCCAGGTATATTGATGAGCAATGATGTTGAGAGACCTGACCAAGTTAAGTCTTTAAGTGAAAGGAAAAGGAGGAAGGAGGCTTCTTCCTCTTCTTCCTCTTTCTAACGTGTTTCTTAGCTGTATTTGTTGCTGGATCTTTACTTGTAACTACTTTTTAGAGGTGAATGTCTTCTTTTTTATTTTTTTTTAATTTTTAAATGTTTAGTTATTTTACAGAGACACAGTGTGAGCGGGGGAGGGACAGAAAGAGAGAGGGAGACACAGAATCCGAAGCAAGCTCGGGGCTCTGAGCCACCAGCACAGAGCTAGACGCAGGGCCCCAACTGGCAAACTTCAAGACCTTGACCCCAGCCTAGGTCGAACTTTTAACTGACTGAGCCACCTAGGCACCCCTCTTTTTCTTTCTCTTTTAAATGTTTATTTTTGGCAGAGAGAGACAGATAGACAGACAGAGCATGATCAGGGGAGGGGCAGAGAGCAAGAGGGAGACACAGAATCAGAAGCAGGCTCCAGGCTCTGAGCTGTCAGCACAGAGCCCAACACAGGGCTGGAACTCACAAACCGCGAGATCATGACCTGAGTCGAAGTCAGACACCTAACCTACTGAGCCACCCAGGTGCCCCTCTTTTTCTCTTTTTTATTCAATAACTTCCCACATCACCTTGTACTAAAAGATCGAGAAAATGAAGTAAAATAAACTAAATAAATCCATAAATTTGGTTTCAAAATGACCCCTGCTAGGACTTTATAGAAAAAATATTGTGAAATGTGAAGTTATGCATTGTGTAGAGCACATCTTTTTGGATTACCTGATTTTCATTCCATGGAGACTCCATGATTCGCTATGGGCTATGTCACAACTTTCTAAGTTGTGGATAACTGATACCAGGACAAAACATAATCCCTATCTTTATGCATGTAAATAAATTCTGTCCAGTGGAGTTTCAGTTGACTTGTTTACCCTATTGAGGAAGAAACCAGTTTAGCATCCATTTCTGAATTGACATCAGTATTCTGATTTATAAATGACTTTTTGAATTTTCCTTAAGCTGCTTGTGTTGCCTAGCTTCCTGCTTAATAAAGCAGTAAATAAAATCTTTAGCACATGCCTATTTTGTCTGTAAGACAGGCATGATTTTGTACAATTTTTGAAAGATCAATCATTCTGTAACATGTAGAAGAGAACATCTGAATATAGTGCCTAAGGAAATGGTATCCAAAGGAGAAATAAAATTTGTTCCTGTTTTAGAAATTACAGGGGTTCCTGGATGGCTCAACTGGTTGAGCAGCCGACTTCAGCTCAGGACATGATCTGGCAGTTTATGGGTTTGAGCCCCGTGTTGGGCTCAGTGATGACAGCTTAGATCCTGGAGCCTGCTTCAGATTCTGTGTCTCCCCTCTCTCTCTGCCCCTCCCCTGCTCATGCGTGCATGCACTCTCTCTCAAAATAAATAAACATTTAAAAAATTACACAAAAAGTAATTGCAGACAGTATCACTATTAAGGTAAAAACAGGGCATAATTTTAAAAGTATTTAATGAATAAAATCGGTGCATATTTTCATCAATGACCTTTCTTTTATTTTACAATAAAATTTTATAATAAAATTTGCTATTTAATAAACAGATCCACATTGGAATTTTCTACATTTTATCTAGGGATCCCCTGCTATTTATGGATGAAATAATTCCCTGGGCAGTGATCCCACAATGTCTAACTACAACTCTAAAAAAGGCCATAATTTTCAGAACGTGGTATACAGTCTTTCAAAAAGTCACTCAAAAGTCACTGAAAAGATTTAGAAGACACATTACAATTAAGTTTTTCAAAAAGTAATTGCACAGGAAGCATGAGGGGCCTGAAGTGATGGTTTCACCAATTAAATGCTAAATTACTTAGGATGAGTAATAGTAATAAATAGGCAATTTCTGCAGCTTGATCATTTCCCCTAAAAGGACTGAAGAGAACTCCACTGTTACTATATATATTCTCAACTGTGATATTTTCAAACTTTGATTAATTGTAGTGTTACTCTGTGGGCCCAATTGGAATAGCATGCCAACCACTGATACCCCTGTAGACCCTTTGGGAAGGAAGACCAGCATTGTAATTCATCCTTCCTTCCCAGGAACAGTGAGAAATGCTTTGCAGCCAGTCTAAACTGTTTTCTATGTCCTGCTTCCCTGCATGAAAAGTTTCATTTGTATCCTGTGGATTACCAGGCATATTGTCTCCAATATGCGTGAACATATGATGTCTCCAACATCAGGGTGAAAATAATGAATGTGACTTATGGCCTGTACAAGAGAATGGTGAGCAGATTTTCATGGAGAAGCTATCTGGAGATTCAAGACTGGCTACTAGAAAAATACAACTAAGGCTCACCTAGGCATGACAGTAGTTCAGTGTTGAATTCTAACACTTACTGGTTTTGGGAAACTACTCAAAGTCCTGAATTGAGAAAGATTCTCAGCCTGGATCCAAACCCTGTAAGAAGGATACTACAACCCCTTAGCAAATTCTGTAATAAGCACAGAGTGGGACATACATATATTAATCGTTTGATTTACTTACTTATTTATTTATTTATTTATTTATTTATTTAAGAAAGAGGGTGTGTGCATATATGGGTGGGGGGAGAGGCTGAGGGAAAGAGATTGAGAGAAAGAGAGAGAAAGAAACAGAGAGAGAATCTCAAGCAGGTTCCACACTCAACTCAGAGCCCTACTTGGAGCTTGATCCCATAACCCTAGAATCATGCCCTGAACTGAAATCAAGAGTCAGATGCTTAACAGACTGAGCTACCCAGGCACCCCCCATATTAATACTTTTAAATATTTTTTCATACCTTGATTATATCAGCTAACTTTTATATTTTCCTGTGAGCTGTAGTATAGTTTTTAAATTTGAACTACTGGCAATATATAAATGTTATATTCATACTAAATATTATATAATAATATCAAATATTATATACAATAGCTATGAGTCAGCTATTTATGGTTGAGAATACATTCCTTAGATGGCCAACGGTACAACTACCAACTTGGCAATGAAATCATCCCCTTTGGTCCTCAAACCAGTAAACTGAATAGGAGTAAGAGAAAGAGAGAAACTTGGAACAAATGTTGTATGTTGATTTCTGGGTTAAGAAATCTTCCTAAAGAGAATGGCTAGAAAGAGCACTTATTGCCACATAAACAATGCAGCCTCAGTAAATAGTTCCCAAATAAATAAACAAATGGATAAACTTGGAAATATGAGATTTAGATTGAAGTTGTATGACCTTACATAATTTTCTCAATCTCTCATTTTACTTTATTTTGCTTCTTTTTGCCTTTAAAATATGATTGATAGGCTATATTACCTCTAAATTCTCTTGGATAGCCCTATCTTTAGGGATTCTGTATATTTAAGGGAAATCCTAAATGTGTGTAGGAAAAGTCATGTCTGCATACACTTTGGAGTGACATGATATTTGAAAAGCAACAGATGTGTTTATGTATATACATACATAACAAATATACCCTAATCTACATAAATAGCACTTTATCTGGTAAGTGATAAAAAATAACGTTGACCAATGGACGTTTAGGCTTTGAATGTGATAGTAGTGAGGTCCAAAGAGCTGGTTTGACAGGTATTTCCTAGTCATATGACATACATTCCAACTCTGACCATAGATCTTTTTTTTTCTATTTACAGTCTTCTTCTTATTATTATCATTTGAATTTATTCTCAAGTTAGCTAACATATAATGTAGTCTTGGCTTCAGGAGTAGAGTCCAGTGATTCATCACTTACATATAACCCCAGTGTTCATCCCAACAAGTGTCCTCCATAATTCCCATCACCCATTTTCCTCACTCCTCCACCCCCATCAACCCTCAGTTTGTTCTCTGTATTTACGTCTCTTATAGTTTGTCTCCCTCTCTATTTTTATCTTATTTTTCCTACCCTCTCCCTATGATCATCTGTTAAGTTTCTCAAGTTTCACATATGAGTGAAAAAAATATATCTGTCTTTCTCTGAATGGCTTATTTTGCTTAGTATAATACCTTCCAGTTCCATCCATGTTGTTGCAAATGGCAAGATTTCATTCTTTTTTCATTGCCAAGTAGTATTCCATTGTATATATTACCACATCTTCTTAATATGTTCATCAGTTAATGGGCATTTGGGGTCTTTACATAATTTGATTATTGTTGATCTGCTGCTAAAAACATTGGGATGCATGTACCCCTTCGAATCAGCACTTCCATATCCTTTGGATAAGTTCCTAGTAGTTCAATTGCTGAGTCATAGTGTAATTCTATTTTTAATTTTTTCAGGAATCTCCACTCTGTTTTCCAGAGTGGCTGCACCAGTTTGCATTCCCACCAACAGTTCAAGAGGGTCCCCTTTTCTCCACATGCTTGCCAATATCTGTTGTTTCTCGTGTTGTTAATTTAGGCCACTCTGACCAGTGTGAGGTGGTATCGCAATGTGTTTTTGATTTGTATTTCCCTGATGATGATGACCATAGATCTTTTGGGTTTTTTTAATTTATTTTTTTATTTTTTTAACGTTTATTTATTTTTGAGACAGAGAGAGACAGAGCATGAACGGGGGAGGGGCAGAGAGAGAGGGAGACACAGAATCGGAAGCAGGCTCCAGGCTCTGAGCCGTCAGCCCAGAGCCCGACGCGGGGCTCGAACTCACGGAGTGCGAGATCGTGACCTGAGCCGAAGTCGGACGCTTAACCGACTGAGCCACCCAGGCGCCCCGACCATAGGTCTTTTAAAACAGTACTATTTGTTTATTGTTTTTGTTGATTATAAAGATTGGAGGAAATAGGAGGGAGGTTATATGAGTCTGAGCAAAAGTATATATCTCCAAATCTCTGCCTACTCTATAGAAAGTATCATATTTTCATATGGGATATGCTAATATTGTTGAGAAAATACACTAGATTCTGTTTACTCATTGATATATTTCAACATCAATAAACCTATGTCTCCAACAATATATATTTGGTATCTACATTAAGGAATTTTAAGGTGTTTATGTAGATGTTCAGTACTATGTACTACATAGGCATTAAACTATAATTTTAATATTAAATACTATAAAAGGAACTAAATCAGAAAAGTGGGAATATTGCCATGCATTTCAGCATTTTATGGTATCAATATAAAGCATGTAGAAATAAATTCACAGATAATATATAATCTGCTCTTTTAAGGAAGAAAAAATATAAATCACTCATTAATTTAAGATATACAAATATAAGGAAGGACATATTTTTTTCTAACACCAAAGAAATTCTCCCAGGCTCCACTACCCTACCATACACATGAGAATTGTGAATTCCCTATGAACAAGTGGAAAAGACTGATTTGTATCCAGATCTTTCTAATTCAAAACCTTCTAGTAATATTCAGGACATGCACAATCCATATTTATAACATTACTAAGAATATGGCAAGTATAGAAAGTGAAGAAGCCTGTCTCTCTATACGATGAAAATAGAAGAAACACAAATTAATATTTCAGAGCCATTCACTTTTGTATTTTATCTTATGGAGCACTGGAGCACTGACACACAGTTTCTAGATTTTCAATATTTCCATTCATATTTTCAAGGATATTATTGACTACTATTGCCTTTTTTAACTTTTGTACTAAGGACTATTGCTCTTCAATAATTGCAATAATGGCATTAATGTCAGTTCTCACCTTCTTATAGGGATGTTTTCCCAAAGATGCTAAACTCTTCTTAGTATGTGAGATTTAATCTGAGAAGAAGTTTACGCAATTTATATCTATCTACCTGTTTTCAATCTAAAAAATCTTCTTAGGGTATTGATTTTAAGAAACATACTGTCCGGTGTCAAAAACTCTTCCTTTTGTGTATCTTATTTTTGGTGCTTCAACATACTTGGTGAATAGAAGTAATTTCAACTTACTAAAAACCCTTGCCGTTAATTGCATAGATTTATACTATTTTTTTAAAAATTTTGAGACAGAGAGAGAAAGAGAGAGAGAGAGGAAGGAGCAGAGAGACAATGAGAGAGAGAATCCCAAGAAAGAATCTCAGTGCAGAGCTGATACGGGGCTCAAATTCACAAACCAAGAGATCATGACCTGAGCATAAATCAAGAGTCTAAAAGTTAACTGACTGAGCCACCTAGGTGCCTTGATTTATACGATTTCTGTACTATTTCCTTTCCTGTTAAAACATTCTCTTCCTTTAAATGAAAATTTTATTGGCCTTTCCATGGATCTTTGAGTTCATATAATTGATCTTGTGGTTGAGACCTCAGAAATGTTAAATTATTAGTACAGTTTTTTTTTAGTTTTTCTGAAATGAAGTATTAGATTAACAGGATGTTTTTCTACAGAATGTCTTTTCAGAATTCTATATACATTTAAGGGATATTGTGCCATTTTGGAAGAGGGATACAAAGCCAGGTCAGAACATACCTTAGTGAATCTCGTATTCCCGAGGTGGGAAAAATCACACTCAATAAAGAAGTTATGTTTCTACCACAATAAATAGGGAATCATACTGAATGGTGACATTTGGTTATTAGGGAGAAGAGGATATTTGATTATTCTAATTAACACTGGAACAACTAGGTTTATTTATGTGTGTATTTATGGATATATGTATGTATGCATTTACTTACTTATTTTTAAGAGGTGCATGAAACCATTTACTTGCCTCAGGCAAGAAGAAATAAGATTTATCGTCAACCACAGATTTCTCAATCTGATAATTGATTGTCATGACACAGATCTGTAGGATTGACATAGAAAAGTTATAAAAATTCACTAGAATATAAATGGAATGACAGGTATTTATTATTATAGACAACTGTTAAACAATTTAATAAAGTATTTCAGAGAACTTCAGCACATGAGGTAGAAAAAGACAATGAAAATCTTCATTAATCAGACATTTCTTAGGCATATGACTTTAAAACATTTACTGATGTCTAGAGGTGTACAATGTTTTTCTTTCTTATAAAAATGTTTGCAATTATATTGGAAAATATACTAAAATTAATGGAACTTCTAGGAGAAGAAAAGAACAATTATGCGAGATAGTAAGTGTCTGAGATTTAAAAGGAGAAAAAAAGTTCTAATGTTGTTTTTATCTGATTAAGCCTAGAAGAATAGAAATGCAACTCACCTCTTCAGCATGGATGCCTCCTAGCTGATTTCATGACAAGATTTCCATTTCTGGCTTTCATATTGAACTTAAAAACAAAAATAACCATTGTTTAAACTTAAGAATTCATATAAGACTAAGTTAAATATTTAATGTAGAAGTATGGCTCCTTTATTAAATGAAAAGTTTTGATTAATTAATATCAACCTATACATGAAAAGGATGAAAATTTATAACTTTATAGTATTTTTATAGAAATACAGCAACTAGCATGACACTTTTTTATACGCCAATATAATATATGCCAATATTCAGGAAATCTTTGAATTTTATTTTTTTAGATCATTGGTATGCTTTCATTTTTAACTTTTTGTCATGTTTTTAATTTTATTTGTTCATCATGACACGTGTACTCTAATTCCAATCCCCTATTTCCCTCATTCCCCTAACCCATCTGCTCTCTTTTAAGTGTCAGTTCATTCTCTATAGTTAAGAGTTTGTTTCTTGGTTTGTCTCTCTTTTTTTCCTTTGCTCATTTATTTTGTCTCTTAAATTCCACATGAGTGAGATAGTATGGCATTTGTATTTCTGACTCATTTTGCTTAACACTGTACTCTCTAACTCTATTATGTTTTGCAAATGGCAAGACTTAATTCTTTTATGGCTGAATAATATTCCATTGTATATATATACCTCTTCTTTATCCATTCATTAGTCAATGGACACTTGGGCTGCTTCCATAGTTTGAATACTGTAAAGTAAACATAGGGGTGCATGTATTATTTTGAAGTATCCTTTCTGTACTCTTTGGGTAAATACCCAGTAGTGTAATTGATAGGTCATAGGACAGTTCTATTTTTAACTTTTCAGGGAACCTCCATGCTGTTTTCTAGGGTGGCTGCACCAGTTTACATTCCCACCATCAGTGCACAAGGGTTCCCTTTTCTTCATATCCTTGCCAATACCTGTTGTTTCTTGTGTCGTTGGTTTAAGCCATTCTGACAAGTGTGAAGTGATATCTCATTATAGTTTTGACTTGTATTTCCCTTATGGTAAGTGTTTATGAACATCTTTTTCATGTGTTTGTTGGCCATCTGTATGTCTTATTTGGAGAAATGTCTTCTCATGTCTTCCGCCCATTTTTTAATTGGATTATTTGTTTTCTCAGTGTTAAATTCTTTAAGTTCTTTATATATGTTAGATACTATGCCTTTATCAGATATGTCATTTGCAAATATCTTCTCCTATGCCATAGGTTGCCATTTAGTTTTGTTGATTGTTTCATTCGCTGTGCAGAAGCTTTTTATCTTGATGAAGTCCCAGTAGTTTATTTTTGCTTTCGTTTCCCTTGCCTCAGGATACATATCTTAAAAAAAGTTGTTTTAGCTCATGTCAGAGAAGTTAGTGCCTGTGTTCTCATCTAGGATTTTTATGGTTTGGAGTCTCACATTTAGGTCTTTAATCCATTTCAAGTTTATTTTTGTGTATGATGTAAGAAAGTGGTCCAGTTGCTTTTCCATGTACCTGTCTAGTTTTCTCAACACCATTTGTTGAAGAGACTTTTTCCCATTGATATTCTTTCTTGCTTTGTCCAATATTAATTGATCATATAATTGTGGGTTTATTTCTGGGTTTTCTCTTCTGTTCCACTGATCTGTGTGTCCATTTTTGTGCCAGTACCATACTGCGTGAAATATTACAGCTTTGTAATATAACTTGAAGTCCAGAATTGTGATGCCTCCAGCTTTGCTCTTCTTTTTCAAGATTGCTCTGGTTTTCAGAGTCTTTCTAGTTCTCTACAAATTTTAGAATTCTTTGTTCTAGTTCTGTGAAAAATACTGTTGGTATTTGGATTGGGATTGTATCAAATCTGTAGGTTGCTTTGGGTAGTATAAATATTTTAACATTTTTTTTCCTCCAATCCATGAGCAAGGAATGTCTTTTTATTTCCTTATGTTGTCTTCAATTTCTTTCATCAGTGTTTTATAGTTTTCAGAGTACAGGGCTTTCACCTCTTTAGTTAGGTTTATTCCTAGACATCTTATTTTTTTGGTGTGATTATAAATGGAATTGTTTTCTTAATTTCTCTTTATGCTGCTCATTATTGGTATATAGAATTGAAACAGATTTCTGTACATTGATTTTGTATCTTGCAACTTTACTGAATTTGTGTATTTGTTCTAGCAGTTTTTTGATGTAGTCTTTTTGGGTTTTCTATATATAGTATGTCATCAGCAAAGAGTGAAAGTTTTACTTCTTCCTTTCAGATTTGGATGCCTTTATTTCTTTTTGTTGCCTGATTGCTGTGGCTAGGACTTCCAGTACTATGTTGAATAAAAGTGGTGAGAGTGGACATCCTTTTATTTCTCCTGACCGTAGGGGAAAAGCTCTCAGTTTTTCACCGTTAAGTATGATGTTGGTTGTGGATTTTTCATATAAGACTTTTGGTTTGTTTGTTTGTTTGTTTGTTTTGTTCTTAATTTGAGAGAGAGAGAGCACAAGCAGGGGAGAGGGGCAGTGGGAGAGAGAGAAAGAATCTTAAACAGGCTCCACGCTCAGTGTGAATCCTGACACAGGGCTTCATCTCAAGACTGCAGGATCATGACCTGAGCCAAAATCAGGAGTCTGATATCTAACTGATTGAACTAGCCAGGCGCCCCTCATATAAGGTTTTCATTATGTTGAGATATGTTCCCTCTAGACCTACTTCACAGAGGGTTTTTATCATGAATATAGATGTTGTACTTTGTCAAATGCTTTTTCTGCATCTATTGAGAAATTTTGAATTTTAATTACAAAACCTTCATCATTGAAAGATTCTTATTTATTCTTAAACAATGTTGGATTAATGAGTCAAATATCTAAAAGTTGTGTGTTTCACATTTAAATATATATATGTGTGCATATATATATATGTTATATTTTTTCTTTTTCTTTTTTTTAAGGTTTATTTATTTTTGAAGGAGAGAGAGAGACAGAGCACAAGCAGGGGAGGGGCAGAGAGAGAAGGAGACACAGAATCTGAAGTAGGCTCCATGCTCTGAGCTGTCAGCACAGAGCCCTACGTGGGGCTCGAACCCACAAACTGTGAGACCATGATGTGAGGCAAAGTCAGATGCTTAACCAACTAAGCCACCAGGCGCTCCTTTTTTTTTCTTTTTAATCTGAGACAGTTTACAATTTGTGAAAGCACCACCATACATCTAATTTTTATTAAAATATTATAAGTACTAGATCTTTGTATCCTATTATCATTCATCTAATGTTCATCAATAGTTCTGTATTTCTCAGAAGGCCTTAAACATTCTTAGGGCTCAGAGAACATCAGTTTTTTGTACTATAAGGGCTCCTTGATTCTTTGAGACCATTTTCCGTTCTCAGATGCATGTTTTCCCTGGTGGTTGAGGCTACTGGAGACCTGGTGACCCTCAGAATCCAGTCCACCTGATCGAGTTTATAGACATGCCTATTCCTTACAAGTTTCACAAGCTATATTAGCCATGTCTTAACTATCTGAATCTAAACTAACTTCAATATTATTCTGTCACATTTACACACATTATACTTATCCTGATATAGTCATCAATAAAACTTTCTCTTCTAATATGGATGTAATTGGAGATAACAAACTTTATGTAACCCACAGGGTTTAGACCCCCTAGTGCTATGTTTATAGAGGTAAAAAGTATAAAATTAAATATACATTTTATGCACAATTATTTTAAGAGGAAGACAATTTTATTAGTAGCATAAAGAAATTGTACAAAATTCTATACAAAACGAATAAATAGTTGAATTAGTGTATCAAATGTAAGTGTTTTTTCATTAATATTTACTGATTTTGAATAACTTTTTTTCTATTTTATATTTAGCCATTCAGGGCTGTTTGAGTAAATTGCTTATTTTTCCAATGAGGCTGAGGGTTAGCATGCTAAAATCTTGTTTAAAATTTTTAATTCCAGGGAATCTAAGGAGATAGGTCATCATAGGGCAAAGTAACGAATTGTAAGTTTCAAACAGATTCTGATATATGTTGTCCCTATATTCGAAGGCATGTAAAGTAGAATAAGGAAATGTATATTAAAATGTCCTAATGCTAGAATGTTGCTTAAATTGTAGATAAAAGTAGGTGATGTGAGTCAAGGGTATTGTTCTTGCATATCCATGTAATCAATATACACCAATGACTCCTTGATATATTAATCTTGAAAATTATTATAGGTTAATAAAGAAGTAAAATTGATGGCATATTTAAAAACTGATCCTATTCTTTATCGCATATAATTTGCATCTCATTTTTAAAACAAATAAAAGTTTTATACTAATTTTAACCCTTCAACATGGATATGATTAAGGGCTTTTCCTTTCTCCTTAGCAGGTAGAGTTTTGAGTAAAAATAATTTCTAACTAATGTAAATGAGACCAGGTTGCATCTGCCAAATTTATAGAAAATCTGCAGTGCTAAACTTTCCACACTATCAATGAACATCTAGTCCCCTTTTTATTTAATAAGAAGAGTCAGAGTTTAAAAAAAAATGTTGCTTCACAAAAATAATTGAAGTAGATGCTAGTAGTGATTATAGCAAAGAATGTGTGTTGAGAGGGCAGGATATCAGGATAGGCACGTTTAATCACAAGGCAGAGACAAAATTTGACTGAACCAAGAGAACAAAAGGTTTCCCTGACTGTCAGACTTCTCAGATCCTTTGTTGTAGTAATGTGCACAGTGCACAGTATTTTCCTGTATTCATTTTCTCATGGACCACTTTTAAATGGAGAACTTATCTCTTACTGGTATTTTGGAGAAGGTACTATGGGACATGTGATTCTAAGCCCTGATTTAGATTTTAGTCCAGTAAGAAAAAAACAAAAATAAATTTTTATATGTATGCCATACATACACATATATATGTATACAAACGTGTATGCATATGTACATATACATCTGTGTATATCTGTATGTGTATATGTGTGTATGGATATACAGATACACAGAAATGCTTAAATAAATTGACATATAACCATAAAATTACAAAATATAACATGCATAATGGAGCTGAAATTCATGAGCTAAGGAAAAATAAAGAACATCCAATTTGGTTGGAAGAGTCAAGAACTTTCTAAGGAGGAATTCAGAGATGATCTCTAAATGTGAATGTCTTATTTTGGAAAACTAATACACACACCCAGGCATGTGAGATCAGGGGCTTTCCTTTTGTGCACTCTTCTACATCCAGTTCACATAGGTGGAAAAAAATTCAAAGCAATTAAATTAGTCCTGGAAAAAATACTTTAAAGCAACTTCTATGTTTTTTACCAGGTCCAAAGGAAATCTCTGCTTCCCACTTAGTCACATATGACAATGCTAACCTGTGTTTTCTGCTTCTGGTACTTGCCTATTACAGACATAACTCTTGTCTTTTGCCAGGTCCCATGGAAATATTTCAGAGTCCTTGCAAAAGTATACCTAACAGGAACTTTCATTTTCCTTATATGGTTAGGATATTGCCTGAAATTATCTTCAGAAGAGAAATGTGATATTGTGGTTGTATGTTTTCAACACTTCACTCCAACCAAGTTTCAGACTTATTATACAAAGACTATGTTTCTATGTATCTTGACAGATTTTTTTAAAACAATTGGGTGAATCTGTGGAGTCTGGTCTCATCCTTAGACTCTAGCATCTCATGAGTAGTTAACTGGGTGTCTTGGTGTTGGGTGTAGCTCTCAGCCTGTCGATACTGTGGTGGCTGGACCGGCCATTGTGGTTCTTATGATTTCAAGACACCCTCAGCAATAATAGCAGGAAACTGAAGGACAAAAAAGAGGTGTATTACTCACAAGTACTGATAAGCACATGACACACCTGGGGCCACACATTTGGGGGGGATGGAGTGGCAGAGCAATGTGTGCCTGTGGTTCGGTTTCAGTTGGTGTCAGGGTAGGGGCCTAGGGTTTCCAGGGCTCATTCTGCATCGATGAATTTAAAACATAAGAGTGAGAATTAAAAATGCAGGGAGAGTAAAAACAAGGGAACCCAATGGTCTGTTAAAGGAGATCAACCAAGATCTCTACAACAAAGGAGCCACATGAGGGGAGGCAGCCTGTCTCTTCATTTAGTCCTGTGGCTGGCAATGCATTTATTCAAGATAGCCATCTCTGCAGCAGATACCTCAGCAATCAAAGCTTAAGTCAGGCACTTGCGTTACAGAAAAGGCAACCATCAAGTCTTACTTGGTTGTTTTGTCCTTAGTAGATATTTTGCTCACGCGTCTGCATTTTGGTAGGCTTCTCAGGGTCAGTTTATCTCTGCTCTAGTGGTGGTCAGCAAGTGCCTTGAAGGCTAAAGACCTGCTTCTTCCCTGCCGGGACCCCAACTGACCTAGTTACTCGCTTCCAAAAACAATCATTCCCTCCATTTGCATATCTTTCCTTTCCTTCTTCCGTGAATCTTACACCTATTATTCTTCCTTCAGAGCCTAGGTTTCCTTCAGAAAGTTGTCTGTGACTAGCCTCTCCAGCCTCTGCCCCAGCTCTCTGCTCTAAATTTCTGCCACATATTGGTGGCACTCGCCATTTAATGTTCAGTAAATAATGTATTAATTCACTCTTCCCTTTCTAGGTATTCAGTGTGTGGGTCCTGGCATACAAATATTAACTGGAGGCCCTCTCTTTTCCAGTGTACAATTTACACTAGAGAGGAGTCAGGGAGCAGAATTTAAACGCACTAGCTGCTTTACAAATCATATAGCATTAAAAACAATAAAGCAGGCCTATAAATGATACGCTGGAAAGATACCCTGGCCTGCATTTCTTTCTTTGATGAAAACTGTGGCAAGAAACTTGTGGACTGTGATTCCACTTCTCAAAAATAAAATTAAATAACATTTTTATTAATTAAATTAAAAAATTAATAAAATTGTTTATACATATATGTGTGTGGCTGCAAGAAATTTGATAAAAATGAGGAGGTACATACAGCAGAGTAGGAAATCTTTGCAAAATTTGCAAAATTTGGGGGTAAAATCTGTGATTAACATTATGTAATATTGATCCAAATATGTAATCTTTGAACAAGCACACATTGAGTAGCTAGATGTCATGATGAGCAAATGAACATCTTTATGTGTTTTGGTGATATATATGATTGCAACTAATTTTCTTCATGATTGTAAATTTAATATAAGTTTTTATTTCAGTATAGTTTTCATAATTTAAACCATCATTTTAAATATAGTTTTGAAATTAAAGTGAAATTTGAAATAAGACAAAATAAAATAAAATAAAATAAAATAAAGATACAAATAGATCATAGCTAAAATGATACATTAGTGCTTATGAAAGCATATAAAAATAAAAGCATTTAATATGCAAGTGGTAAAACTTAAACAATACTAAAACAATAACTTCTATTATTGTTACTGGTTATATTTAAAAAAAATTAATGTTTATTTTTGAGAGAGAGAGAGAGAGAGAAAGCAGGAGAGGGGCAAAGAGAGAGAGAGAGAGAGACCTAAAACCCGAAGCAGGCTCCAGGCTGTGAGATGTCAGCACAGAGCCCGATTCAGGGCTTGAACTCACAAACGGTGAGATCCTGGCCTGAGCCGAAGTCGGACATTTAACCCACCCAGGTGCCCCCGTTACTGGTTATATTTAAGTCTCATTTCCTCATGCAAGCTTAGGACTTAGTCTGAATCTGACTTTTCTCTTCCTTTCCAGTGCCAGTAATAGTATTCTACTTATCGTTCATGCTCAAGATAGATTTGTCACTGAGGACAATTCAAATACTAAAGAAAGAACTGGAAACTCAGTGCCTTGAATCTGGATCTGGAAAATACCTAAAGCATCTACTCTATTGGTCTAGATTTTGCTTCCAGAGAAAACAAAACAGAGAACTTTATAAATACTATGCAATAATTTAAGTCATCTCTCTTTCCCTGATGTTTTGGCACTCCTACAAACTGCAGTGGGTTCACAGAACACTGCACTGGGTTACTCGAGTGAAGTATCAGCTTGAACCAAACAGAATTGTGATAATGGCTCCTTTTTGGGAACTTCTCACCAGGCTGAGCCCCTTTAGTTTGAGAATCCTGTTTTGTTTTGTTTTGTTTAAATATATAAAATCAGGAAATGTTCTCAGTGACAGCCTAAGGGAGGTGATCAATAAACATGTTGAATAAGCAAATTAAGTGTACTGGAATAGTTTGTGGCCTCAGTGGGAGGTCCTTTTATCTAAAACATATAATTGAGTCACAAATATCCACCTTACTTGGTTGTCAGGATGGATAGAATATAATGAGCTGCCTGCTGAGTCCAGACACATTCAGGAGATTAGCATTTAAAAGGGCTTATGTAGGAGTATAACATTTTGGGTGTAGAATCATTACCAAAAGGTGTCACACATGCCTCTGTTTTATTAAAGGGAATAATGCAACATAGTAAACATATGAAATTTTTATGGTTCAGAGCTGTGTTGTGAATGAAAAATACTCTGTATGAGGGATTGGCAAATCTTTTCTGCACAGAGAAAAACAGTAAATGTTTTAGGCCTTGAGGGTCATATGGTTTCTGTCACAACTACTCAGTGCTGTTGTCATAACACAAAAGCAGTCATAGACAATTTATTTTTTTTTAATGGCATAGTGGTGTTCTATTAAACTTTGTTTACAGAATCAGGCAGCAGGACCAGATTTATCCATAAACTTAGATCATCAGCTTCTGTTCTACACTGTAATAGTGATATCATTGGGCATTAGTGAGATTTATAGTAACTTTTTTTACACCTCCTTTAGATGTCCAGTGTTCAGCTGTTTGTGTCTGAGTTCTTTATCTCAGTTAACACCAAGAGAAATTCACTGATAACCCCCTCTGTTTATTCCATCAGACTCTAAGATAATTAGGCAGCATAATTCACAGGGTTTCAGCATAAATGTTTATACTACACTTGGACAACAAAGCTGGAGGGGCATGGGGAAGATTTTTATGCCTGGATATGGGTGTACGTAAGGCCACCCAGAAATGGGCAGTGATTTTGACGCATTCCACAGTTCATTCCAACATCCAATGGTTCTGAGCAACTGTCTAAAGTAACATGTTTAGGGGCGCCTGGGTGGCGCAGTCGGTTAAGCGTCCGACTTCAGCCAGGTCACGATCTCGCGGTCCGTGAGTTCGAGCCCCGCGTCAGGCTCTGGGCTGATGGCTCGGAGCTTGGAGCCTGTTTCCGATTCTGTGTCTCCCTCTCTCTCTGCCCCTCCCCTGTTCATGCTCTGTCTCTCTCTGTACCAAAAATAAATAAAAAAACGTTGAAAAAAAATTTTAAAGTAACATGTTTCCTTTAAGCCATATTCCCAGAACTTCAAGGTATTTCACTCTCTGGGAAGATATCCAGAATAGTGTATGATTAAAAACAGCCACAGCTGGGCCAGTTTAGCCTGAAAGCTGAAAGGGACTTATGGCAGCTTCGTGTCAAGGCTCCTGTTGTGGTTGTTCTCAGGATAGGAACAGTCATTTCCATCTGTACCATATATGGTACAGGTGACAGAAGAGGCAGTGCTGACTGTGAAATCAATGGCAGATACAGCCTGTTCCCTTGTAATTAGTGCACCTTATTTTTTTAATATACAAAAAATATAACTCAGTGATGCATACGCCTTGAGAAATAACTTTCTACAGTTTTATGAGACTTGAATCATACTCATCTGTGCTTTCAGTGACAGTCCTTATTCCTATCAGATCATTTAGATAACCAATACATTGTGATTCTCTCTAACTCTCCTGAGAAGAGGTCCATACATTATCAAACCATCCTGACATAATTACAAATGAAAACTACAAAATAAAGCTCTAACTGTAATATAAAAGAAACATCGGTGAAAAGTAATATATGATGAATATGTACCTCAAGATGTAAATTTTTGGGCACAATCTTCTGAAAAAACTAATAAAGTAGAGACATGTACCTACATGTAGAATTACATGATAGCAACAGCTTGAAGTGTAGAAAGTTATGGAATATTGTACCGCAATTCAGGCATCACAAGCAGCACTAACATTGGTAAAGTTCTGAGCAGAAGAAAAACAAATGTGTTTCCTTAAAAAAAAAAAGAAGTATTTCCTAAGCTCAGCTAGCAATTGCATGCTTGGAAAATTTAGTGTATATTTAAACTCATAAAAAATCTTTCTGTTTATATAAAATGAGTGTTAGGTTCTAGATTAAGATTGTTATAAATAGCTCCTTTCGTTTGTTGGATTGGTTTTCTATATGAAGGACTGCAGGGCATTCAAAAGTTGTATGAGTGTTTGGATATTTGCCTATTGTGGAGGACAGTCCTGGCTGGGCTTGGCAGAAAACCTATCTTCCCCATCCCCACTATCCCCACCCCACACTGTCCCCACTTGGCAATAGTGTTTCCCAGTCATTGTGCAAATCACATGACCACCCCATCACCATCAATTTTCAAAATATCTTTTGGAGATGGTACCACTCACACTGAAAAGCACAGCTCTAAATGGATTTCATGCTTAGACTACTGACAGATAAATTAATTACAGCCAGTCACAAAATATTTGCCCACAATAAGTGAAAATTTCACCTGGGATGCCTTTCTTACCTTGTGCAAAGTTCTTTCCCTCCTCCTCCTCCTCCTCCTCCCCCTCCTCCTCCTTCTTCTTCTTCTTCTTCTTCTTCTTCTTCTTCTTCTTCTTCTTCTCCTTTGTTGTCTTTGTCTTCTTCTTCTTCTTCTTTTTTTTTCTCTCCTACTTCTTTAAGATTCAGTTAAGCGATGTACCCTTCTTATAGGTTACTAAGAATAGATTTCTTGGTCCTCATACTGACCTTAGAGTGAAATAATTGGTTACCAAATCTATCTCCCTGAATCAGCTATAAGCAATCTCACAAGACAGAAGTGTCCCCATAATTAGTGTCTGTTTAAAGTAAGCATTAATTGTTATTTAGTGCTGAGGATGAATTTAGTCATTTATCATTATGTTTCCCACTTAACTAAAAGTTTTGTTTTTTGTTTTAACTTGTTTTGGATAGCTGGTAAGCTATGACTTCAGTTCCTGCACCTAAGAAACTCATTAGTGGTCTTCTAACTTTTAAAGTTATTTTTCTTCAGATATTGGAATGATTGAGAAATAAAACAAGTCTGATTTACAAAGATATATATATATATATATATATATATATATATAATGCTATATATTTTGTATATGTGTGTATATTTATAAATATATATGTAAATGTATATATACATGGTTCTTTGTAAAAATATATGTTTAATTAAATATTAAATTGGTTAATAAATACCAAAATATCTTTTTTCTAGTTTGGCAACTGAAATGTGCTTTGTCAATTAATACTACTAAAATTACATATTTATTTTTTCATTCTATACTCTGTTTTAGGAGCTGGGGATATAGAAGTGAATAAGGAAATGAAAACTTCTAGCTTCATGGAGTTTATATTCTAGTAGGATGATGAATGTGAAAATTTTAATGCACTATAAAATATACATAAGTATTTTTTCATTATTGCTGTTCATCCTCTTCTGGTTTAAAGAACAATAGGAATACTTTGTTGGTGTAGGGATAGGGAAAGTTGGGGGACATATGAACTGGCTGAATTAAATAAGTGCTGTGAACTTGTTTTTGAAGTGTGGAACACACACTAATTGTCCTCGTCATGGCATTTATTTGCTTAACTATACCGTTTTATAACGATTTCTAGAAATGATTAACTTTAGCCCAACATTTGTTCAACCAAGATGATGTATTGATACTTAAGACAAATAGTTTTCTTAAGCTTCTTAGATTGTGGGCTTGAATAAAATTTGCATTATAATTTTAAAACCAGTAACTATACTGACCCCCATGACCTACAGCTATCATGTCCTTTGTCCTTCAAGAATCTGAAATTGCTCATCTGCATTTGAAGGGATATAAAGAAAAGTACTTTAGAAGAGTCTTTATCAAATGTAACAAATATTTGCTGTTTCTACCTGTCAGCTAGCCTACATTGTTTCTTCTTGTCATCACACCATGATTTTCTTCCTAGAGGATGTACAATTCCTTCACAGTAAGCTTGTTTGATGTGGGTTTCATTGACCTTTCTCAGTAAATTGGTGAGTAATGCATGGCACAGTGGTAGTCAATGAAAACTTCAGTTTACAGTTTCCTGCACAAGCCTGACTACCTAGTTGTGAATACATAATTTTTGCTAGACTTAATAGGAAGAGAGTAGAGATTACCAGTAGAACAGAGCTTGTCAATGAATAAAGTCAACAAAGGAGAAAGCAGAGTCAAGATGCAGAAAGAGAAATATTGATTTGAATGATACAGCATGCCTGGATACAGCTATTCCTCAAGCTCAACATTTCTGAAGTTTTCAGTTACGTGTATCTAGAACTATTGTCATTAGTTATTTTCCACAATATTTGACTTTTTTTTACTCTGCCATGAATATTCTGGCTTTTTTTAATGTCATTTTTTTTACTACGTATAAATCAAAATAGTAAATGGAAATATACAATTGGCCAAGCTTAGATCATACACATGCCCATGACATAGCTGCCAAGGAAAGAGAAAGTTAAAATCTTTTTATCATTGTTTTCTATAGCAGAAGGCAGATTCTTCTGACCAAATATTTAGGAATGGCTCCAAATATGAAGTTTAGTCAAATGTTGTATAGACTAAATGTCCACTATAATCTTTCTGAAACACAACTTTATAAGTCCTGCCTAATCTATCATTATTTGCTTATTTTATCATATTTATTAATTTATTATTATATGTTTTCCTATACACATTAAAAATCTCTCAATCCCAATTATGGGATTTATTAATTAAATCAGTATAGCCTCGATCAGAAGGTAGTCTTAAAGCTAAAGTTAAAATTCACTCTAAAGAAAGAGGACTGTATTGTTTGTTGTAATTCATACATATTTTGAAGGAATCTAAACTGTAGTTTATGCAGCAAACCAGCAAGAACATTTATAAGTGGAGAAGGAAGCAAATGATTGGCAAAGGATAATTGGTGGAGGGAGCAAAGTGGAAGAGGATTTAGAGGTGATGTTTCTAGTTTTTGCTTTGTACATTTTTTATCTAGGCATCAGATACATCTGAAATAATAATGTTTGGCTTTTAATAGGTGATGTTAGCTGGACTTTGTAACAGCCCTGTCTTCAGGTAGGGGTGGTGGACCCATTATTGGAAAGTGCAAAGGAGATAATAACTAAAAGCCTTCCTTTCTTTGTTTTGGGAATCCTAAGACCACCACCACTGATAAAACAAGAATAGGAGAATGGCATCATTACCTGACTTTTGTGGCATAGGTGAAGTTGTGAAAAAATCCATTTTAAAGAAAAGAACTTCATCTCTACCCTTCTACTTCAGAGGAAATCTATGCCAAAATGCTCTGATAAATGGAAAGATATATGATGATTTGTGAACTGATGTGAAATGCAGACTCTCTGAGCCTTGAGTGTTCTGTAGATTGAAAAGTCTTGCTCAGTCTGGGTGACTACCAAAAAGCAATCGAAGGCCATCTACACATCACAACTGAGACAAATTAGAGAATATGTCTGATGCCAAATAAAATGTACTGTCTTAAAAAATATCTCTCAATCTGATAATGGTATTGAGAAATTTATTTGAAAACAAACCCATTTAATTTAGATTTGACTGTTGAAAGAAAACCTAAAATATTACAAATTTAGTAGAGCATATGTATATAGCTAAAATCCCCAAAATGTTTTCAGTCCATGAAACAGAAATGGGTCACCATTTTTCTAGTACATCTCTGTAATCTTCCTGCATAAAAATTCATTAATTGCAAAATCACTATGATCCTCCAATTTATATCATTCTTTCATATTTAATAGGATTCTTTTGGAAGAATTTTGGGTAAAATTAAGAGAAAGCTTGGGGATCAAGTCTTGGAACATGAATAAGAAACAAACAATACAAACCACTATAAATTCTAGTATATACCTAAGGTTAAAAGATGGGATTAAAGCACTATACATAACTATTAAGTGGCATAATTGAACTTCAATAGGTTTTCACAGCAAATTTCAGAATCTTAGACTAATTATGGTTGCATAAATTATAAATTATGAAAGCGTGTGCATCACATTATTTTTGGTCTAAATAAAACTGAACATTGCCCTCAACTGAAAATATACCATTAGATTTCCTAAGTATAATTGAATTTGAAATGAGAGCAAAAACACCTGCAGAAACATTCAGTCTAAAACTAGACTTTGCCATGTCTTACAGTGTGCAAAGCATCTCCTATTTAAAATGTTCTAAACTGTACAGGGGCGCCTGGGTGGCGCAGTCGGTTAAGCGTCCGACTTCAGCCAGGTCACGATCTCGCGGTCTGTGAGTTTGAGCCCTGCGTCAGGCTCTGGGCTGATGGCTCAGAGCCTGGAGCCTGCTTCCGATTCTGTGTCTCCCTCTCTCTCTGCCCCTCCCCCGTTCATGCTCTCTCTCTCTCTGTCCCAAAAATAAAATAAAAGTTGAAAAAAAAATTAAAAAAAAAAATAAAATGTTCTAAACTGTACAGCTGCCACTTCATAAGACTGCTTGGGCTCTACACATAGCCAAATTAATTTCTCAACCTTTTGGAAAGTGACACATGCCTTTCAAAGATGTTAGTTTGCAAATGATGTAGAATTATATGCATCAAAAATAAGAAAATTCATAGTGCATAGTGGTTATTCTGAAATGTATACATTGTATTTCATCAGTTCAGAAATACATTTTTCACTCTTAACGGTTTTGATTCCAGGATATAGCTTGCAAAAGTTGAAAGCTCTTCATGTATTGTTTCTTTTAATTTTAGAATGTTGTCGGTAGGTCATCATCTTAGTTAAAATACACATTGTAAAATTAAAAAAAAAAAAGGGGCGCCTGGGTGGCGCAGTCGGTTAAGCGTCCGACTTCAGCCAGGTCACGATCTCGCGGTCCATGAGTTGGAGCCCCGCGTCGGGCTCCGGGCTGATGGCTCAGAGCCTGGAGCCTGTTTCCGATTCTGTGTCTCCCTCTCTCTCTGCCCCTCCCCCGTTCATGCTCTGTCTCTCTCTGTCTCAAAAATAAATAAACGTTAAAAAAAAATTTAAAAAAAAATAAAATACACATTGTAAGATAAATGATTCACAGAAAGATTCACAGAAGCTCTTGTTTTGAAAAAAAACACAAAAGCTAGAGCTCTATACCCAAAATTATGTATGTGTTGAATTAAACTTTAATATACATTTTTTTCATCAGAAGTCTGCAGTTTTCAAAGTCAACGCACCTCTCTATAAAGCAATATAAAATATTATGATTCAAGAAGTAACTTATAACTAGAGCAGTAACTAGGCAAGATAAATTTGCTGTGAAATCACTAAGAAAAATTAGTTAATTCACTCATAATTACTGCTGAGGATATTTGTGCCTTGACCTACTCAGTTAAGGCCTGAACACCTGCCACCTTTTCCTAACTATTCTGCTGGGAATCCCCTGGCCAATAAAACCATTTTATCCCAGGAACATGGCTGGATGACTGCAGTGATTAAAAACAGATCTCACTCTTATCTCAAATTTGTGGAAAATTCTTGGAGTTTTGCCAAATTGCTTTTCCTTATTGTTCAGGCCAAAGATATAAAAATACAGTACATACTTCCAAATAACAAGATAAATTTGCTAGGTGCATTAATACATGTAAGTATGCTCTGCTTTAAAAATGTTATACTCAGGCAGCACCTAGGTGGCTCAATTGGCTAAGCATCCAACTTTTGATCCCAGCTCAGGCCTTGATCTCAAGATCTTGAGTTCAAGCCCTGCATTGGGCTCCACACTGGGTGTAAAACCTACTTTAAAAATGTTATGCTCACATGATAACAGTAAATCAGACATATAAAAGGCATCAAAGAGAATTTGTTAGAATAAGCGAACACCTCATTTATTATGAATACATTGATTAAAACTTGCCAAATATTGTTGTATACAATTCCTTTTTTTAAAAAAAGTTTTTTTTTAATTTTTTTCAACGTTTATTTATTTATTTTTTATTTTTTTGGGACAGAGAGAGACAGAGCATGAACGGGGGAGGGGCAGAGAGAGAGGGAGACACAGAATCGGAAACAGGCTCCAGGCTCTGAGCCATCAGCCCAGAGCCTGACGTGGGGCTCGAACTCACGGATCGCGAGATCGTGACCTGGCTGAAGTCGGACGCTTAACCGACTGCGCCACCCAGGCACCCCAAAAAAGTTTATTTATTATTTAGAGAGTGAGTGAGAGTGAGCAAAAAGGAGAGGGAGAGAGAGAGAGAGAGAGAGAGCTGGGGAGGGGCAGAGAGAGAGGAAGAGAGGAAGAATCACAAGTAAGCTCTGAGCTGTCAAGATCATGACCTGAGCTGAAACCAAGAGTCAGACGCTTAATGGACTGAGCCACCCAGGCACCCCTGGACAATTTATTTTTAATTGATTAGTAGGTAGGTTCTCATGGATACCTCAAGCAGACAATCAAATGCTGTTGCATATTTAAAAGGCAAGATGTTTTATATAATGCATTTAGTTTATTTCCTTCCATCAGCAGCATTTGAAAGTTTTGAATCCTGGGTGGAAAGGGTAGGGACTTGTCATGAATAAGGAATTGCAAAGTCACCTCCCTCATTATTCCAAAGCAGAATAAGTTATTTTTGCCTATTGTATAAACATATAGCACCATTTGGGGGGTATTGTTAAAACAACAATGTTGAACTTATTCCCTGAAAGTGATCATAAAAATAATGAAGAAGGGGGCACCTAGGTGGCTCCTGACTTCAGTTCAGGACATGATCTCATGGTTCATGAGATCAAACCTTGTGTCAGGCTCTGCACTGATAGTGTAGAGCCTGCTTGGGATTCTCTCTGATCTTCTCTGACTCTGCCCCTCCCCTACTTATGCTCGCTTTCTCTGTCTCTCTCTGTCTCTCAAAATAAATAAATAAACTGAAAAAAAAGAGTCTGAAAAAATAATGAAGAAGTCTTAGCAAAACATAAAGGAGATCAAGTTTGCCTCTTACACGGTGATCCCATGTTTCCTTTCCTCTCCATTGGTAACAACAATACTGAATTTGATGGATATATTTTTGTACTTTTCAAAAGCATTAGATACATATAGGGAAAGAGGGTTGTGCAATCCCTAATTTATAGTCAGTCAAAATTCAATGACAACCTGGGACATGTAATCACTATTTGAAGTGGAACAATCTTGTGGAACAAAACCTCTAACTTCTGGGATCTGACGCTAGCTCCAGGTAGATAATGTCAGAACTGATGTGAACTGTAAGACACCAGGCTGGTATCAGAGGAATGATCGGTATGGGGATATGTCTGGGGTCACAAGTACTGTGAGGGTGGGAGTAAAGGAAACAAATTCTTCCCAGACCGCTTCAGAGATACCTCACTCTTTCACGCAAGTGGATTTTTACTGTTATGTTTGTTTGCCAAGGCACTTGCAGTTTTTCCTGCCCTCTCTCCTTGTCAGTTTCTATTGCTCCCCAAACTTTCAACCTCTAAATGACCCTTGTCTCAGTACTTGTTCCTGTCTATATAGACTCACTGTCTCAGTGCTGTCATTAAGGCACAGGCCTTAATTACCATCTATGTTAATGAATTCCAAACGTATGGCTTCCAAATTCCAAATGCTTCCCTGACGTATCTACTTGGATTTAACCATATCAAACCTAAAACTAACAGTCCCAATTGGTGATCTGTCTCTCCAAACCTATTCCACCCAGTGACAAGACTGTCTTTCTGAATATCCCAAACAAAGGCTATTATTTTCATAACTCACCATTTAAATATTTTTTTCAAAAACATTACCACCTTGATTTTATGAATATATTCAGCATCTAGTATCATATCTGCTCTATTTCATCTATATGAGAGACTCTCAACTTGTCATTGGTACCATACTTATATGTAACATGCACTGTGCTGGGACATGCAGAGGTGAGTAAAAGATAACTTCAGACACCAGGATACTATCATCAAATAGAGCTGCCAAAATATGTTCTTAATAAATACTATAGAACATTTAACCTAAATTCATCTGTTTGTGATTAAATAATACTATAGAATATATTATGTTTAGAAGTCTGAGCTCTGCAATGAAATATACAAGGTTTGAAACTCTGAACCCCAATTTTATTAACAGTTATTTGACCTTGTCCAAGTTACTTAATTTCTTTGGCCCCGATGTCCTAATCTTTAAAACGTGATTGATAATTGAGGGGATTGAGGTGATGAACGTATAGCACTGAACAACTGTTTCGCATATAGCAGACGATCAATAAATATTAACAACCATGCTTTATAAATATCATTTTTATTCTCAACATTCTTGCTCATTTGTGTCTGCCTTTCCTAACTCACAAGCATCCGCTTGTGGTATATATGATTCTTCCTCCTTGCGCCTTTCTAATTGAAGCATGCCTTCCAGGCCTAGTGAAAACTTACCTTTTTAAAAAAACTTTCATTCTAATTAGCACCACATCACTGCATTTTCCCCAAGTCCATTCCTTGATTGTACTTTTGACTTGAGCTTTGTGTCATGCTATTTTTCAGGTTTACATTCTAATGCCTTTTCATATTTCTACTCTTTAACAGGACCCCATTTCCTTAAGGTTAAATTCTATTACTTCATTAGCATTTTATTTCCTCAATATCAGATACAATGTTCTTCACACAGAATGTGCTTAATAAAGGCATGGGCAAATAT